>NC_137437.1:26183600-26551100 GCF_964374335.1 Astatotilapia calliptera
GTGTATTTTTCATTTGAACTGTTACTCTGCCAGAGTACTCATATTTACAAGATGGCATTGAACGCCCCATTGGTGTATCAGGAAAACTATTTTGTACGTATGTTCCTTGAAGGGGATTGAAGTCGTTCTTTTTTCCACCGCAGCGAAGGGCTAGGAGTAGGAGAGGAGCTGCTGTATGTTTTTGTTATCGAATCGATCTGATTGTGAAATAAAGCATATGCAGTGAGAAAGCAACTCCAGGAGTCATCCCTGCCTTAAAGCTGCAACATTCTTCTGTAGCAATAACAAAGTATAACATAAATTGTTCTCTGGCAATTACACAAGAATATCCAGTAATGTCCCTGCCCACAATTAAACACATTCACTTACCAAAAATCGGGGGCATCTGCTGTGGCAAATGGGTGCAAGCCTTTTACCACAAACTTAGACACTGCTCGGTGACATTCGTCTATCCTGGCCTGAAAGGAGACGCTACCGGTAGACTGCAGCGAGAACTGCCAGCATCTGAGCCAGACTCTGTCTGTCTCTCTCATCATGGTCACCTACATGTACAGTAATGGCAGGTCTTGTAATAAGGCAGATTGCGCTAACATAATATGCACTGTTAGTTGATTATTTACCTGCCGCATTAACGGGAGAGGACGTGCAAACGTTAGCGCTGCTGCTGGGTTGAGAGTCACGAGTCCGGAGCGGAATTAAAAACGCGTGTCATCGCGTGTTTTGTGAGCAAATGCTTTTGCATATTCGTAGTGTTTCCTCCCTTAAATGAAATATCTACTTTGCAAGTTGCCCTGTTGTCATCGGTTCTCATAAAGTATAATCAAACTTTTGAGCGTTTGAGCCGCTTAGGCGCCGTGTTTCCTGCCAGGTAAATGACGCTCCGCAACGTGGTGACGTCATTCGGGGCGACTGGAATCGATAAGGGAATCGTTTGCAAAAATGGCAAACGATTCCAAGGAATTGAAACAGTGGGAACCGGTTCTCAACAAGAACCGGTTTTCGATACCCATCCCTAGGTATAAATCCTATGACAATTCATGTACTGTTGACTATCCGTGTGAGGGAATAATAGTTAATATCACAAAAAAGGTTCTGCTTGAAGAACAGTAAATAGTAGTCTAATTTGAGTTTTATGATTGTGTGCATAACCTCTTACTTCACTATTGGTTGTGTGGTTTGGCTACAGGGGTGGCCACATTTTAATCTCTGTTGTCAGTGGCCATGGCCACCCCTTACCTCCGGCCCTGCAGTTAGATCCGCCTACACACTTCCACTTGTCGTCATCAGAATTAGGTGGAGCAGTTGCAATGTTGACAAAGAAAACAAACACCGCAATTTCAAAGATTAGATTACATTTACATTTTCCAAACCAAAAAAACATCCATAACTATGTAAAAATTATTTATTCGTTACATGTAATGATCAGTTGATTCATATTTATTGGGGATGGGGTGATGTTAAATAATCTTTAAACGAAGATGAAGATTGCAACTTGCTAGTAACTCTGCACTAATAACAAAGAGCATGTGACATGTTGCTGTTATGCTTTGTCTTTTTCCTGTCCTGGGCAGTTAAATGGGATTGAACATTTGATAGTGGAGGTCAAAGTGGCCTTCAGGACAAAACGCCCAAAACAAAGGAAATGTTAGTCATGAATTATGTTTGCACACTCATCGAATCACTCAGTTTTACATGTTTGTGTGCACTTCTATGCTTGTGCTGGTGTGTGTACACTTGACTTGGTGCCAAAGGTTTTGCTCAAAGAGACGTCAGGTCTGTGTTTCCATGGCTGCTGTTGACACTGCGAGTATGTTACAGGTGGTGTGTTAGATTAGTTTCTTTGGTCTGAGACTCCTTGTGTTGCATCAGCTGAGAGGAATCAGAACTGCTGCTGATTTCAGTTTTAAAGCGAGCCTGCAGAAAGAGGCCAATTAAGCCTAGAGTAATATACATTTAAACATAAATGTTCTGTATTATATTGTATGAATAAATGACCTGCTTTGTTATTATATATACATAAAAACAACAAAACTGGTTTGGTTCCATCTTAAGTTTAAAAACCAAATAGAATAGAATTGGATGCCCTGTAGGAAGAAGGCAGTGTGGACAATGTTCTGCTGAGAAAACATGGGTCCTGCCATCTATCTGGATGTTAGTTTGACACGTACCACAAACCTAAGCAATGCTACAAATCCAATAGTGGATCCGACCCGTTGGAGTACTCCCTGATGGCTATAGCCTCTTTCAACAGGGTGACACGCCCTACTACAAAGCAGAAATGTTTCAGGAATGGTTTGAGGAGCACAACAATGAGTTTGAGGTTGTTGACTTAGCCTCCAAAGTCTCCAGATCTCAATCCAATCAAGTATTTGTTGACTGTGTAGGTCAAACAAGTCAGATCTATGAAGGCCCTACGTCACTGATCAGTGCTGTTAAAATCTTGGTGCTAGATACCATGGCACACCTTCAGGGGTCTCGTGAACTCCAGGTCAGAGTTCTTTTGGCAGCAAAAGGGGGACCAACACAATATTAAGCAGATCTTCATAATGTTATGCCTGATCGGTGTATGCTCCCGAACTCTGCTGAAGCTCTGCCGTGTTTATTTGCTCATTTGAAAAATAGAGGACCTGTATTTGTGTTTTTAGGATAAGCTAGTCAAAAAAGTGCACATCTAAACATCAGCTCCTTTGTAATCAATGGATGCTTATCATGAGTGCCAAGGGCTCGGACAGTGATAGAGTCTATAAAGGGATCAAATGTTGGTTCAGCACATCTAATGTTCCTTTTGTAAAAAAAAAAAAGAAAAAAAGACAGGAAAAGGTCTCAAATATTGCACACAGAAATCATAAAGAAAAAATCTGTTATCCTTTTTCTGTCTAATGTCTAAACATGCTCCACAGTTGGAGACAAGCCCAGGTCATTTGATTGGAACCTGACCTGTGAACCCTCCAGTGATTCCCCCTCTCCAGACTTTTATTAGCACTGGTCATTTATAGCACTCTTTCAAGCTAATGCTGGACACACTATCCCGAGTGTCCCATGTTCTGATTTTGGTTGAGGATTAAGATAAAGTACATGATTTTTTTGTGGCAAACAATTCAAACCACAAAACAATATATAGATGACATAATTCAGAACACTGCAAAACTACTTTTTCGGTGCTTTCGCCCTGGCATGATGATGTTGACACTGTACCACACTCATTGACCCTTAATTTAAGTGAAAGCTGTTGCTAATGTTAGCTTAAAACTAGATTATATAATTATTCACTTTATGTTATGCAGCCGATGCTGACACGGATATTTGTTCAGTTAAAAATCTAATATGATCAACCAATAACATATCTACGAAATATTTTTTTCTTTCAGATACAAAAAGCACAAACACATTGCCTTAGCATTTGTTTTATTTAGTTATTTATTTACGTGTTTAAACGTAACAAACACAAAAACAGTTTTTTGTGTTTGTTCCAAACACATGTTGCCAACTGGGAACTTGTCAGGAAAAAAAGTCTCAGATTACTTGTTTACGCAGATAACTCTGACTCTGCTCTATCCACTCTGTTTCCATTAGGGATGTTGTGGAGTGCCCTCTGGTGGGCAAACTATGCAACATCGATACTCATAATGTGGTTAAAGGTTGTTTTTTCCATCTTGTCTTTACTTTTTGAATAGATTTTTAAAATCTTTGTTCAATTCTTAAATTAAAACACAGTGCTCACCATTTTTGTGTTTAATATTAAAGAAACAGCAATTCTCTTTCATAGATGCCTTGATTATTTACCTGATTATAACTGCTGGAAGACCAGCTACACTGATCCCTGTATTAGAGTATCTTTTTTTAATCCTCAGTAGTGCTTGACACTATTACGTCAGATTTAACAAGGAGTGAATGAAGCCTAAAAATCCTGTCCTGCTAAAGGAACACACCAGAGACATTTATCCAACTGCTGACAGTTGCTGTAGCCAGTTTTAAGCTCAGGTTGACGTTCATATCAACACTCACATTATCTCTCTCTTTCTCTTTCACTAGTATTGAGAAGCTCTTTGGCTGAGTGCTGGGATCAGACTATACACTTACTGTCCAATCTGAGTTGTAAAAAGCAACAAAACTCTGTCAGTATTGTGTCTTGGATGCTTCAGGAATCTAAGACAGAAAGTCCTATGTGAAGGTTTTTTTTTTCACATTTTCTAGTTTAGGTGTGTCTAGAATGATCAACAAAAACGAGAGGCACAGTTTGAGCGGTTTCATCTCCTCACATGTCTAAACAGTCATTTTGAGTAATGACAAACTCTGCTCTGGGGTGAAGTCACTTGTTTGGCCTTTAAATAATATCTAGAGAAGAAAAGTTATAACAATTGAATTTTCCAGTTTCAATATTGGCACATTCAATATTTTCAAATTGACACTATGGTTAGAAAATAACCAACTTGTAAAGACAACTATGGTCAGTGTGGGCACCAGAGAACTTGAATAATTGTTTGTTCAAGTCTTTCATTTTTGAGGGTGGAACACTGTGCTGTGACTGTAATCAGGAGGAAAGCTTCCTGTTCAGCACCCACCCTGCGTCCATTGTGCCCCGGTCACTCAATACTGATTCCAAGTGGCTAAGATTCGCCGCACAGACCACGTGACATTATGACAGACAATGCTCTTTTCTGAAAAAGCTCTCGAGGCTTTAAATAGTGCCCGGTGATATGTCTGGCTGATTATGTCATCTATGTATGAATCCAGACTTTGTCTTTTGATGACAACCAGATTGTTCAGACATACCTACCAAGATGTCATCCAAGGGTTAGTATAGTCCTGTTGTGAAGCCTTGAGCTTTTTCACCATATTGATGTTTGGAAAGCAGGCATGACACATGTGGGGTAAATATGAGTAGGAGCCACTTATCAGTACTTTACCCCTCTTTTCTTTACCTGAATCAAGAAAGTTACAGATTAAACACCACATATTATTCAGCAAGCTTAAAACTAGCAACTGAGACCATGAACTCACAAGAAACTCATTGGTTATAAATCAAAGCCTGTACACTTTGATACAATCAGTTGATTTTTGCAACCAGAGGAGTCTCCCATTCCTAGAAAGAAAGAATGCAGGTTTAAGGCATCTGCGTACTGGCAACCTTTTGATTACCCCCCGAGTCTCTACCTCCTGAGTTTACTTTGCTTACTTTCTCACTCGTTTGCATCTTCCTATCACAGATAGGCATCTTCTCCGGTTGCCAGTGGTTTCGTAACATCTTTCAGTCACTGTAAAACTACTATTGTATTTTAATAAAATATGAACAATGTCTTTACACCAGTTAGTATCTCTGGTGTTGCCTAGCAAGAGCACCAGTCAGCTAGTCGCAAGCTTATGCGTTGGTATCGAGAAGAGGCATGAAAAAAAAATCTACAGCTATGATGCTTTTAAAAACAAGCAAGAAAAAAATGTGGGTAATAGACTTTGAATGTGAAGTTATGTAGCCTTCCTCCACTCCGAAGACAGAGTTGGCCTCTATCATGTATACAAATTCTCTCGCACACATACACAGACACAAAACAGCAGCTGCCAGCACCTAGTTTGGAGTCGAGGCTCCACTGGGTGTCTATTTGTAGAATGGAGTCATGTAGTAAGACTTATACTGAAGGACTCCGACATGTTTCAGCTGGACGCACAATGACACATGGGACTTGAACATCGTGGTGCTGACGCTTTACAGGTTTAAGCAATCATCAGCCATCCCTTACTTTGCTGGATTAACACACTGGCTGCTCTCCAGTGTGGAGAGTCAAACATGTTTGCCTCACTGGAGCGTATTTGCGGATATAGCCTGGTGTTGTTTTGATGGTTTGGGAAGTGGTCATTAATTTGAGATGCCAGCTTAGTGTAGCCACATAAAGAGCTATCAAAGAGAATTGTGGCTTTAAAGGAATGCCCTTGGCTTGGACCAATATAGGGTAGAAAGATGATTAACAAATTTATAATTGTAGCCCTAGACAGCTTCTGATGTTTCAGACTGATATTGGAGAAGATTCTTACTATTTTCTCAGTTGAATTCAAGTTTGAATCCTGTGGAGACTTTTAAAGAACAAAAGCAGTTCATAAACGGTGTTTTTGGAGCTGGTGAATATGAAAGTGTTCAGGGATTCTGACTCAGCGAGGCAGCTTGCATTGATACAGACTTTGACATGATACCAAACTTTTTTTTTCTTGTGTGTGAATTTCCTGCTTTGCACAACAACACAACAGCTGGAAAGGGAAGAAACAGGGATGTTTGTGTGTAAAAATAATAATAATAATAATAACAAAGGAAAATGCGTGCAATTAAAGCCACTTCTGTTTTTTCCTGCATGTGTTAGCTACTTACCTCGTATCAGGAGGCTGATTACGCATTCAAGTCTGGCCCCTGCAGGCTTGCCGAACACACTGCTGCTTGGTTTCTTTCACAACTGTGTTTATCCAATGATGTCTTACATGAGATGGAATAAACAGTAATCTGTTACACTGTTATTCTCTCTGTTCCTGGTTTGTACTGGACTCTTTTAGGCTCTTTGCGTCGCTGTCTGACATTCCCGCTTTGCGCAATCCTCAGTTGGAGCCACATTGTTAGATCTCCCAGAAAGCTGAGAGCTCCAGCTGTTTAACACAAACACACACACAGAGATTGATAGCATGAGGAGATATCAGGCGAAGACAGTTTATATATTGGGGATTTCAAAAATTAAAATAATGCTGTGTGTGTGTGTGTGTGTGTGTGTGTGTGTGTAAGTGCGATCTGACACAGTGACCTCTGCCTGGACAGGCGTCAGGGTGGGCCTTTCAATTTCAGCAACCTGCCCAAGAATAGACAGCGAGTTTGGAAAAGTGTGTGTGTGTGCTGAGAGTTGATGGGGGAGTGAGAGAAAGGGGGGGAGTATGTCCATGAGAGAGGGTGTGTGTGTGTGTGAGAGAGAGAGAGAGAGAGAGAGAGAGACTACTCCCAGTGTAGTGTGATTGGTGTTTTGCTCTCCTTCTTGCTATGTGGATTACGGCTCTCCCTGCCTACTGCATTCCTGCTGCTGGAAACGAACACTGAAGCATCCCAAAGCATTTTTACTGGAGTGTAAGGACTTTTAATAGCATTTCTCTTGAGCCAGCGGTAGGCGGACTATTGCTGTTAATTCAGATAAGCATGGATATGAACGGACGTGGAATGCCTCCATCGATACCTGAGGATGAAGCTGTACACCACAGTCCTCACAGCGAGATGAACGGCTACCATCAGAGGCTTCAGGGCGGTGGAGGAGATGGAGCGGAGGATGAGGTCCCCGTGTCCAAATCACAGAGGCGGAAGAGTGATGTGAAAGTCTACAAGGAGTTTTGTGATTTTTATGCTCGCTAGTAAGTAGATCAGAAGTAAGATTTTATTGTGACTTGGAGACCTCTAACCACAGATTTCTGTGAGTGTAGTAAGAAAAGATATACCTCAGTGTAGGATGTTGAATGTGCAAATTGTGCCTTGAGGTGTGTAGTAGTCTTCTGCTTTCCCCTTTCAGCTGCCCAACTGCCAAAATATCGACAGGACTTAAAGAGTTGTCTTCTTTGCCTGGCTGTATGATGACTGGTATCATCTCATTCTCAGCTTAAGAATATGCTTTTTGTAACCAACATGCCAATTGAAGTGGTAGCAGTGCACACAAAAAGGGATTATGACAGAGAAATTGTGGGTTAAGGACTTTGCTCATTTGCTGACGTAGCGTTAGTGTGTTAACCCCGAGCTTACGGCCGTGTTACAGAATGTGAAGAATTCTGATTTATTTACTGGGCTTTATCAGCTTAAGCTTCCTTAGGTGCCATGTTTGTGCAGGGATAGCTCTGAGCGCTACAGGAGGGAGCACACAGGAAGAGTTATTTTTGTGCCAAGGGGGGGAGTTGTTATGCAAAGCAGAATATGCTGGCTGGCATTTGAAGTATGTGTGCCTGAAACACAGGAAGGCTAAATATACATACTTTATTTCTGACTGATCAGGGTACATCATCACATGTGGGAAAGCATGAATGTAGGGTCACCCACAGGTTTCTCTAAAGGACGCTTAGAGGCCTGTCATCGGAAGCAGTCAATAGAGACAGAAGAGACAGAAAATTTTGTTTTGAGGAAAGCAAGAGCCGTGTCAGTCGTGTAAAACATTGAAATGGAACTTTTCAATATAATATTTCTTTTCGTGTGCTAAGACAGTCATTTCATCCACTGATTTTAGCTCTATCTTTGAGCCTGCCCCTCCCTGTAATCCAACTTTTCGCTGACTGGCTGCACCTAGCAAACAAAAGGTTTGAACAGCAGATGGGTGGGGTTTCTGTGCTCGCAGCCTAAAATGGTCATGTTAGGAATATCCGTTCTCAATGACATCATACAGGGGCCGAGTCAGGAAACCGAGCTGTTGGTTCACGGGGATTACTGGCACATGTGCTGACATCATTTTTTAAAAATTTGGCTATTTTTACTGTGAGCCCTCACCAGTGTAATAAGGCAATTCTTATTTGTAAATCTGTGTTGAAATCATTCTAAGAAAAGCTGAAATTTACCATTGCATGGTCAGAACAGTCAGGTTTTTTATATTAAAGATATAAGAAGAATGAGAAAACACTGAAAAATCAAATCAGAAGACCTGAAGATAAATGGAGACCAGAGAAGGCAGAGTAGAGAGAACAGATGGTGCTCATAAAAAACGATTTTCTTTATCCACTCTTATCCACTTTATATTCACTGTGGAGTTTTAAGAAATCTGGACCCATTTTAATTGTATTAGAAATCATTTTGCCTTCTCTTGACTTGTCCATATGAGCAGTTCATGCAGAAGCTGGTGAGACTTTTTTTTCAGCCTACACGGCCTTAAAAAGAGCCGGATTGTCATTGATTGCACCAGGCTTAAAGAAACAACGTATTTTCTCTGAAATCTGCATCTCTGGCTTGTCTTTGGCTCACACAGAGTGCTAGAAGCTGATAGCAGAGTGGAAATGCCTAAAGGATGTATCACTTCCTCCCACCAAGCCTGTGGACAGGGCAGGGCTCTCAGTGTGTTTGATATCAGCCCAGACAGGGCATATAAAACAATATGCGTCTGATAAGCATGTGAGGAGTGGAAACATCTTGTTTCAATGTGTTCATGTTAAAAGAACCTCCACTCACTCTACCCGTTTGATGTAGCGCGCATTCTTAAAGCCATTTGGCAGACATTTGGAATGATGACCAGTTTAGAGTAAAGCCCTAAACAGTGAGTTAAAATGTCTTGAAGTTTATGGAGTTCTTGATGATTCCCAAGTTGGTGTGAGTTTAAATGAACAGATGGCATCACTCCATAAACATCCTTCAACGGCCTTGTGTGCGTACTTCTGTTGCTTAGATACACTGTGGTATTGTGACCTTTAAAACAAAGCAGCGAAGCCGGGACAGTCCCGCTATTCCCTTGTCATTGTTCCTTTATCTCTGCAAATGTCTGCACATTCCCATTCACCTCCAGTTTGTCTTAAGTGTTAGGAGGTGTTGTTATTCTGAGCAGGGGGCATATGCTTTTATTAATTAACAGTGAATGTTGCAGTTTTGGCATTTGATTGCTTTCTGTGCTTGAGGTCGAGATGAAAGTAGTCCAAAGTTCAGCCTGAGTATAATTTGTAACAGAAGTGGGTTTGGAGAGTTATGACAATATAAAGGATCAGATTGGGGAGAATTGTGTAGAGATTGCCATACCGGATTCATTTGGTCAGATCTCTGTGCTCGGTCTAACAAATCCTACCTTTAGGAGTAAATACAGACTGGTCAGATGCACACAGGACCAATCAGCCAAATATTAGATGATAGTATAGCCAAAACTTGTCAACATCTATAAAAACTAGATGCTGTAAATTTGAGCTGACTGTTTGACAGATGTGTTGCACATTTTTCATAATAGATTCATTCAGTTTGAGAGAGAGCGTAGTTTGCCCGTTGCCAGATCAGATTGGCTTGTGTTCCATTTTGTAAATCAAAATCAAAACATCCAGCTGTGTGCCAGCTGTTCATGTGTCAGATTTTCTTTTTATTTAAATGAACTAAACGTTTGGGGGTTTTAACTGTGTGTTGTGACAAATTTTGCAGATGTGATGGTTGACAGAAGAAAAGATTGCAAATAATTCTTTTTGTTTTTTGAGGATGGTTTCATGAATCTCTGTTGCAGGTTTTTGGGTGTGCCTCATAATGTGCTGCTTGTTCTGGCACCGGTTTTTGCAACATAAGGAAATATTAGCCTGGGGCCCACCCCCAGTGATGCATTACAGTTGTGTTTTTAGCAGTACAGCAGTAAAAAAATGTAAGGACTGGTTGTGTGGCTGGCAGAGTTGCACTCAGAATACAGCACATGGAAACAAGAGGATTAAACTAAGCTAAAAATGCTTTTATTAAACTAAAATGAAGTATAAAATAACACAAGCTAAGGAAGGTATAAAAAAAACCCTTTAATAAAGATAATGCAAGGGAGAATACAACCATGAGAGAAGATGTGACAAAAACAAGGGAAGACTGAGGCAATAGATACAAACAAAGGATAACGAGAGAATGGGAAACAGATGAGAACACAGCTGGAGATAACTAGCATAATGCCTAAGGAGGAAGTAAAACTAGACACAAGATACAGGGAGGAACAGACACCAAAATAAAACAGGAAAAGACTGACACACCCAGACTAAGACAACCAGGCTTAACACAGACAGAAGACAAAACATGGAGACCAAAGACAAGGAACAGAGTGGGAATACACAAAGGGGATACACAACCTTCAATTAACTAAATGCACAGATAATTGAACAGTAACCTTAAGATCATAAGAGAAAGCCCGAATGTCAACAAACAGAATACAGAACCATGACACCAAGAGTAATCAAAAATACGAAACCAGAGAAACCCAAAGTTTCTCAAAACAAACAATTCTGATTGTCGAGCAAAACAGCAATAGCTGTTCTGTGTCCTGTGTACTGTTTGTTTGTATATGTGTCTTTTTGGCTGCTGTTACAACCAAATTTCCCCTTGTGGGACAATTAAAGGATTATTCTATTCTATTCTATTCTATTCTAATAGCTGCTGCCTGTCTCAGGTTTTCAAGCTTTTTTAAAAAAAAAATCATTAGACCACATCTGTTCTGTTTTGTTTGGGGTTTTTTGTTCTGTTTTGTCTTCTGTATGAATCCATGTTAGTGCATGCACTCACATTTCTTGGATGGACGAGCATTAACTTTAGTGTGTGTGTGTGTGTGTGTGTGTGTGTGTGTGTGTGTGTGTGTGTGTGTGTGTGTGTGTGTGTGTGTGTGTGTGTGTGACTGGTCTTTCCCACATTACTTTCTCTTTTGACTCAGTATATCTTTCAGCTGTTATGATGTTGGTGGACGATACTACATCAGGTGTGTCCTGGCATGACCCTTGTTATTATTATTCTTTAGGGAAATATGTTACAGAAAGAAATTCCTTACAGATGTAAAATCAATGGTAGGAAACAATAAAATATTTTTTATAATTAAGTTAGAGAAATAAGGTTGGACTTATTAAATAGGGGGGAAAACCCTGGGTACCCTAAAGAGGAGCCGTCTAGAGGACTACTCATACATTAATAGCAGTTCTTTTGTAAGCCATAGGAGTTGATGCAGATAAGAAAGTAGTTTACTCAGTATGGCAAAAACAATTTGCAGGGAAGTGGCAACCAGAGACCATGGAAATGAATATTTGGTAACCACAGGTGTGTCACGGTTCTGGGTCAGTTTGACCCAGTATTTTGAGTTGTCATGTTTTTGCAGGTTTAGTTTAGTTCCATGTGTCATTTTCTGTCTGTCTCTCTATGTCGAGTCTGCGTCTTAGTGTGATGGTTTCTTGTTCCTGTTTTATTGTGAAGGTCTGCGTCTCATGTGAGTGTGTTCAGTTTTACCTCTGTCTTGTCTTGTTGATTATTCCCAGCTGTGTCCACCACCTGTGTGTAATTCCCCTGTGTTTCTCTGTGTATTTAAGTCGTGTCCTCTGTCATTGTAGTTGCTGGTCCGTCCGTGTATCCACCATGTTTCTTCCGTGTGTTCCCCGCTGTCACCATCTTATGCCGTCGTCCACCTTGCTTCATGTTTGAGTTTCGGTTCGTATTCAGTAGTTTAGTTGTCTCCAGTCTAGTTTATTTCGTGCTCCATTTGCTGTTTGTCTATATTTATTTCGTGTTCAATAAACCACCTTCACTTCTCCACTACTGCCTGCGATTGGATCCTCATTTGTTATTTTCACACGGCTCTTCTCACCCGCCGTGACAAGGTGAAGTAACGGTTGGCAACACAAAGTAGGTAGGAGCTGAGATAAACTTTGTGACTGACTGAAGCAACCATGAGTGAGAGTAAAGAAGAAAAAAAAGAGAGTAAAGAATACTGTTGACTGAGATATGACCTGGTACTTAATACAATAGAGGGCTTACCTTGGATACTAGAGCCTGGGATGGTGGCAAGCAACCAGCAGTCACCTTCAAAGCAATGCACGGAGTGACTTGGTTCCCAGCTTTAGGATTAATGAAGGCCAATAAACCGGATTATAGAATACACAGTTATGTTTTCTTAGCATTATGAACCACCTTTAAACCACACAATGATGCCTGCAACAGACAAAAGGCAATGCCCTGACTCAGAGTAAAGTATGGTGTCATCTGCATAAAGCTGCATTTTAGCAGTAAATCAATTCTTTTAAATTGTGTTTTTAAAAATAGAAAAAAACGGGTCTAAAATTTAACCGTGGGGGACTGTCCAGAAAACTTGACTTGTATCCATCTGTATAAACACAGTGAGATATATCCGCAAGCTAGCTCCTGAACACAGTCACCCAAACCAACATCACTGAGTCTGCCTAAGAGCAGGGTTTGCTCAAGAGAATCAGATGCCTTGGATAGATCAACAAACATGGTAGCACAATGTGTCTTTCTGTCCAAGTGAATAATAATGTCATTTGTTACTAACATACCTGCTGCTATGGCACTATTTCTTTATTTGAAGCCAATAATATCTTGAGCGAAGCGAGTTTTGCTTCAGTTGCAAAAGCTTTTTGTAATGATTATATTTTATTTAAGGTTTATATCAACTAATCTTTTGAGTACAGAAATATACTTTGTCCTTGATTTTAAGTTTGTTTTTCTTCTCCTCAGCAACATGGCCAATGCACTGGCCAATGCCATGTGTGAGCGCTGCAAGAGTGGCTTTGACCCAGTAGAGAAGATAGTGAACAGCAATGGGGAACTTTACCATGAACAGTGCTTCGTGTGTGCCCAGTGTTTCCAGCAGTTCCCAGAGGGGCTCTTCTATGAGGTAACATCTTTTTCTTTACTAATCCCATAAAATATGCATGATGGTACCATGATGGTTTGTGCATTATAATAAACACCTGCTAATTGTGTCAACTTTTTATAGCAGATATGCTTCATTGCCTAACAAAGCTTACAATGCAGCTTAACAATAAATTGACCTTCTTTATATAGTTAGATCAATGTTTAGTGTGAGGGAACTGTCCAGTTAAAGTAAATAAAGAAGGGTGAGCACAACCTTAAAGGATTATTGGATTATTAGAAGCTCTCTTCCAGTAAACCGTTTGCATACTTGACACAGGGCCAGATGTTTTACCGGCTCCAGAGAACCTGTTAGCTCTGATCAGTAAATAAACATCAAAGCCAAGGATGTTAGATGTCATTCCTCATGCTACATGCTCCTATAAATACTCAGATAAAGATTAGCTGCCACATTGTGTGACAGTAAATACTGGAATGGCTGGTAATGAGTTTTTTGTTTTGCTTTTGAAGTATCAGTATCAGCCTCACAACTTGTGCATCCTTGATGATTGTGCTGTACTTCTTGTCATTTTGTCAGCTTTTGCTCATCACTGCTGTGTCAGTTGATACATATTACCTGTAAAATGTAGATTTAAAAGAAAACCCTCTTGATAAGAATGATAATAAAACTCTTGTTTTAAAGGGAAGACTTAATATATAAAGTTTAAATACAGTTAAATGTATACAAAGAAATATGTACAAAAGCCTGTTTATTCTTTTTATATTCTAAAACTGGGTTACAACAGTGTGGGTTTAATTCCCCCTGCCGAACAGATTGAAACACCCCTTCTGTTATTTGACCCCCACCCCCAAACCCACTTTCTTTTCCTGCATATCCTTTAATCGTTCAAAGGAATTATCATTTTTCGTCATTAGACGGTCCATTTTTCCGACACCCCTGTTACTGGATTGTAGCCTGTAAGTGTCACATTCATGATATAATAAAATATAAACTGTGGCAGTCACTCATCCAGATTAACCTTTAGAAAGCTCGGTCATGACACTGCTGTTACACCCAGACAGTGGGACGAGAGATTACCCAGTGGTGCGTGAAGTCAATTTATGCATTTCAGTTTTCTCCAACTGAGAAACAATGACACTGTGCACTCATAAGGTAGCAACTTGTCAATCAAAATATGTACTTTTTTGTTAAATTTCACTCTAACTGGCACCTTAAATAACCAAATAAACATCACGCTGTGCTGAACACTTGAAACTAGTGATGCATGTGGTTGCAAGTGGATGCTTGAGGTTTATGGCTTTTGCTGGGTAAATAATGTCTAAAACTTACAGACCGGTTAGTGAACCCCTGGAAGCCACATGGAAGTCACTAAGGCAAAATGGCAAAAACCTCCAAACTGATATTTTTTTGAGGTATAGCATGTTGCTCCAGTTGTATTTTGAATAGAAGTGATGGACTTGTCTACAAACATTTAACAGCTACTCTCCAGTAGTAAAACTGTGGAAAGGGCAACACAAACCAGAAATGCAAACAGTTTGCCCTCAAAATCATCGATTCGTTGTACTGCTGCTTGGCTGGAAGTTAGCAGGTATAGTTTGTCCAGATAACAATAAAGTACTAACAGTGGCCGTGGCAATCACTAGGAGGTTTTTAGTGCAACACTTTAGTTTAGTTGAAGACCCAGCAACCAGCAACGGCAGACGTCTCTCAAGCAATCTGCAGATGATGTCATGTAAGAAACCCCAATACAGTCCGATCTCTTTTTTTTAAACCAGAATCGCCCCCTGCTGGCCACTACAAAGAACTTCAAGGCTACATCCACCTTTTATTTACAGTCAGTGGTTCACACAGTATAATAATTAGAAGTTTGTGTATATTTTAGCTATTTGAGCTTTTTTTTAATGATATTGTTTGTCAGTGTTATGACTGTTCTAATCTATTTATGTGATCTGTTGACAGTTTGAAGGCAGGAAGTACTGTGAGCATGACTTCCAGATGCTGTTTGCACCTTGCTGCCACCAGTGTGGTGAGTACAGGGAATTAATTAAATCCATCTTTTTTTACCTGCTACATTTGTTTCAAAGGGAGGATGTGGACTTTGTTTCTCTTGACATAATTAATGTCTGCGTAACGTTTGCATTATCATGAACACACCTATTTAAACGTATTTTTTTTTTCTCCCAGGTGAGTTCATTATTGGCCGTGTGATCAAGGCAATGAACAACAGTTGGCATCCAGACTGTTTCTGCTGTGATATCTGCCAGGCTGTGCTCGCAGATGTTGGATTTGTTAAGAATGCTGGAAGGTCAGTCATCTACATCAACTCACCACAGTTTCGGTTGGGATTCTTTTTAAATGATGTCTTTTAACAGCTATAGAAAGCTACAGTTTTTTTTTTTTCTGTAATGCTTTTTATCAGGTACTTTATATTAGAGATGGACCGATCCGATATTACGTATCGGTATCGGTCCGATACTGACCTAAATTACTGGATCGGATATCGGAGAAAAATAAAAAATGTAATCCAATCCATTAAATATCATGAAAGCACCTCACAAAACTTGCAACACCCGTAACTCACCTCAGAACGTTAGCACGTCGGAGCAGTATGCATCATGTGATAGAGCGGCTGTGGCATGCAGGACCTGTTGGTGGTCTGGATAGCATTTGGAGCTTCGCTAGCAACCCGGCATTTCATCTCCGACAAAGTTATCCCCGAGAGAAGTAAAGCAAGTGTGTAAGTCCATCTCTGAATGTTTGTAAAGCATTCCTGCGTTAAGCTTAACAAGCGATATATGGAGCGACTGCCTCTTCTTGCTGCTACTTCAATCATGAAACTGCTTAATGATCAGCTGATCGGCTTTTCTGTCACGAGTCCGTCTCTCTTGTTTGTTTTTGGCCCACTTTGCACCAGAAAGAGGAAAAGAGTGGATAAACAACAGCAGCACGTTTAAGCTTGATCAGCTGTTGTTAGAATGTATTTAATATTACTTTCTACTCGAGGATCTTTTTCTACGTAGCTGACGGCTGGTAACTGTGCAGGGGCGGATCTAGCAAAGTTTAGCCAGGGGGGCCGATAGGGCATGAACAGGGAAAAGGGGGCACAAAGACATACTTTTCTTTCTTATTCTAATTTAAAATGTCTAGCTTTTAATAAATAATTATCTGACACCCAAAGTTTTAATTTGATGTAAAATGAATAGAAGTCAATTACTGTATATAGTGACTATTAAGTCTAATATATATACCCTAGTAAGCTATAGTACTTTTTCCTTTGGGGAGGTACCATCTGTGCAGTCTGCAATTTTGTTGAAGAAAGATGTTGAATCTATTTAATATTTCTTGAAAAATAATTGATTTCTGTGCATTTTTTTTCACACTGCATCAAATTAAGGTTGATTACGTCGATTAAGCATCATGAGGTGGAGTGTGAGGGGTGGTTCCCTATTTTTTATTTATTTATTTTTGTTGTTGCTGGGAGTTGGAACCCTATTAGTTAGGTTGCTTAATATTTACGCTAAGTACTTAAGTTTATTAGATTGATCAGTATTGCTGAACTATGAAATGGTTTTTTTTGCATACAGGTATAACAGAATAGCTTTAGTGTAGTTGTTGTTTTAAACTTGAGTATGAACTTATACAAAATGCAGCAAGATATTTTAAAAAAAAAACAGTTTTGTTGATTAAAAAAACACTATATCGGATTCATATCGGTATCGGCAGATATCCAAATTTATGATATCGGTATCGGTATCGGACATAAAAAAGTGGTATCGTGCCATCTCTACTTTATATAGAGCCTGTCTTACTCTCCCCTGACTTTTATATTGTCTTGGCTCAGCTCTGAAATCTTACACCAAAGCTCATAGATGTAAAACAGCCCTGAATTTTTCCCAACACCTTCCGACAGCGCTGAATGTGAAAACCAAAATATCTGGCACAGCTGGAACATATTAAACAGTTTTAACTTTGCTAGCCTCGTAATAAATAGTCAATCTATTGTCCAACCAAAATAAATGTGTGGTGGTTTTCACACCAATGAGCAAGCATCATTTGTTCTGCGTCTTGCAAGCTCTGCACAGGCAGCACCTTTGTTTAAGCCAAAATATTTCAAGTAGTTAAAAGTTCTACATATGAGGAAGTCCCAACCTAATTTTCACTGTTAGCCTCAGTTAATGTATAAAAACATGTCATGGACACATCTAACTCCTGTGAGAAGGATTTATGGAGGATACTTGTACCGGTATCTGTTTGATTCACTTGAATCACAGAAGACAAAACCAGATGTGGAAAGATCTACAAAACTCATAATTAGGTGATAAAGCATCTAAACAAGTATTCTGTCTTTCTATATTTCTCTCCCCCTTGCTGTCCCACCAGGCATCTGTGCCGCCCATGTCACAACAGAGAGAAAGCTCGGGGCCTCGGCAAGTACATCTGCCAGAAGTGCCACGCCATTATTGAGGAGCAGCCTCTGCTTTTCAAGAACGACCCCTACCACCCTGATCACTTCAACTGCAACAACTGCGGGTAAACAGAGACTTTCTATTAAAAAGAAAATCACCGTCAAACATGTTTGAAACAATTGTTAAACAAGGAGCATTTTCAGAAAGGCGTATTATTGCTCTCTGCTGGACAGGTTGTGTTATTGCAGCTGTGTGAAGCTATCTGATCATATTCACATATGCACTATTGTGTTGTGTACGTAAATGACAGCTAAATAAATCTCTTCAATTACAGTAAAATGTACTGGGATTGTTTATTGTGGGTTTTTTACCTTTTCAGTAAGGAGCTGACAGCTGATGCAAGGGAGCTGAAGGGGGAGCTCTACTGTCTACCCTGCCACGACAAGATGGGTGTCCCGATCTGTGGAGCCTGTAGGAGACCCATTGAAGGCCGTGTGGTTAATGCAATGGGCAAGCAGTGGCATGTGGAGGTGTGATAATAAAACAACCGAAAAGCATATGAAAACAGCTTTAGTTACATTAACTTGGCTCAATTTATTCACTGAAAATAGAGTCACCTTGAAGGAGGTAATATTTCAGTGTGTTCATTTATTTAGTATGATTCGTCAGATTGTATGTGGATCTATTTTAAATCTAAATGATGTATTCTTTGGTTATTTTCCTTTTCTGTATTTAGAACAAACACAGTAATTCTCAGCTGGATTTCATAGAGAAAAGAAAATGATTGCTTTCTATTATCTATATTTTATCCTAGTGAAAAATGTGCCATACTTTTTATCCATATTTTTTACCTCCACAGTTACGTTTATTGGCTTTATTTTTCCTATTTACATCTCTATTCTTACATATTTCCTTGCATATTTTCCTGTCTTCCCTCCTCCACATGTAGCATCATGTGTGCACTGTGTGCGAGCGCCCGTTTCAGGGTCACCCGTTTTATGAGCGAGGCGGTCGTGCCTATTGTGAGAGACACTTTGATATGGTGAGGGGATTAAGCACCGGCCTTACGTTGGTTACCGCCCCGCCTCCCTGCCTGGCTACAGTCACCCGGCCTCCATACAAGGGGTTACACAAGTATAAAAGTTTTCTAATCAGTCTTTCAACTAAAAAGTGGATATCTTGGCAAACTTTTTTCTTGGGGCCTAATCATACTTCCACCTTAATTTCAAACGAGGTGCTTTTCCTGACTTAACATTTAAGGGTATCTAGAGAGCTTTATTGTCCTGTGACATCTAGAGCTCTGTCTGAGAGTTTATATGTGCTACCAGAAAAAGATAGTGGCTGTATATATAGTATTTATTTTGTAAATGAATGTTAGCATTTAAAAAGTGGATTGTAAAACTATTCACCAAAATCAGCTATTTAAAAAATCCATGCCCTCACATTAATCAAAAATATGTTATATCTCGTAGCTGAGATATGATTTTTATTCATTACCATCATAAAAATGTTATATTTTCCCAATATCCTCTAGAGGTCAGTATTCTGACTTCTCAACTCTCTGTATGGATGCAGTAACAAAACCTTTGAAACAACTGATCTATTTATGTTCTGATAATATCTAAGCCGGACTGTGCTGCTACCTTTAACACAGTCTGAGTGTGGGGTACTGTACTGACTGATGGCTGTGCTAACCATGTGTGCCTGGCTTGGGTTTGCTTGCAGCATTTTGTGTGTGCTAAGTGTGAGAAACCTTTCCTGGGACACCGTCACTACGAACGCAAGGGCCTGGCCTACTGCGAAACGCACTACAACCAGGTAACACACACTGGTACTCGAAATATTAATGTGGAACACCAAAATAGAAATTGAAACATGCTGTTATGTTTAGCCTGTTGTGAAACTCGCATTTCTCTGTCTTAGTTTATGGTATGCATGACTCCGTCAGTATCAGTAACAGAGTTTACATTAGCAGTGAACTGGAACTGTGTGTTCGTCCACAGCTGCTGAAGTATAAAATAAAGATGAAAACGTGAAAATTTGCAGTCGAACATCGAAATGGACAATTTTTTTCTTTCATATGCTTACTGGACACTTTATTGGGTACACCTGATCAACAAATTGGTGTAGCTGACATGAAAGCATCGCCCCATCTTGCCCTGTACTAACAGCTCAGGCTCCTGGTGTCATTTGAGAATCATTAAAACACCTACTTCAGTATTGTTCCTGACCATGCCCATCACTTTATGACCACAGTGTACCCATCTACTGATGGCAGCTTCCAGTAGGATAACAGACCATGTCGCAAAGTTCAGATCATCTCAAACAGGTTTCTTCAACATGACGAGTTCACTGTGCTCAAATAGCCTTCAGTCACCAGAGCTAAATCCAATAGAGCACCTTTGGGACATGGTGGAAGATCATGGATGTGCAGCTGACAAATCTGCAGCATTTGTGTAATACTATCATGTCGATATGCACCAAAATCTTTGAGGAATTATTACAGCACTTTGTTGAATTTTTGCCATGAAGAATTAAGGCAGTTAAGTTTCCAAAAGGAGGTTCAACCAGGTACTAACAAAGGTGTACCTAATAAAGTGACCATAAGTGTATGTAAGCATTATGGATCTGTTCCAGATATACACGTATTAGTTTTTGTCCAGTGAGTCTAAACCACTTGCACAGGTAGATATGTGTAACATTGAAAGAGATATTTCTCTTGTCCCAATGCAATTAGCATGATCATGATCATAGATCTATAATATTATATCAAAATGCTTACATTTTTTGGTGGACTTTATCTCTTTATCATCTAAATCATTATTGACTAAAATCTCAATGAGATAAACGCATGTAGAAGCGAGCCGAGCAAAAAGCTCAGGTTTCTGATGTTTTTTTTCTACTAATGAGCTCGGCACAGACTTCCATGATCGTAAGGAGTTTGCTATTATAGGCACTGATTTGGTGGGGAGCAATCAGGAAAGCAGGTTTTCCGAAAATTAATCAGGAGATTTTTTTTTTCTTCGTAAAGGAGCCTTAAAGCTAGTCTTTCTCATACATCTATATGAGACACGTTACATCAGTGTTCACTTCAGTGGATCTCAAAGATGATTGTCAATGTAACAACTCCACCTAGTGTTCGAAAGCTTTAATGGATCTTTTTTCTTTTTCACTCCAAATGCCTTGTAGCCTGCGCTTGTTTCTGTGCCTTCTGAGCACAGTACTGTGTGTCATGTGAGCCTCAATAAAAACTGATAAGATGTACCAGTGCATTGTTAACCTTTTGTTTCTCTCTCCTCATCACATGCAGCTGTTTGGAGATGTTTGCTACCACTGCAATCGTGTCATTGAAGGCGATGGTGAGGAAGTTAATTTTAATAAATATAATGTATAATGGCTGTTTACATCAGCATTGTTTTTTTGTTTTTTTTACTTTTACTGCTTCTTTATTATATTGAATTTAACTTGATTTCTTCTCATGGTTTGCCTTGAGAATTATTTGTAGCCTGAACTTCACACCAACATTAGTTTAATTTAAACTATAAGTCTACAATCTGCCTCATGTGGCTGCTCCTTCTGCTTTTTTCCCAGTGGTGTCTGCTCTTAACAAGGCGTGGTGTGTCAACTGTTTTGCCTGCTCTACTTGCAACACCAAGCTCACCCTGAAGTAAGTTTTGAAGACAATTCAAGCTGAATTATGAATCTCTGAAGGCTCTCTGTAGACTTTCACATGTGATATGTTTGACGGTTTCTCTGTGTAGTCTGTCACGTTTCTTTTCACTATCCTCCATATGAGACTGTTTGCTGCTGCTACCAAACTGTTTTTTCTTACCTTTCTCTTATGCTGTGTCTCTGATGGCTTATTTCTTCACCTCACCTTCCTTTCATCGTCCTCCTGTCTTGTCCCACTTTCCCCCTTCCCTCTCCTTCATTCCTTTCCCTTCATCTTCTCTCTCTGCCCCTCCTCATGTCTTCCTCCTCTTTCACATTTCCATCTCTGCTTCCTCCCTGCTCTATCAGGGATAAGTTTGTGGAGGTGGATCTGAAGCCGGTGTGCAAACACTGCTATGAGCGCCTCCCTGATGACATGAAACGTCGGCTGGCCAAGCGAGAACGTGACTCAAAAGAGAAGAAGAAGAAACTGATACCCATGTGTCTGTGATCCCTCTCTTTCTGCTCTCTCCTTACTTCAGCTGATTTTTCCTTTGGTCAGTTTTTGTCTTCCTTGCTATCTGTTTCAGTTTTTTCCTACTTTCCATGCCACTTTTAACCCTTAGATCACTGATACACTGAGTTCAGTTGGCTTCCAAGGCATGAAACAAAAATACGAGCAGAGAATTGTAGATGACTGAGTATATCTGAGTGACGTAAGACCGGGAACATTTCAGCAAAATGTTCTTTTCCTAGTCGGAAATGCTAGTAAGGATTTAAGCCGGTACTCTTGTAAACTCTGCTGTGCAAACAGGAAAATCAGATCAATCACAGGTTGAAGGGAAAGCTTTGTTTCATGGGTCTCCCAGTCTGTCTGATGTAAGGCGCAAAGCCGTAATCATTTCCGGCAGCTTTCTGGCATCAGCTGTTGAAATTCCGAGGTCCTAACAGTTATGACACGTGCGCCACTCCATACAGCGATTATCTACTTTGGGAGGGAAGGCTGTTCAGGGGCAGCTGGCGGAAATTGGTTAGGGAGCTGGCCAAGTTAGTAGAAGTGAACACAATCAGAAGGCACCCAAAGACCTTCGACATCTCTGTAAATATTTTCTTGTAACTCTGTGTCAGCACACACATTGATTTCTGTCAAGGAAAACACAGCCAAGATTCTGTTCATTCAGGAATTGTTATTCATCAAAAGGCATTAAGAATGCCCATGAATCCCAGCATTAAACAGACATAAATTAGGACTGCTTGAAAAACAATGATCAGAATGACTTCATTTAAAGTTGAGACTGCAATTATTAAAAGAGGGATGCGTGTTTCTGTCATCTTGATCATGTCTCAGCCTTGTAGGGTGTCAGTTTTTGTTATGAAGGGTGGGAAAAGATGAGGTCAAGTTGAAAGAAAGGCAGATGTGAAATGTAAATATTAGGTCAGAAGTCAAATGTGACATGATACTTTGAATGCAGAGTATAATGTGATTTTTAGAATCCCCGTATACCAGTATCAGTATCCAAATTTAAGTCTTAAGTTAAGACAGTTGTCTTCTTCTTGTGTATTGTCTTAAAGATAAAAATATGATTAATTGCAGCACCCTACCAGAAACGCAACTGGGAAGGTGTGCATCTTTGTCCAGGATTTGGGGTTTTGAAATAAAGGTCTGAAAAATAACATTCAAAATTCAGACGTTGCTACGTCCAATTTTTGCAGGAATCAGAGTTTTAATGATGGAATTAAAATGTATTCAAAAAATTGGATTTTAAAAGTAATCTCTGAGACTTGTCAGAAACGGGCTTCTGAAGGAATGAGATCATTACAGTGATGCTACACAAATCATATGTTACAAAATAGCAAATAGGTCCTCTCACCTGGAGACAATATCCTCTACTGATCACTGACCAGTCTTCTGAAATACAGCTGTTTCTCTCTCTCTCCCACAGGAACAAGTTTGTGGAGTTTGACATGAAGCCGGTGTGTAAGAAGTGCTATGAGAAATTCCCCCTGGAGCTGAAGAAGAGACTGAAAAAGCTGTCTGAAACTGTTGCAAGGAAGTAAAAACACAGTGGAGCAGCTGGAGAGGGAAAGATAGACGAGACCGTGATGTGGCCGTGTACAAGCCCAGAATTAAAATAAAGAATTTGTGTGTTTTGCAACTGCTATGTTGCATTTAGGTTGGTTATAGCTAGAAAGCATTGCGCTTTCAATTTCATGTGCCTGCAGCCGGCAGCTCCGCAGTCACATTGTCGGTCTGACAGCTTTAACATTGTGCCTTGTACCATTTTTGCAGAATTGCTCCACTGTGTGTTTTACACATGCCTGCTAATTTCCTATATTTAAAAAAGTGACATGAGTTTTAAGAGTACATGGAAAGCTGGAGGTAATATGATGACTTAAAAGCTTTGCCACCACCTTTATTGAAAAATATTACTGCTTCATTATTATAACAATCAAGTAAGCCCAAAGAAAGAAAATGTCCTAAATGTGTAAATAACCTCAAATATTTCCAACTTGTATCATTTTATGTAATAGTAGTGTTTATTTCCATTAATATTATGCATAAGTATTTTGTCTGCCTTTTTTTTTTTTTTGTTTTTTGGACCTACATTTTAATATACAGCATGCTACAGAGGTGGACTCGACCATCACCTGCAGTATGTTGGATTGCCTTGTTACTGTATGTGCTATGTATCTTTGTGTGGCATGATCTCTGTGCAAATTGGTATTTATTCAGCATTTTTTTTTAAGTTTGCGTTTACAATCTGAATTAATTCAATACAGCCAAAGTGCCGAGGGTGAAATTTTGATTTATTAAATACATGTGAGTGAATAACTGTTACCTGTCAGTGTTCTATAAAACAATCCCTCCCCCGCCTCGATGTGCTGTCAACAAATATTGATCATAACAAGCGTCTGAGCCACAGGATTTATTGAATGGTTACTGCAAACTCACTGTGTGTTACAACATGACGGCTTGTAGCATGTACAGAGACCGGATGTGGGATTGATGTTGAACGTTTCCTCTGTTGTTTGTAATCCAGGGAAAGTGATCCTCTTAGGGAGGTGTACCGACTTCCTCGGGGCTCAGACCCACTTAGGAAAGAAAGCCAAACTGGTCTCATTCTTGCAGAATGCTTCACATGAGCTGCATTTTATCACAAAGCTTTGCTTAAAATACAAGCTCTATAGATAAACACATTCCACTATTTTATCATTATAAAGTGTATGTTACTGCTGTGCATTTCAGTGCAGATGGCACAACTTTCTCTATGTCATATAGAAGTAAAACTATCCGCTGGGCTGATTGTTGTGAGGCAGAATTTCGGCACCTCGAGCCACAAATAGTTCAGTGCATGGTTTTATTTGATACTTTACTACTCTGATGGACTGAGATGACTCTGTGCAAACAGATACTGCTCTGATACTGGATATCATCATTGCAATGTTTGCGAGCAGATTTATTCATGTTAACACACCAAAGTGCATGTTCTCAACTTGAAATTTGGAAAGTTGTTTATTATATTTAATGGCGTTCTGACACTTCATCAAAATAAACACATATGCCAATGCTACCGGTGTGTGTGTAGTGATTTATTTGGTTTACAGCTTCTTACCATTCTTGAAGTGTAATGTGAAACCAGCAGCAGGCTCAGGATTCACAAGTGTTGCGTAATGTTTAATGACACCCCAATTTTCACATACGGTATGTTGCATTCGGGTCCACGTTAAATGGGAACATGCTTGATTTTTATGTTTATCAAGTATATTAGCAGCATCTCCACATTCTCATATACACACACATATGAAATGACTCAGAGGACTACTAATGGACATTATGCACATGTGTGCAACACTAAACAGCCATTAGCATCTGCAGGATAGTCAATATGACAATCATAATCTGAAACAGCATCCATCTAACTTCAGAAGTTATTAAGAGCACAAATCAATAGAGTTCAAGACAAAATTGTTGGCCATATCCAGATGTTAGCTAACTCTCAGTCACATTCAGCTAACAGAAAATAATTAGAAATACAACTGCAACATGTTTGACTATTAAAATACCAGTTCAAAACATAAACTGATAGAATAAATATTTATTACTAGAATTATGCTGTAAGTTTATACAATGACAATCATGCAGAGTATAAAACTTTTGGGAATAAAGTTAAAGATAAAAAAATACAGGAAGATTAATCAGTGTACAATATCAACTAAAGAAAGGCAACATCCAAGATGATACATACTTACAGACAAAAGAACATCAGTTTTATTAATACATATCTTCAGAGTACACCAGCTGGAGTATTTTCATTTATATTCTACCTCCTTTTGCCTTCAGCACTGCCCTAATTCTCTGTGGTATGAATTCAATAAAGTTCTGGAAACATTTCTGTGAGATTTTGGTTCATGTTGAAATGATGGTTTACATTTTCAATAAATAAGAGATTACTGGTTTGATCGCAGGAGAAAACAAAAAATCTACCAAATCAAATATGTAGAATTACCTGCTGTGGTGGCCTTTTTACAAGCTGCTGAGTAGTACTGGCATGATAGCATCACGCAGATCCTGCAGATTTGTTCTCCTGTTCCAACACATCCCAAACGCGCTCTATTAGATTGAGATCTGGTGACTGTGGACGCCATTTGAGTGCAGTGAATTCACTGTCATGTTTGAGAAGGAGACAAGGAGAGTCATGCTACTGAAAGCAACCATCAGAAGAGAGGTGCATGGACATGATTAGCAACAATACTTAAGACTGCTGCATTTCAGCAATACTGAGTTGGTACAAAAGGGCCCCAAGTGTGCCTATAATTACCATTACAGCATCACAAGAATCGGAATCTTTTTTATAGTTGTTGTGCAATGGAACATTGAAGACTTTTCTTTTTCTGACTATTGTTAGTCAATCTTAGATGTGGTTATGTGTAAAAATCCTAGTAGATAATCAGTTTCTGAAATCATACTCAGTTGACTCCATCTGGCACCAACAACCAGTCACCCAAATCACTTCTCCATTCTGATGCTCAGTTCATAATGGGTGATGAATGTGTGTGTAGCTGATAAAGTTCAAATGGGCATTGCATATCACAGCTTTTCCTCGACAACTGCTACTCATTCACATGTGCAGAGGTTTTGATGAGAACACTTTGGAATAAAACAGGTGACTAAAAAGTGTTCTTAAATACAAAATACTTGACTGAAGCTTAACAACAGAAACAGACAGGAAAAATCTGCAAAGGTATCAGCCTATACAAATGGACATGATATAGCATGATTTGTTTAAGTTAATAGTATTGGTTACACATATACATGGTTTAAATATCTGTTTGTTTAATTTAATTTATGTAACAAAAGTTAGCCAAAATATTTAGCAAATTAAGGATTAAGGCTTAATTGTTGGAGAAATGAGGATTTTCAGGTATTTGTAACAGAACCCTTCAAACTGAAATGCGTCAGTCTGCGTCAAACTGAATTCTTGTTCTCATTGGTTAAGAAGTCACGTGACAGCTGCCGTTTGACGGCATTGAGACTGCGCAATACCATCATGGGGAGTTTACGTCAGGCGAGCTGATGTTCGCGTCAGTTTTGTTTTAAATATTTAGTGAATTTCTGGTTTTCTATGTATCACATTCAGCCGCTGTAGAAGCCCCTGACCTTGGAAGCTATGCGGCGAAGTAAGGCTGAAGTGGACCGTTACGTTTCCTCTGCGCAGAGTTCCTCTCCCTCACTCAAAGAGGTAAGTTAAGCCCGCCGAGGCTAACGTTAGCATGCTGCTGCCATCATGTCAGATCAGCCGGTATGAGGTACGACCTGTTCACATGTTCAATGAGCACTCGTTGCTTTTTTGATTATGATGACGGTATTTCGGTTGACTCATATATCGTTCTCTGTATAACCCCCGTCCCCCGGATAGTCTTAAAGACTATAGCTAACCGGCCGGCGTGATGACGCCCCGTCGTGTCCTCCCCTTTATACTCGGGAAAATGCGCGGCATGGGATCCCTTGAACAGCGCCAGCTAATCAGCTATGCTAGTTAGCCACGACAGCGAGACAAAGCTAGTTGGATAGGGTGTGCAAGTTTCATTTCTCTGGAAAAGCGAGGTTTCGGTTCAGACAACAATTAAAAATGCTCGTTGCTTCATTGTATCAGGAGCAGCAAGCCTAACTTTGTTCAAAAACTGGTGGTTTTAGCATAATTGCAAACAGACTTGTCTGTTAATCAGGCACAGTTCCAACGTTTCTTGATTTGTTTTCGTTCTTTTTAAGTATTGTTTATTCGTTTATTTATTTGGATCGGATGTGACGGGGGAAACTGCTGCACCCACAGAAAATCAGAATATTTAATGAGAAATAAATGCAGTGTAAGAAAACATTGAATGCATCAGAATTCGGGCTTATCAACAGTCTGAAAGTGGCTTAACTAATAGTGATTAGTTCGAAAGTGTACTGAAATGACAAAGAATACAGAAATATATGCTAGTGTTATTATGAGATCTTGATCATTTGTTTTGTAGATATCTTTTTAATGTTGCAGCTGAAAATGTTGGTTTAATTGCTTATACATATCTACACCTACACCATGGCAGCATAATATGCTAGTCGATCAGTCAATTACTTGAGTAAATGTGGTGCTATGTGGTCAGTGGTCCTAACCATGCTCTCAAGTTGCTTTACCTAGTCAGGGTTTTGTTTTTGCGTAATTCCAACGATATTTTGGTCTTACATCAAAGTAAAGTCATCAGGATTGTGTTGTTTTTTTTTTTATTGATGTAGTGTGTGTGGTTTAATGTACTCAAGCTTAGAATACACTTTGTGTGCTTAAGATCAAAAGTAATTTAAAAAAAATGCACGGACCTCTAGAATAGAATAAACCTTTATTATCCCACGAATGACAAATTTGGGTGTTACAGCTCCTAGAGCAAGGGGAATATAAAGTATAAAAGGAAGACAGTGGTCCTATATACATAAGCAACTGAAGTTCGTGTATATACAGGTAACAATGTATAGAAAAAGTAAAAAGTTAGGCCACCCGTTGTGCTTACATGCATAGTCACCCTCCCAGAGGCTTGTTTTCAGTCAGGAGAAACCTTGGTATTGTAAGATTAACAGTCTAGCCCAATGGTATTTGTAGAGTTGCACCAGTAAAGCCAAAAATGTAGTTTTGTTTGACAATAGATTCGCACTACTACACATACTTGTGCATTTTGTTGTGTACAGTAGTGTGTGTAGTCTGGAGACATTTGCCTGAAGAATTAAATCACAAGATTGGGTGTCATGCTGTTCAGAGCTTAAACCTGTATTCTTATCAGCAAAATGCATTCCTAAACAAACATACAGAAATTAAATGTTTTTGTGATTTGTAAGTAAAATGTAATTATGAAGGACTTTTTAAGACGGGAATCTATTTTTAAAAAGTGCGTTACAGGGAATTTAAAAATACATCAGACAAAAACAACGTATTGCACAAGAGCATTACCCAATTGCCTGTCTAAATAGATGAATTTTCAGCTTTTTATTTTTTATTATAAAGAAGCATCATAGTGCGTAGAGGGAGAGGTAAACTGTTCCACAGTTTTGACGCTAAGGTTTGGATTGCGTGATCCCTCTTTGTTTTGAAATGGGTCTGTGGAATAGCCAGAAGAGCACTATCTACTATCAACTTATTCTACGTTGTTCACCTGACACTGAAAAAGTCAGTGATAATAGTTGTAGTGTGGTGGGTAGGAGAAGCTAGCAGTAAATCTGACAATGGGTAATGCTGTAATCACGATGGCTAAGATGTTACTAACTTTAGCCCCTGGGAGGAATAATTTCCCAAAACTACATTTTAGTTAATTCCTCAGGATAAAAGATGTTTTGGTTTGTTTGTTTTTTTTTGTTTTTTTTTCCTTTTTGTGGGGGTGGGGTGTGTAAATACCACAAAGCTGATCACTTGATCAAAACTAGATAATGAACAAAAATATCTTTCACTATTCTGATGTATTCCCACTTCACAAACTACTTGAACCATCTATAAAAAATTATGGATGGGCATGATTTAACTAGGCATTGGCAGCTCCATCTGCAGGATTTTTTTTTTTTTTTTTTTGTATGGCTAAAAATGGGCCTTTGAGTTTGGGTATAGTTACTAAGCAGGTACTGAGTACTGGTGAGTATTTAAATCCCAGTAAGCCAGATAACTCTTCAGGACATGTGTAATTGCATCTTCTCACTATCATAACAAGATGAATCCATTTCCTCATCCTGGTCCACATATTTTTTTTTCTCTCCACAGAAGCCAGTCAAAGGGTTTTTATTTGCTAAATTGTACTTTGAAGCAAAGGAATATGATCTTGCAAAAAGGTAAGCATGTGAGCCTCTCCAGTGTTTTGACCCAATGCTTGTGTGTCGCTATATTGTTTGTAATTCCTGTCTTTCATGCTTTTCCTAGGCATGTGTCAGACTATCTCAAGGTCCAGGAGAGGGATCCTAAAGCACACAAGTTCCTTGGACAGCTCTACGAGAGAGAGGGAGACATCAACAAAGCAGTTGGATGTTACAAGGTAAAAAGAACATCTTAGTGGAAGCATTTCTCCCTTTAAAAGTGTGTCAGAATGTGGTTTAAGAAATCATAAGATTCAGGTATGAAATGAGGAAATATTGTTTAAATGACAAAATGATGAACAGCTTCCACAAACCCCGTATTTGCTGTCAGTTGCAATCTTTGATTTTCAGATTCAGCTTCCTTTTGTTTGAGAAATCAGAAAGATGATTGACCTAAAATTCCTCCAATTGTCTATGTACATAAGTGAATATGTGTGTGGGTTTAAAAACTGCTCTGTAAGTGCTGTCGGTGCAACTGCTGATTCATGCTCACACCAATTTAAATGGACCAACAAAACTCGTATATTTACCTGGACACGAAAGAGAAATTACCCACATGCACTTTGAATAAATTTGGTTAGTTGTGATGAATGCATATAAAAAAAAAAGTTAAAAATAAGTATCCTCTTTGTTACTATGGGTAATTTCCCACAGCAAACAACAAGGCTTTAGATGTGATTTCTGTCTGCCTTTTGGTGTGTGATTCTTTTCCTTTTTTTTTTTTTTTTTTTTTTTTTTTTTTTAAATATAAAATGCACTGGGTAGTCTATCAAACTGAATGCTAAATGCTCTTTGTTGTTTTACTTTTTAAAAGATGAATCACCAAGCTCTCTCTGACATTCAGGAATCAATAATCAGCTTCCCAAAGGCACTGTTAGGGTTTTATTGCTATAGCATCAAATCTAGAAGATGAATGATGACAGAAAATTGAGAAAAATAAACTGTGATTTATTTGCTCTCCCTTCTTGTAGCAGTAACTTTTAAGAACATTAAACTCACCTTGAGGGAGTTTTTTACTGATTCATTTGCACCTGAACACTAAAACTGATGTGTACTGTAATGAAGCTGGTTCTCAGTTAATGAGCTGAAACAAAGTGATTCAGAGTCGGTGCTGAGACTCATCAAAACACTATCAGCTATATAATTGCTGTACATTTCCAATCTTTTTAAATGCACTCAAGCTGTGCTCTGTCCACCTGTGGGAAGTGAAAATGGCCCACTTAAAACAGTTTTTTTTTTTGTTTTTTTATGCACAGTTGGCTGACTGTAGTGCAACCTGTTTCTTGGACGTAAACGGCTCCAGTTGCTGCTGTAATAAAGAAATTAATAATCAGCACAGTGTGAGAAAGAAGAGGAGGTGATGAGTTTTTAATTCGTAAAGCAGGGAGAGAGAAAAAACTGGCAGAGCTTTTGATGCATATGTTCAGCTTCAGACTAAATGTTTTTCTTCGCTTCTATTGCAGCGGTCGGTGGATTTGAATCCAGCCCAGAAAGACCTGGTGCTGAAGGTTGCAGAGCTGCTTGTCAGTAAGCAGGAGTGTGACAGCAGGGCAGAGTTTTGGGTGGAGAAAGCTGCAAAGCTGCTACCAGGAAACCCGGCAGTTTTCAACCTTAAGGTGAAGCTCCTCCTTTCTTCTTTAGCTCCAGTAACATTCACTAAACATTGCCTTTATCAGCTGTGAAGTCCTTTGATCCCACTATTTTAGGTTGTTTAACAAACTGTTGTCTAGTTCCCAGCCTGATCCGTCCATCACTTTGCTTAATATTCTTAAATTAAAATGAGTGGGAGTTTTAATGTCATTTAGGTTTACAAAAACAGTCGAAGAAGAGGGTACAACTTAATTAAAAGTAGAAAGAATGCCACACTGAATGTCTTCTGTTCATTGCCACTGCTGCTTTTAGGAGCGCCTGTTGAGTCGTCAGGGTCAGCAGGGTTGGAACCAGTTGTTCGACCTCCTTCAGACCGAGCTGGCAGCGCGGCCGGCTGACGCCCACGTGAACGTGAAGTTGGTTCAGCTGTTCCGTCAGGATGGCCGGCTGGAAGAGGCTGTTAAACACTGCCTGGCTGCTGAGAAAAGAGCCATGCTGTGCAACAGTCTGGACTGGTACACTGAGGTGGTGTGCACACTGCAGGTTAGTATGGACTTTGCACTAGTGTCCTGCTAAATTAAAGTGTACCTGAATAGGCGGGACCAGTATGCTTTAAGTACTTCTATTTTGGGCCTTATACTCATCCTCCCACCTTTATAAGTGCATAAACTTTTCTAAAGAATGGATGACCTGTGTTTCAGGAGTACCTGGCTCAGCTCAGCAATGAGAAGATGAGTCGATGTATTCGGAGAGAGCTGTTGTTGGCCCGCTGCAGCCTGCTGAGAATCACACTATCTGAAAGCAGCGTGCAGCCAAGTGTAGATGCACTTAAAGAGTAAGTTGGGTCCTGGATTGTTCAAGAGAACTGGACTAAAATCTGGGGCCTTTTTTTTGTTTTGTTTTTTAAATTAAGGAGTAATTTACAACCTAATCTCTCCCGTGTATTCTGGTGACCACGTGTCCTTGTAGTAAAGTTTTAAAAAAACAAAGTTATATGGTTAAAAGTTAACATTCAGATTCTTTTCCTCAAACATTACTGATGTCAGAAAACCTTGCCAACCTCATAAAATGTAATTGAATCACATTAAGTTCTGGTCTTTAGTAAAAGTTCAGTCTGTTTAGGTGTAACAGGTTGTTTGCACCTGATCTACAGGTAAGAGAAGCAAATAAGTCTCAAGCTTTGACTATTTACAAGTCAAAAAGGCTAATTGTTGCAGCTGTTTCAACAAAGGCTAACATTGTTGTTGTTAGTTGTGTTTTTAGCATTCCAACTTTTTTGTAAACTGTTCATCTGCATTGTGCTTGTAGGTTTGACCAAGCTATGCAGGAAGTGAGCAGCGTTGCAGGCCGCAGTGCAGACGAGCTCCTTGAGGTGTTTGTGGAGATGAGAGGGCACCTCTACCTGCATGCAGGCACGCTGCTGCTTAAGCTGGCTCAGGATCGCCAACAAACCTGGAGGGCTGTTCGTGACCTGGCTGCACTGTGCTACTTACTGGCATATCAGGTAGTGAGACACCAAATGAGCAGATTCATTTACTTATGTTGTTGTTACTTTAAATATATTCCAGTAGTTGTACCATCGTGCAACTGTGCTGTCCCTTACCTTTTTTTTGCCTGACTTGCAAAGGGTAAAGGACTTAACAGTTCTATAAACTTGTTCAGGACCTAGTCGTGGTCTTTCAGTGAACGCTTTGCAGTTTTGTTTTTGTTTGTTTTAATTAAAGTTTGTTTTTCCTCCAGGTCCCCAGACCAAAGACAAAAGTGACCAAAAGAGATCAGACCGCCCCACAGTTTCTGGAGCTGCTGGCGAATGACCGACAGAGCCAGGCCGGCCACATGTTGTTCAATCTGAGTACAGATTCATCTGCCTTGATCAGTGAGGTCTGACCTTGGTTATATGTGATTTCACATGATTCTCACTGAAGTGTTCTTATGTCAACATGAACATCAATCATTCGTGCGTCAGTGTTTAATTATTTTTCTCTTGGTAGGTGGTGGAAGCTTTCGGGAACCGGATTGGTCAGGACTCCCTGTTTGACCTCCTGCGGGGTCCGCAGGCCTCTGCTGGATTATCTTTTATCGCCAATGATGACATTCATTCCCTTACTGCCATGGCTCCAGAGCTCTCTCAAATGGCCAAATGGGACACTGGTACGAACCAGTTAGCTACCTGAATACTAAAAAAAACTGTTTTGTTTGTTTGTTTTCCCCTGAAATTAAAGAAGCATTTAGTAGTGAGTAGTATAATAACTTTGCTGCTTTCTCTTTAGGCTCCATCTTGCTCCACAGTGGTCAGTTGCAACATCTGAGCTGGTTGGGACTCCAGTGGAACCTTCTGGACCAAAGACCACCGCTGCGGGAATGGCTACAGCAGCTCTTTCCTCGGCTTACGCTGGAAACCTCTAAACTAGATACCAATGCGCCAGAGTCAATCTGCCTGCTGGACCTAGAGGTAAGGTGGTGCTGCTCCTGCTCTGTGTGTACTGGTCTAACATACTCTGTAAACCTCCTCCTGGCCAAAGCACAGAAAAATGTATGAATAGATAAAAGGTTTTACTTGAGAGAAAATCTGGATCTTGGACTTCTGGAGTTTTTCTGTTGCATTTTGGTTCATTTTCATGAACTTATGTTGGCACTTTATTACAGCAGGCTGTGCAAAAGTCTTAGGAGACAAAATTAAGTAAAATGAAACTTCAACAAGCCAACAGCACTGCTTTTAATTTATAAACACAGTTTTGTTCTGGTATTTCTTTCAGTATTAAAGTTTTTTTTTCTCTTGTGTTTGCTCCATCAAGGTGTTTCTATATGGTGTGGTGTTCTGTAGCCACTGTCAGCTTCAGAGGACGGCAAAGATCAATGCTGGAGTCAATCAGTCACAACAACAGCTCTTTGAGCCTCGTTGCCTCCCTCTTCCTCTCCTCCGCCTCTTGACCACTGACAGACAGAGGGAGTGGTGGGATGCCATCTACAGCCTCATTCACAAGCGAGCAGCGTGAGTTCTAGTGCTGTCGAGAGCCAAATGGAAAAACATCCAGAACTATTGCATAAGCAAAAGGGATATGATTGGTTATGTTGTGTTTACTTAAACTGATTTAAACACTATTTTGAGGATCTCTCCCGATTTGAATCTAGTTTGTTTCAAATTAGTGTTGTCTTGTTCCTGTATGTTTAGCTCTGTGATTTATATAATTGCATAACAACTCTCTATTCTGGTTTTCAAATTGTTTTTTGATGGATTTAGCCATTTATTTTCCTCAGTATTTTCCCAAAATGGTTCAAATCAGTGGTCACTATCTGTAGTCTGTTTTAAATCTTAGAAAACTGTACTTAACAGGGCTAAACTCATTAAAAATACATTTCTAAAACCTCATTTCATTTCAATAAGCGATATGAACCTATCAAAACAGCCAATAATGGGACTATAAATTAATTGCAGTTAAATGTTAATGTACTATGTTCATATATTCAGTGTTTTTGATGTGTGGCCTTTTGCTTTGCAGACCTGGTGTGTCAGGAAAGCTACGAATGATTGTGCAGCATGGGCTGAGCACATTGAGAGCTGGAGAAAAACATGGGCTTCAACCAGCACTGGTCATCCACTGGGCTCAGTGTCTTAGCCAGACGGTACAGAAACACACACAGATGCATACACTGTTTGCTTAAACTCAGTGAGTTGCAGGATGGTAAAGTGATTAAAATTCTAATGTATCTCTTTTTGAATGCTTTTTTATAAAATAAGGCATTTAGAAAGTCCCTTGTACCTTTGTACCCCTTGTATTGTAGCTTCTAATGGGAAAACCAGCATATTCTGACTGTGCTGCATTAATGTCATCAACTTCCTTTATTTAATACTTACTTTATTAGTAAGTAAGTCCATATGCTTTAAAAAGACAGCAGTCATCTACCGTCACAAGCTGCACTGACAGTTAAAAGCATGTAGGTAACTCAGAGCTCTCTCGGCTTTCACACCTGCTCCTTTCTGTCACTCAGTCTGCAGCTGCTAAACAGAATTAAGTGCAAGATGTCCAAACAGCCACATGTGCCACTTCTTTGGCTGCGTGTCTGCTGGATTTAAAACCACTAAGAAATGAGTTGTGACAAAAGGCTTCTGTGTACCATTCTGCTCCTGTGCCAGACTCAATTTCTGTGTGGTTTTTTTTTGTTTGTTTGTTTTTTAATAACCAGGGGGATGGAGTGAACTCCTACTATGACCAGAAGGAGTACATTGGCCGCAGTGTCCACTACTGGAAAGTTGCCCTTCCACTGCTGGAGAAGATCAAAAACAGACGCAGTATACCAGAACCTCTTGACCCTCTCTTTATACACTTTCCCTCCAAAGATATTCAGGTTAATAATGTTCTCATTTCTTTTTGCATCCAAGTAGTTGTCATGTTTAGCCTCAGGTTTAGTCCCTAAAGACCTTGACACTTTCAGCTATACCTGAAAATCAGTCTGAGTTTGCCTCTCTGTTTAATGATCTTCCTTTCAGATTTCTTCTGTGAAAAGTTATGAAGAGGAAGCAAGGATAGCATATGCAGTTCTTCTTGACATTGAAGGGAAAACCGAGGAGGCCATTTCTACCTTGGAAAGTATCAATAACATGTCCTCCATATGGCATTTAGCTCAGGTAAGCATAAAAAATATATACCTGGATTTATTGTTCACACCACAAGAAGCACTTGGGTACTATGGTTTTTGTTTGGTTTTGGGGTTTTTTGTTGTTGTTTTTTTTTTTTTTTTTTTTAAAGACACATTTGTGTCCAAGTCTCTCTTAAAAACAAAAAATTAAAAAAACAGATTTTCATATAGTCCACTGTTATGTGGTTTCAGATGTTTCAAGTTAGTGGTTCTAACACTTGTAGAGGTGTTATATTCTAGAGTGTATAGTGATTTATTTTTTATTTATTTATTTATTTATTTTTTGGCAGATATATCAGCGGCTGTCAGAAGAGGCCAGCAATGGTGTTGAGGAGACTCAAGACAGGTGCATCATGTTCTTGAGAAAGTTCAGGGCATACCTGTCAAAGATCTACAGCGCCAATGCAGATGACATTGAAAAGGTAAGTCCCAATTTGGAAGAATCAAAAAACAAAAACTATAAATTTGTACGACTGATGTTTAACTTGTGACACTTTATTTTGTTTTGTTTGTTTGTTTTTTGCTAAAGTAGAAGCAGTGTGAAATTAAAGTCAAAACTTTTTCTTTCCCAGCTGCCTGTCTCTATGGAGGAAGTTGTGGACCTCCTAAATGATGTGAACCAGCAGCTGGGGGAGAACGGGGAGGTCATGGATGAAGAGGATGAGAAGGAAGAGGGGGGCCTAAGAGGACCAGCCCACTCCAGCCCTGCTCATCTTGGCGAAACTAGTGCAACCATATCCCACATTAAGTTCTCCACTCCCTCTCCAAACAAAAGCATTGTTTCTCCTTCAAAAAGACTGGTAGGTCCATGTTGTTATTTATTTAAATGACTCAGTTTTTGTGTTTTTAGTCAAACACAAAAATCAATTACCTTTATAATTCATTCACATCCTTTCTTTAGATTTCTCCCAAAACACAACCTCATTGGGTGGAGGACCAGAAGAGTCTCCTTCAGATGTTGTGTCAGCAAGTAGAAGCCCTTAAGGTCAGAATTCATTTTTAAGATAATATTTTGTAACATTGTCCCTTGTTTTTAAACTGTGATCACTGTTACTTGTTGTGTTACTTTCAGTTTGGATTAAATCAATACATTTCAGATTGAGTTCACATGATGCTCCTGTTTTACAGAATGAGGTTCATGATCTGAGACACAACTCATCAGGCACTACAGTTTCTCCTCATCATAAAATGTATGGCGAGACTTACGGGGCTGAGGGCCTGCAGGAACCATTTACCCCGGTTCAGTCCTATCATGGAGCCCCCCTAACAGGTCAGTATGATACGCGGATCTGAAACATGATTAATTTTATATTTAAACACAAGATTTAATTTACCAAAGCAGTTTAGTGACATAAAACATTTTTGCATGTCTTTTTTCTTTTCTTTCTTTCTTTTTTTAAGTTGCCACCACAGGCCCCTCTGTGTACTACAATCAGTCACAAGCATACAACTCTCAGTATCTCTTGCGCACAGCAGCAAATGTAACCCCCACCAAGGTAATCATCATTTTAATGCTGAACAAGCTTTAATGCTTTAAAAAAAAAAAAAAAGGAGTTTGTTAAGTTTATTTTTACTCTCTTTACACAGACCCCGATGTATGGCGTAAACCGCATGCCACCTCAGCACAATATGTATGCCTACCAGCAGCCCACGCATACACCTCCACTGCAGACAGCCCCAGCCTGCATCTACCCTCCTCAAGAACAAGTCTTTGGTGCACCTCTACGGTTTGAATCACCAGCCACAAGTCTTCTTTCACCCTATGGTGAAGATTTTTATGGCCAGAGTGTTACCCAACAAACCAGTAACCCTACCTTACCTGAACCTGGCTATTTCACCAAGCCACCTGTAGTCCCAGTTCAACAACCAAAGAACATTGAGGGAAAGCCCATGGACTTTGGAAAGCTCTCCTTCAGCCAGCAGGCACCCACTGAAGTGCCCAGAGTGCCTAGTTTTGGTACAGGTGTAACTGCCCAGTCAACACCCTCGCCTGCTTTTAAATTCAACTCCAATTTTAAATCCAATGATGGTGATTTTACATTCTCAGCTTCTCAAAATAAGCACAGTGAAAGTTTGCTTGGCCTTCTCACATCAGACATTCCCAGTAAAACAGACACCGTTCCAGAGAAACCACAAACTCAGGAGCAGCCCACCACCCAAACGGGCATCTTCACCTTTGGAAACAAAAATGTTACCAGCTTTTCATTTGTTGATTCTGCACAGAGCACAGCTGCTGGAGGCCTGTTTGGGAAGGTGGATCAACCATTTCAATTTGGGGACATGTCCAAGCCAGCGTTTGGAATGTCAAAGCCTACAGCAGAGCAGGAACGGGCAGGGGAGAGTGACAATGATAGTACTCATGCTGAGGAGGATGAAGATGGGCCTCACTTTGAACCTATTGTCCCTCTTCCCGATAAGGTAGATGTGAAAACGGGTGAGGAAGAAGAGGAAGAGATTTTCTGCACCAGGGCAAAATTGTATCGATTTGACACGGAGACAAAAGAGTGGAAGGAACGGGGCATCGGCAATGTTAAAATCTTAAAACACAGCACTAAAGGCAAGGTCCGCCTCTTAATGAGAAGGGAACAGGTCCTTAAGATCTGTGCAAATCACTACATAACACCAGATATGTTGCTGAAACCAAATGCCGGCTCTGATAAATCTTGGGTATGGAATGCTATTGATTATGCAGATGAGGAGCCTAAACCTGAACAGCTGGCCATCCGTTTCAAAACTGTAGATGAGGCAGCACTTTTCAAAGCCAAGTTTGAGGAAGCCCAGAAGATTGTACTCAAATCACTTGACAAGACAAATCAACAGGAGAGGAAAGAAAAAACCGTGAAAGATTCTGAATCGATTGCAGCCCAGTTTGCACTGAAAGAAGGAGAATGGGAATGCTCTGTGTGCTGTGTAAGAAATAAACCCACAGATGTACGGTGTGTATCCTGTCAAAGCCCTAATCCCAACGCCTCTTCAAAGCCAGACATTCAGGCTGCTGGGGAAGTTAAACCTAGTTCTTTTACATTCAAATTTGGCACTGATTCAGCAAAACCAAGTAGTTCTGGCTCCACATTTACTGGATTTGGTGGTTTTGGATCTTCTGAAGCCTCTTCATTCACATTCGGTCTCAGCTCCTCAAAATCTGCAGACACTGGTTCCAGTACATTTGGTGGCTTTGGAGCCCTACTTACCAGCAAACCAGGGCAGTGGGACTGTGAATCATGTTCTATAAAAAATGAGGCCAATGTAGACAGTTGTGTTTCTTGCAAAGCTCTTAAACCCTCGGCTAAAACAGCTGCCGCAGCACAAGCTGCACCAGCTGCTGGTGCACCTGCAGCACAACCCGTTCTGTCCAGTGTTGACTCTGCTGGGGTTGCTGCCAAGTTTAGTAAGAAGCCTGGACAGTGGGATTGTGATGTGTGTGAAGTAAGAAATGAAGCCTCTGCTGGTAAATGTGTATCCTGTGGAAGTCCAAACCCTGCTGCTAAGCCAACAGAGGGGGCTTCATTAGGGTCAAATCTTCCAACAGTGTCGGGACCACAAGCAAAGAAAGATGGACAATGGGATTGCAATGCCTGTCTGGTCAGAAATGATGCATCAGCTGCTGAATGTGTTTCCTGCAAAGCTCCAAATGAGAATGCATCTTTAGCAGCTAGATTTGGTAAGAAGGATGGAGAATGGGACTGCGACACTTGTCTCGTGAGAAACGAAGCCTCTGCTGATAAATGTGTGTCCTGTCAGACCCTAAATCCTAACGCTAAAAGCACAAGCAGCACTAGTTCCTCATCGTCGTCCTCAAAATTTACCTTTGGAACAAAGAGTCCGTCAAGTCAGCCTGTTGGAACTGGATTTACAATACCTTTTGTAAGTGGGGGCACCTTTCAGTTTGGTCAGAGCAAAGATAAAAGCTCACCTGCTTCTTTCAAATTTGAAGCTCCCCAGACTGGATCTAGCACAATCAGTTCGTCAAGCTTCTCTTTTTCAATGCCCATTGGGCCTGGTGGCTTCAAGTTTGGTGTTCAAGACCCTCCAAAAGAATCCCCTTCAAATGATAATCAGACTCAAACTGGGTCAGCCTCCAGTATGCTCAAAAGTATAGCTGACAAGCACAAGGAGAAAGAAACTGTTTCTACACCCTCAGTAGAGCAAACGGAGGAAGAACAAAATCCATTAATATCTGGAAAAGCAAATGCGTTCAGTTTTGCAGACTTGGCTAAATCTGCTGGAGGAAACTTTCAGTTTGGCACGAAAGATCCAGAATTCAAAGGTTTCTCTGGAGCTGGTGAGCAGTTGTTCACATCATTCCAAGCAACCCCCACCAAGACAGAAGCCTCAAATGAACTGGAGGATGATGATATGTATAAAACAGAGGAAAATGATGACATCCAGTTTGAACCAGTGATCCAGATGCCTGAGAAGGTGGACCTGGTAACTGGGGAGGAGGATGAACAGGTTCTTTACTCTCAGCGTGTCAAACTGTTTAGATTTGATGTGGGTACCAGTCAATGGAAAGAGCGTGGTGTGGGAGTTCTCAAATTCCTGAAAAACACTACAAATGGTCGGCTAAGGGTGCTGATGAGAAGAGAACAAGTTCTCAAGGTTTGTGCCAACCACTGGATCACCACCACCATGAACCTTAAACCCCTGGCAGGCTCAGACAAAGCCTGGATTTGGTTGGCCAATGACTTCTCTGATGGAGATGCTAAACTCGAACAGTTAGCTGCCAAGTTTAAAAGCCCTGAGCTTGCTCAGGAGTTTAAGGAAAAGTTTGAAGAGTGTCAGAGACTTCTCTTGGACATCCCTTTACAAACCCCCCACAAGCTGGTTGACACAGGTAGAACAGCACACCTCATTCAGAAGGCAGAGGAAATGAAGTCTGGTTTGAAAGACCTGAAATCATTTTTGACTGACGAGAAAACAAAGATAAAAGACAATGACACACAGGGAGATATTGCAACAGCTGGTGACATTTCAAGCCTTGTAATCAAGCCCCAAGGTGACACCACCGGCCCTACCTTGGAGTGGGACAACTACGACCTCAGAGAAGATGCTTTAGATGACACGGCTGACTCGTCGGTCTATGCCTCCCCTCTTGCCAGCAGCCCCCTGAGAAAGAACCTATTCCGCTTCGGGGAATCCACTGGTGGGTTCAGCTTTAGCTTTCAACCTGGCATCAGCCCCTCAAAGTCTCCTGCTAAGCTCAACCAGAGCAGAGCTTCAGTGGGTACTGATGACGAGCAGGATGTCACCCAGGATGAAGAGCGGGACGGCCAGTACTTTGAACCTGTGGTCCCCTTGCCAGATTTGGTGGAGACTTCTACAGGAGAGGAAAATGAGCAGGTGGTCTTCAGTCACAGAGCCAAACTATATCGCTATGATAAAGAGTCAAAACAGTGGAAGGAGAGAGGAATTGGAGACCTGAAGATCTTGCAGAATTATAACGATAAACGAGCGAGGTTGGTAATGAGAAGGGATCAGGTGCTGAAGATCTGTGCCAACCACTGGATTAGTCCAATCATGAAGCTGGAACCTATGAAGGGCGCAGAGAAGGCCTGGGTCTGGAGTGCTTTGGACTTTGCTGAGGAAGGAGAGGGCAAGCTTGAGCAGCTGGCTGTGAGATTCAAGCTGCAAGAAACCGCAAATACATTCAAACAAGTCTTTGAGGAAGCCAATGTTGCTCAGGGAAAAAAAGAACTCATGACTCCAGCGACATCTAGAGTGGTTCCACCACAAGACAGTGGAACACCAGGATCTGCAAAGACCACTCCAGCTGTATGTGGCAAAGCAGCCATTGCCGTTCTTGAAGAGACGACTAAGGAACGTACTGAGCTTCCTGCAGACACTGGATCAAGTGCATCTGCATCACACAGTCCTGTCAATCCCGGAAAGACTGTGGTGTCTCCCCCAAAGTTTGTTTTTGGCACTGATACCCTTCAGAAGATTTTTGGCACTCCTAAATCTCATTCTGAACCCGAGCAATCTACAGCATCTGGTTTGAAAGCCAACGGCTCTGGTTATACTGCCAAGACTTCACTTCAAGTTCCTGCATTCAAAATCCCAGAGAAAGGTAAGAATAAAAAAGGGGCGTCTGAATTATATTTGCATTACTTTTGAATGATTGTCTCAACGGTTTCAGTTCATTTCATTTTTACCCGATCGTCCTATTTCATCTGCATCTCACTGCTTCATCATTGCCCACACCTTTCATTTTTAACTGGAACACAACGTGTATTTCCTCCGTCGACATGCTCCCCTTTTATATTTGTTTTGCAACATGCACATTTAGTGGAAATTTTAGAGACAAAACATGACTATACTGCACATATTTTACATATCCATAGGGTTAATAACACTGTTATCAAATCAGTCATTGCACAGCTACAGTATTTCACATTTTTCAGTCAATTTTGGCATTTTCTGATTATGACACCAGCCTCACAATTAGTCTCTCTTCACTCAACAACCCACCATCCTTTAGGGCTGGATTTTAGGCTTTTCAAAGATAACCCAATGGCTTTTTGGACCAGCTCATCAACCACCCAATTTGAAACCCCAGGTACTCTAATCACTGCAGTGTGTGTTAACACTTCTCAGCTGTCACGTGAATGGCCCTTACTACTACAAAGAAATAACCTGGATGCACGGAGTGGAGGAAAAAAAAAAAAGCAAAACAGTCAAGCTAATGTGTTGCATGCCAAGTGTGTGAAGGTTTCAGTTTTTATTATTCAGTAATTTTAATTGTAGTTCTTTAAGTAGCACTTGTGTCACAAGATTAAATAGTTTTGCACTGAAGTAATGCAAAAAAGCAGAAAATATTTAATCTGATTTCATCTGAATCATCATGGAAATGGTGTTTAAAGCACTGAAATATTTAAGGAAAAAAATTAAACTTGGAATTAAATGTAACAATCTTTTCATATGAGTGTCATTTTCATAGTGTGGCTTGCAGTTTTGTTTATATTAGCTGAAAGTAGATGAAAGATAGAGGTAGCCCCTGTGTCTAAAGGGTGAAGCTGAAATGTAACTGCCTTAAATGTGGTCAATCATTGACCAGGAGGGGGCAACTATTCTGGTTGCGGAAAGAATTTGGATTGCGTAGACCTGAATGGGGAAAATTACAACTACTCCCTTGATCTATGACATCAGTAAGTAATTTCTTGAAGATCTCAGTCGCTAGTTTTTAGCCTCATTGAACATCATGTTTCATATATTCAATCTAGAAATTGGTCTATGTTACCGGGTGTCAAAACAGGAACAGACCAGCAGCTTTCAGTGACCAAGTGTCAGTGAAGTATAGGCACTTGTACAAATTGTGTGAGTTGGTATAAAAGATGGACGGTTTCTTAAAAGCAACTTCAACACAGAACATTACAGATTTCTATTTAGTGGCCACCAGGGGGCGCCCAGTAGTTTCAAAATGATTTGGGGTTGAATAGAAAATCACTTTCCTGATGCCTTTATGGGCTCAGTTGCTAGTATCAGATTGTACTAATTACAACATTAAGTCAATTTTGGAGCAGGGTTAACCACAATTAAAGAGCTGTCAACCACAAATTGTTGACCAGTGAGCATTCAGGTTTGCAGCGAGATCAAATCCTTGTTTTGTCACATTCAGCTTTAAAACACCTAGATGATGAAAGTCCTCAGCTCGAGGCTTTAACAAATAAGTGGCATCATGGCTAGATCCACACTTCTCAACTTGGAGAGAAGTGTGGACCTCAACTCGAAGCTTTACAAACTGGTCAGTGACTTCATGGTGGCTACATCCATCTCTTATAGACAATCTGTACAAAAGTGAAACACGTAGGTTCTTTGATTTGACTTGGCAAAAAACAAATGTTCACTTATATTTATATTATTGTTTCATATGAGTCTTCAGTCTGGATTGAAGGTCTTACACTGCGCTTTATTTCATGTCCTGTATATACCAGAGAGGCTGAATTAAAGAGTACAGCGATGCCACAATTGTAGTGTGGGGCAGTTAGACTAGCACCAGAAAGGTCTTCTGAAAGGTGAGCTGAGAGCAAAGGGCGTTGCTTTAGAGAGGAATGTACTGTGCAAACGTCCCATGTGCCATTTTTAGTGCTGGGTCTGTAGCAACAGCATGGAATGTAATTCCTCATCTGGTTTGATTTCTCGCAGTGAAACTCTAATCAGCAAAGGCTAATTAGAGTTAAAGCTCAGGTATTTATCCTGTTTAATGTTACGATACCATGTGTCCAAGAGTAAGTGGTGTAAACGAGACCATGCAGAAATCCTCTGCTTATAAAACATGTCTCACTGTTGTAAATCAAATGCATGATGTTGTTTTGCTGTGCATGATTTTGTGTGTGTGTGTGTGTGTGTGTGTGTGTGTGTGTGTGTGTGTGTGTGTGTGTGTGTAATTAACACCTGTGGTTGCAAAGGCTTTTAATTTTTACATTTTGGCCTGTCTTCCAACAGTTCTTTCCCAGCCTGACTTGTTTACTCCTATCATATCCATCTATCATAGGATCCCCTCAGGCAGAGGGAAGCAGTGCTAGGTCTGATGAGGATTCGGAGGTGGAGATTGTGTACGTCAGGGAACCCACAGCTGAGCAGGCAGCTTTAGCTAGGAAGCTCCAGCTGCCCATCACCTTCTTCTGCTACAAGAATGAACCAGGCTACATCAGTGATGACGAAACTGACGGTGAGACCCAAGATATGGAACGAGGGTTTGTTAAAGTGAACATCAGTGGTTGTACATATGACATATGACTCGCTGAAATAAATCTGCTTATTTGTGAATCGTTAACATTCCCAGGAGACGATGTAAGAAAGTGAGAATGCTAAAGTTTTGGACAGAAATGGATACCAGTGTTTAAAATAACAATATAGCACATAGATGCTATATAGACATTTTTTGTTAGCTTTTCAGTTTTTATTCCTTTCTTTTGAACCCCAAAAAATGTATCCAGTGCAAAAATGAATGTGACGCCAAAGGGCTGCTGGCACTGGTAAATGTCACCTTATTTGACAGTTTTGAGAAATAAGGGTGGTATAAGAGATGTACATGACTCTTTTTAATAATTGGTAATTTATTTTGAATATTTGAACTGCTCCCACATATGATGTAATGAGTTATTAGAGCCAGAAGGTAGCAGTAGTGCACGGTATTTCTCTATAAGGATATACATCTGTCCTGACATAAATATCAAAGTGGAACCTTAACCTTAATTAAAACATGTTATTTGGAGTGAATTTTTATTTAAATTTTATTATTTGAAACTGTAATTTCTGCTTTTATAAGACAAACTAGTAACTGTCCCATTCAGAAAGCTAAGAAAGGACTTATTGGACTTTTTGTTTGTTTGTTTGGGAGGGGGGGGTTCTCCTTTGACATCAAAGTTCAGTAATGCCTCTTTGGTTTTAAATCTGAGAATACAAAATTGCCTTTAATCTTTAATTCATTATGGGTTGAAGTCTGAACAAACACTATAATTTTCTTTGCAAACATAATTAAAGGAAACATTTGTTTTAAACTTCAGATGAAGACTACGAATCAGCAGTGAAGGCCTTGAATGGAAAGCTCTACCCTGATACTCCTGAGAAGAACACTGCAGCTTGTGGTGATGGTATGTAGTCTAAACCCTGTTACATGTTATTATAACCAACTCATTTTTCAAAAGACAATTGGTTTGGTTTAATTCTGCTACTATGTTAAAGGGTTTTATATCGATCTGTTATAGCCATACAGCCCAAAATTTGTGTACCTTAATAAATGTTATGTTGATTTTGAGCCTAAACTTGCTGTTTGCTGCATTCAGAGTCAGACTGTCAGGTGGTGTGGGAAAAGAAGCCAACACCAGAGGAGGAGAAAAAAGCCAAAAGCCTCCAGCTTCCACCCACCTTCTTCTGTGGCCTGAGCACCACAGACAGCGACCCGGACCAGGATAAGCCTGAGGACTTTGAGACAGAAGTCCGCAAAGTACATGAAGTCCTGGTAATGGCTCCGAATTTACATAGATAATTCTGATTATACAAGCAGAAAACTCAACTTTTGTTTTTTAAAAAACAAACAAATGTTAACTTTTTAAATTAATTATTTTACTCTGTCAGTAATACTCAGAGGCATCTTAAGATGGGTATTAATTTGGAACATGTTATTAATTTGGAAATGTGTATCAGGTTGCTCAGTTAGACAAATCTAACGAAGCCTCCAGCAGTCCTGCTGTGACCCCTGAAATGCCAGCATCAGGGCCATCATCCAGCAGAGCAGAGGCTGCCGACAGCACATCTACAGCAGACAAACAGACCACAGCAACTCCAAGCAGCAGCTCTCCCATTGACCTCTCAACTAAGAAGAGTGTCGAGCTGGAGTCCAACACTGAGAGTAAACCTGCATCTTTGACTGCTACAACAAGTCGAGGTAAAAAAGTGTGAAAAACGGCATAAGTATTTTCAAATGAAACATAACTCTCCATCTTCAGCCACATACTTTATGGGTTTTCGCTCCAACTTTTGACTTTAATTTGAAATGTTATGAAATTTTTTTTATAAAATGTTAAAATGAGGAGCTAGTTTGGATGATAAATATTGAATACATTTTTGCACAGACAGAATTTCAGCTGAGGGTTTCTTTTATACTCAGAATGTTTCTGGGAAGTTATTAAGATAAGATAAGACTTTATTGATCCCACAACGGGGAAATTTTTGCGTCACCTCAGCTCAGGTACAGATATATGAAGGAAATACAAAAATACAATTAAGTACAATCAATGAAAAAAAGTAAGATAATACACTATATACAATGGTAGCATACACACTATGTGATTATGGATATAGTTGGAAATACGGAGGACATAAACTATATAGCTTGGAAGGTCATGGAAGGTCCATTATACATGAAGTGGTGACCGTGGATATTCAGTGTCCAGTGACTTATGACATCGTGATTGAGGAGTTATAGAGTCTAACTGCTGTTGGGATGAATGATCTGGGAAAGCGCTCCTTCCTGCAGCGAGGGTGTTTCAGTCTCTGACTAAAGGAGCTGCTCAGCCCACTCACATACTCATGCAGTGGGTGATGTGGGTTGTTCATGATGGATGTCAGCTTTACTAACATCAACCACCTCCACAGACTTATTATGAAGTACGGAAGTATTTAATGTCTTTGTTGTTCTGGCTGCAGACCTCTCCACCTTTGGCTTCAATGCATCTGGCTTCTCTTTTGCTGAGTTGGCCAAAAATACAGATGGATTTGCATTCGGATCAAAAGGTTGGCTTTAACATTAAACATTTTCTTCAGTTGTTTATCTGGACTGTTGTTTTGTTTCACTGCTAATTATTTTAATTTTCCCTCTTAAAAAAAAAAAAAAAATTGTAGATGCTAATTTCTCATGGGCAAATGCTGGAGCAACAGTGTTTGGATCTGCAGTGACCTCTCAGCCTAAAACCAATGCTGATGAGGGGGGAAGTGATGAAGAAGAAGCTCCTAAAAATGTGGACATTCACTTTGAGCCCATAGTATCTCTGCCCGAGGTACATAAATGTGCTAAGCCCTAACATTTTAGTACAATTAGTAAACTTGTATTTATTTTCCATAAAATTGTATTTATCACTGTATTTATCACTCAGGTGGAGACAAAGTCTGGAGAGGAGGACGAGGAGATCCTGTTCAAGGAGCGCGCCAAACTGTATCGATGGGACCGGGATATCGGCCAGTGGAAGGAGCGCGGCATCGGTGACATCAAGATCCTCTTCCACCCAACCAAACATTTCTACCGAATCCTGATGAGAAGAGAACAGGTGCTGCGGGTTTGCGCCAACCACAACATCTCAGAGGCGATGGAGCTCAAACCCATGAACGCCTCAGCGAACGCACTGATCTGGACTGCCACTGATTACTCAGGTATACATACAGCATTGATGTGATGTTGTATTGTGCTGCGTTGTGTGATTTGTCTGTAAATACTCACTAATAATCATTCATCTTGGATTTTTAAACCACTTGCATGTGTTTATTTCTTAAGGCAACATGGGGATTATTTTTCACCTGCTCTCTTTCTCCTCGCCCCCTTTTTGATTATCTAGATGGCGAAGGTGTGATTGAGCAGCTGGCGGCCAAGTTCAAAACCCCTGAAATAGCCGAATCCTTCAAAAAGACCTTCTGCGAGTGTCAGAACCGGATGGGCCAAATTGATGGTGATGCTTCGTCTCTGTGCTCGCCACAGATGTCCAGAATTCAGGAGCACTCCAGAGACACTAACCCACAGGTGTTCCTCAAGCTGGCAGCTGATGGCCAACCTCTGGGCACAATCACTATAGAGCTGTTCTCCCATATTGTACCCAAAACTGCAGAGAACTTCAGAGCTCTCTGCACTGGTGAGAAAGGCTTCGGGCTGCGGGACTCCATCTTCCACAGGATCATACCAGATTTCATGTGTCAGGTGAGGAAAGATCAGGGTTTGGACTTTCAAGATCAGATGAATGTAAAACTTGTTTGATTACAACAAAGTGGAATTTACTCTGGGTTGACAGAAATACACCCTGGTTGCTGTTTGTAATCATAGCACAGCTCTGTAGTTTGATGTATGAAGTATTTTATTGATGCCATGACAAATCAGTCCTGTTGTTTAAAAGAAAACTCTCAGGAGAAAATCTCTAGCATCACTAACAAGTGCTCCATTGGTCTTTCAGGGTGGTGACATCACCAAGAATAACGGCACAGGAGGCAAGTCCATTTACGGCGACAAGTTTGAGGATGAGAACTTTGATGTCCGGCACACAGGCCCGGGCATCCTGTCGATGGCAAATCGCGGACGCGACACCAACAACTCGCAGTTCTTCATAACCCTGAAGAAAGCCGAACACCTGGACTTCAAACATGTGGCTTTTGGCTGGGTTCGGGATGGCATGGATGTGGTGCAGCAGATGGGAGAGCTGGGCTCAAAGGCAGGCCCTCCAACAAAGAAGATCATCATCACAGACTGCGGACAGCTGTAGCGTTTTAATGTTAAGATGAAGCTTTACGGCTTGGTTTAGGTTATTAAGTTAAGATCAGCTGAGACTCTGGATGAGAGCAGTGTGTGCAGTACTAACATTCCTGCTAAAACGGAATCTTTAGTCACGAGGCACCGATCACAGGGCTGCTGGTTAAGTTGTTCGTCACAGAAACTTGTCCACAGTAGCCTTGAATTAGATATTCTTTCACTGTCCTGACATATTCACGAAAACAGAAGCGAGTTGGTAAAGGAGTGGAGGCTTTTGGAACAAATGTTGTAAACTTTTGCACTTGCGTCTTTATCATCTGTCAATAAATTCTCATTTGTATTTTGTGTGTATAAATGTACATGGACTATTTTTTTTCTTTCTTTTTCTAAATGTTTGTTCCTCCTTTTTGTCTTGCATGTGCTCTGTTTCAATGCAGTTGTTCCCTCCATGAGCTCCACTCTGGTATTTTTTTTTCTCCCCTTTTTGAACAAGTCTTAAGCCACTGCTCCCCTGCCTTTTCCTCCAAATGCTGCCTCCATGTACTTTTAACTGTTGGGCGCCCACAGGATTTTTTTCTGTTTCAATGGATTCCACAATGCAGGTAATTGGACTTCATATGTGCCCATGCAACCTGAAGTAATCTCACTTTGTTGTGGCTCAATGATAATCTGGTTTGAATTTTACGAAGGGGATCCATTTCATGTATAGTTTGAGAGAAATAAAGGCTGAAATGGTGCCACTTGTACCAAAATATGCTTATTATTAAACAATAAAGTTGCTTTACGAATAATCGATGGTTTTATGGCTTGTCCTTGTTGACTTAATTTTGCTCTGATACAGTTTGCAGGTTCACTCTGGGTATTTTTAGACTTCTATCGACTTTATTTCACCACTTAAAAGATTTTGCATTCAGGTATTTAATGTGACAACGTGGATGAGCATCAAACTATTTGGAAACTGGAAACTTGCACTCTTTCTTTCCATTACCAATGGTATTTTTAATTCAGAGCTTAAAGTAAGATAACCTTAAAGCGAGTAGTTGCATTAAGTTGTCTACAGCAGGGGTGGGCAACTCCAGGCCTCGAGGGTCTGTGTCCCTTCAGGTTTTAGATGTCATTGAACCAACGCAGCTGATTTAAATGGCTAAATTAGCTCCTCACCATGTCCTGAAGTTCTCCAGAGGCCTGGTAACGAACTAATGTGATTCAGGTGTGTTGACCCAAGGTGAGATCTAAAACCTGCAGGACTCGGGGCCTGGAATTGTCTACAGCCTGTATATAAAAGATCCACTCTAGACTCAATGGTTGAGTGTTGAGTTAAGCCATAAAGCTATTCAGATAATTGCAGCATTAAAAAGAAGTTTGGGCATTTTTGTAATCTGTCATGCACAAAACATAAAGCCCCAGTGACACAGGCCTAGAGACAAGCAACCCCCCTGAAAACTATGGTTGTAGTTTGCTGCCAATTGCTAGTTAAAACTGGCTGCAACAAATATGGTACTACACCAAAAACCTCCTTGTAATTCCTCAGGTTGGTGTCTTTCATGCAAGCTACACCAGGAACTGCTAACAACCAAAGAAATCTAAAGGCTTTTGCTGCAGCACCCCTTAATTTTCCCCAGGAACAACTTGTAAACTGGTCAGGGAACACACATCTTTCCCCAGCAACTAATGACTCCTGGGGGCGATTGCCGACTGATATCTTATTCAATGATTGTGTAAAGATGATTCTTGAAATGAGAATTTGTGCACCATGGAGGTTGTGACATGGGGAACAATCTCAAAGAAAGGGCCTCAGAAGATCATACAACAGATTCTACAAGCTGCTCCTTTTGTGCTGTGATGATCCAGAATTTCCTAGTTCAGAATAGCTGTAGTACCACGTCTGACCACTGCACCCACAAGTGGCAGCAGAACCCGGAGCAGGAGCCGACCCACAGTGACGTCAGCAGGATGTAAATGTAGCGCCTCGCGGCCTGATCGGTCTTTTTCCTCTCCCGTGCTGTTTGGGCGGTTGGCCTGCTCTCTGTCTCTGGGAAGAATTAACACCGAAGCAGCAAAATGATCATCTACAGGGACCTTATCAGCGGTGAGTGACCTTTTTACATGTCTTCTTTCACGCTGACCGGGTAGCGTGACGGTCGCGTGTGTTATTTCACGTTTGTTGTGATGTTATAGGTGAGAGTTGGTCACACTAACGAGCTAACTCGTGTTGTCATGGTTCGGAAGTTAGCGCTAGCTAGCCAGATGCTAACTCAATCAGAAGAGTATGTGGAGTTAGCCACCCTGTTAGGCTAGCCGGTGATTGTGGCCGGTTAGCTTTTAGCTTTGCCCACACTTCGGCTCAATTAAAGTTTTATAAAAGTCTAAAAGAGCACCGGCTCAGTCACCGGTGAGGTAGCTTGGTAGTTGCCGGGGGTTGGGGCTATTACTGTTGGGGTTCGTCATGGTAAAGTAACGTGGTGAATGTGGCCTTTCAGCATCCCCCCCTCTGCTGCAGTTTTATTTTTGTCCGGCAGATTTTTGTAGACTTGCCATTGTTGGTGTTTCCCCGCCACTACGCCTTACATTTTATTTTAATCGCATAAGATTCAGCCTTGAATTGTGGATAACTTTTTAGCCTCTGCTGCTGCTGTTTCTGTTCTTTTAAATGATGATGTTAGCTTGGAGTGTTGTAATATGTTCCTTCCTCCCTTTTCCTTCTACAGGTGATGAGATGTTCTCAGATGCCTTTAAAGTCAAAGAAAGTGAAAACGGGATCTTCTTTGAGGTTGAAGGAAAGGTGAGTTCGAAACCACATGTTCAACGGAGGATTTAGCCAGTTTCACCCTTTTCCAACAGCTTGTTCATTGCTGCTTTGCAGCGAAATTTAAAGTGTAGTTGGGATACACCCAAAACTAAGTTGTTTTAATAAAACCTCAGAGAATAAGTAGCTGCTTTAAGCTGCTCCCTTATTAGGGATTTATGCTTTGGTGGGAAATTACACCGTTATCTGACGCAGACCTCACTAGAAATGTAACAACACATTAGATCAATACAGCCCAAGACTGCTGTGTTGGCCTTTTCAGTATTGTCCATTCCTTCTGTGAGTGGCTTCTGGCTACTTCTTAACCAGTTTTTGAGTTCATTACTGAGAGAGTAGCCATCATTATCTCAATCTAAGGAATAATAATCATCGTATTAATGTAACATAGAAACAGCTAATTACTGGAAGGAGACTGCTGAAACTATTGGAATGGATATATGTACAAAGCAATTGGAATTTGAGGGACAAATACCAACACACACACCCAAAAAGAGAAAATGGGGGTGGGGAAAGCTGACCACAAAGGGGGGTGGGGAAAAAATAAAGGTACTAGCATTTTATTTGTTTCTATCTTGGCTGAGCTTGCATCTAAAACACCGGGACACGATCATATGGTAATTAACAAATAATGCGTATGCTCTTTTTAAATTTATTCCCCAGTTTTGTAATTTTTCTCACAGCTTTGGTATTATTATTCGGGATGGGCCACTACCTATGTTTAAAGTAGATTGGTAGATGTTTTTTGGAGTGAGTCATGTGATTTCTGGCTGTACTTCCATGACGTCATATTGACTATGACTGAAGATGACTCATAGTTGCAGGTCTCCAATAGCGTAACTACAAGGTCCTTAACCTGCCTCAGAATCGGACAAAAAAAATTTTAAATGCTAGAACAGTTTGAAGTATCATGTTAGCTTGGTGTTTGTCTTTAAGCATACTTTAAAATTAGTCAAAGAAACTTGGTGATGTAGTTACCAGGCAAATACTTAAAGCTTTGTTTTTAAGTTAATAAAAAGTAACATTTTTAGGTTTAAACAAAAAGACGTGATTCGAAGAGGTTGGGAAACTGTTGCGGGCTACAACATTTAAGTCAGCCGGCTGTTCTTGTTAGTTACCGTATTTTCACGACCATAAGACGCACTGTACTAAAAGGCGCAGTCTCAGTTATGTGTGCCATTACTGTATTTAACACACACATAAGGCGCACTGGATCATAGGGCGCATACAAGTACCGTATGCGTATTTAAAAATAAAGCGGGAGCAAACCTGAGTTCGGTACCTTACTCACATTTCTGTTACCGGTAATCGTCATCATCAACAACACACAAGCATACAAGTGTGCGTATTTAAAAATAAAGCAGGAGCAAAACTGAGTTTGGTACTCACATTTTTATCATCAATCAAACCCATCGAAGTCCTCATCCTCTGTGTCTGAATTGAACAGCTGCGCTAAATCTCCATCAAACATGCCAAGTTCACTTTCTTCACTGTCAGAGTCACTTTCCGTGCCGTGCGGCTCCTCGGAAATGATGCCGGCTTTTGCGAAAGCTCGAACAACAGTGCCAGCAGACATGTTAGCCCAAGCATCTACAATCCATTGGCAAATTGTGGCGTAACTCGCCCGGCGCTGCCTTCCACTCTTGGTGAAACTGTGGTCTCCATCGGTCATCCATCGCTCCCAGGCCGCTCGCAGCCTTACTTTGAACGGGCGGTTCACACCGATGCCCAGCGGTTGGAGCTCCTTTGTCAGGCCTCCCGGAATGACAGCAAGCTCACAGTGCATTTGTTTCACTAGTTTTTTCACATCGGCTGTGAGATGGGCACGCATAGAGTCACAGATTAAGAGCGATGGTGATGCGTGGAAAAAAACCACCTGGTCTCCTTACATACACCTCCCTCAGCCACTCTTTCATCATTTCCTCATCCATCCAGCCCTTTTCATTTGCCTTAATGATGATTCCTGCTGGAAACTTCTCTTTAGGCAAAGTCTTTCGCTTAAAAATCACCATAGGCGGCAGTTTCTGTCCATTAGCATGGCAGCCAAGCACAACAGTGAAAGAAGACTTTTCATACCCCGTTGTGCGTATCGCTACCGTGCTGGTCCCCTTCTTCTCCACAGTGTGACTCACCGGGATGTCAAAAGTGAGCGGGACCTCGTCCATGTTAGTGATGTGGCTGGGCTGGATGTGTTTGTCGCCGATGTGTTTGCTGCAGTAGGAGCGGAAGATGGCCAGCTTTTCCTTATAATCCGCTGGAAGTTGCTGCGCTACCGTAGTCCTGGTCCGGATGGAAAAATGGCACCGTTTCATAAAAAGTGAAAGTGAAACTGCTTTTAGCCGAATGGTGACCGTCGAAATGCTTCTCCCGCTCGTTCTTTGCTCGATGATCCACCGCTCGAGTCTTTCCTCCAACTCGGCCACACTTCACCCTTTAGCGTCCTCATTGTGTTATCTACTACGTCCTCATTACAACACACAGGGCGCACTGCGCTATAGGGCGCGCCGTACTTTTTGAAGAAAATCTAAGACTTTTAAGTGCGCCTTATGGTCGTGAAAATACGGTATACATTTTTAAATGGCTCAAAAATACTGAATTGGAGGCCAACTGATCTATTGGTATTTCCCAATCATTTACTATTGCCCTTGCTATGATGCACCAGTAATAATTGTTTTTTCTTTTTTCTTCCTCTCCTCAACTACAGACCGTCACCAGGACAGAAGGGTTTGATGATTCTCTAATTGCAGCCAACGCTTCTGCCGAGGAAGCAACCGAGGGCAACGAGTCTTCCACAATCTCCGGTGTCGACATCGTCCTGAACCACAAACTGCAGGAGACGGGCTTTGACAAGAAGCAGTACATGACTTACATTAAGGATTATGTGAAGGCGTGAGTAGCTTGATGTGCCAGTGAGAAGGAGTTCTGGTTTTGAATGATCTTCGGCTCTGTTAAATGAACGTGTCTGTTTGCATGTCTAGTGTTAAAGCCAAGCTGCAAGAGACCAAACCAGATAGAGTGGAGAGCTTTATGGCTGACATCCAACCAGAAGTCAAGAAAATCTTGGGGAACATCAAGAACTACCAGGTAGCTATACAGAGATGAAATGGCATTTTAAACCGTGTTCACACTAAATATAAAGTTTTGCCTTGCGAATACAGTAACTACAGTAATTTTTGGAAACCCTTAAAAGCCAACGGGAAGGGTGAGGAGTGTAGACAATGGGTGGAGTTTGAGTGACATTTTCAAGTCTTGTAGGAAGGCCTGCATGTCACTTTCTGAGTGTGTGTCTATACAACACTTGAGTTAAATCATGCAGCTGAAGCTCTGAAAACTGTGGCAATAACCATGTTGGCACCAGGAGAATTCAGTGTATGGGAGAATCTCAGCTGACAGGTTTTTCTTTTGGGAGTCATCATCAATTGCTAATGGATTGCTAATCCATCCTGGAGGTGGATTTGCCTCTATCATTTGTCAGTTTGTAGCTTTATAGACTGTGTGATAACGTAGTGTGAATACTTGACATCTAGACTGGGTGCTACTGTTAAGTAGTGTCAAAAAGACAAGTTTAACCAGCTTGCTTGTTTGAAATAAACATGTCAGTTCTTTGGCATGTTGATCTGTGGCTGACAGCCAGCATCCCGAAGCTTGTTAATGAAACGAGGGTGATGGGGAGACTTTCCCCTGCCATCAAATTCAAGCAAAGCTGCCAAATTTGAAATTAGATTTTATTAGTTTTAAAAAATGTGGCATTTTCTGTGTTCTACTGTGAATAAATTATGGGTTTAAGAGTTGCAAATCTTTGTAATCCGAACTTTTTTTTTTAATTAAAGATTTTCTGTACGACTGAGGAAGGTCTAATGGTTGCTGTTTGCTTGCAGTTTTTCACAGGAGAGTCCATGAACCCAGAGGGCATGGTTGGTCTGCTGGACTACCGTGAGGATGGCATCACACCATTCATGCTTTTCTTCAAAGATGGCCTGGAGATCGAAAAATGCGTAAGTGCTATGAAGTGGGAAAGACTTGATACATTTCTCAAGCTACAAAGTGTTTCTGCTGGAGAACATCCGTATGCCACAGTACACACACTAATTCAGTCTGGATTTCTAAATGAATGTTCCGTGTTTGTAAAATCATGCCTGCTGTCCACTTGGGTGTAGATTGTTAAATTTAATAACCACACACTGTTCCTCTCTCTTTCAAACAGTAACTACCTGGAATTACATCTGCTGTTCACCTGACTGCTGCTTCCAAAATGGCCTACAAAGCAGACTGGAGGAGCACTACCTTGCATCATGCCTGAACAGAAACATTGTCCAATTTCTTAAATATTCACATTACGGCCCACAGAACCGCTCCCAAACCTGGGGGGTGAATCAAACATGATTAGTCACCAAATACAGTTTTTAACCTTTACTTTTTTGGCTTTTGCAGTGTTTGATTTTTGTCCCAGGATTGGCCCAGTTTTTGTGATTGAAACAAAAAGGCTTGGACAGCGAGCAAAGCTCTGACTGGCTGAAAGAAGACGTTTGTTTTCCTTCTGTCTGCATACTGTTTTAGCAACAATCCATACAGGTTGGCATCACCAGACCCCTTTGAGTTTGGGTTTGTGGTTGCATTAAATAAGATTCCATCTACAAAAAAAGACTTATGGTTTAATTTGAAAATGAATAAAAACGAGTACCACAACTTTCCATTTCATTTCTGTGTCAACCTTCACTTCTGGTGCTGCAAACAGGCAGTTTGTAGGTTGGATTTCAGAATATCCTTTTTGAATTGCTTGAAAAGATGCTTTTGTAGCGTTGACAAACTGATCTCATGTGCAGTCGTCCTTGGGTTTTCTCTTTCACCTTTTTGATTCTCAGATATTTGTGAAGTGCAGAACAGTCACAGCCAGTAGCTGCTGGCAATGTAATGTGTAAGCTTCATGTATAAAAGCGAAATTCAAGAAAAAATGTTGCCATACAAAGTAATGAATAAACACAGAAATTAGGATGACTAGAGCTGGTAGTACGGAGGTTGTTCAGGAGTGAACTAAAGTGCTTGCGGCTGTTGACCCAAGGTCAGGTGTATGATGAATGCAATTTACTGATGAGATTGGTGTTAAATGTGTGAAGGTGATATGGAGGGCATCAAGTGCCAAAATTAGTTAGTGACATTAAATGTTAGTAATAAAATATCAATACATAATTTCCAATTTTATTAATGACTTAATTCATTTTGATCGTCCATAGTTTTACAGTAGTGATTCAGAGCAGCCTAGTGATCTGCAGTTTAATCCACTGCTCAAGGACTGCAGTACAAAGAAACGTGTGTAGCCAACTGTCGAACTGGTCGTTAGGACAGCACAGACATCAAATGTATTTGTTAGTTTATCTAAGGTGGTCTTTAGTCTCAACAACTAGATAACCTTAAAATAAACCGACACTTGTTGCAAGGTTTGACAAGAAAAGGTTGTTTTCCTGTAGACTTCTATAGGATTTGTAATGTCTGCAATCACAGCTATCACCATCTAGTGGCCTTCATACAGAATGCATATTTAAGACTAATACATAGGCTTCATTTCTAAAACAAACTGCACCCATGTTTTTGTTTTTGATGATGCAGTAAGTGTGAAAGCAGAGCTGTTAATTGACTTGTACATCTTCATTCCTATCCTCACCCACAAGCTGTGGGCAGTGAATTAAAGGAGACTGAGGGTATAAGCAGGGGAAGTCTGTTCTCTCTGACGGGTGTCTGGGCTCAGGACTGTAACTTAGCTCTTCTCTACTCTTCTACACCAACACACTAGCAGCTCTTAATGTAGAGTTGGCACTGTCATGGTACCACAAAACTGCCAGGCTGAGAGCTAAGAGAGAGGTTATCAGAAGAAATCCACAAAGGATTCGTAAACACGTTTTTTTTTTTCTTCTTCCCCATGGATGTTACCCCAACTGCTGTTATGTGGCATTTTCAAAGGGTCTCAAACCTTTTGAAATGTGGGCTACTTCTCAAAAGCAACCAAAGCAGAACTGCTTTGCACTGTGCTGGTGGGGGAAAATAAAAGAGGTAAAAGACAATTCTATTAAAGACTGTGTTTGTCTATACTTGTGACTTGTGTGAAGATGAGATCACATTTTGAAAAAAATAAGCTGGTTACAGAAGAGTTAATACTTTTGTTAATTACAAAAACCGAAATGCATGGCTTTAAAAAAAAAAAAAAGGAAAAAAGAAAGTTGCGCTCACTACTGATCTCACTCGAAACTAATGGGAATGAGACCCGCTGACACACATTTAATAGCTGGGGTGCAGTCAGACCAGCAGCAGCAGCTGGTGTGATTCATTGTAACCATAGTTTAAGGCTGTTCATAGTTGCCATAGTAACACTCCTAGAAAGAGGCAGCATTACTAGAAGTTTCGAGCCAGTTTGCCCCTTAATCTTTGTTTTCCTCAACAGAGGACGTTTATTTCTTTCTTTGAATACACACAAAAATTTATCCTACCACAAAAATAATGATTTTACACCATCGTGCCATATTAGTTATGTTTGAGTGCACCCAAAGCTTTTTCTCCCCATAATTCTGTCAACATAAAACAAAATTACTGGAAAAAAAACAAATTTGTTGCAAATTTGAGGCCCAGAAGATACTTAATAGGACTCTGGCTCGGCCTAGGTGGTCTGCATCTCCTCCTCGTCAGATTGGTAGTGTCGGTACTCCGGCTTCAGTTCCCAGGTGCTTTTGTGAACGCCTTTGCTGTTGTATGTGCCGATTTCCCTCATGATTTCTTTCAGGTAGGTCTGTGCCAGACACAAGACGCAGCTTGAAACATGGTGCATTTAAACAGATGTGTTGCATGATTTTGTGGACAATTTGTAACTAACTGAGCACAAAGAGCAAACATTTGCACCTTGTTACTTTAACCCACACAAAGACAAAAGTATGCCTTCATTTTTCAGTTCACACCCACTTTCTCCTGTGCTTGTTCTAAACCAGTTGCTAAACCGGTACTGGCCTCATATTTATCTTTAAGTACCAGTTATTAGTATATGACACTACTGGGAGCTGGTGATTGACTCCCTGCCTTTGTCTGCTGCCTGATCCACAATACTCCAAATCCACGTGCCTCTTCCTGCATGTTGTGGTTCCACAGGAGGGCCGTCCCACATACAGGGGTGTGGAGCTCACAAATGGCTCAGAGAAGAGCCACAACTCCTTCGCACCCAAAGAAGTCAGCTCAGGCGATTTAGACACGTGTCTATGGCCCCTCCCAGGTGAGCTGTTGAACTGTGAGGAAACCCAGCGCATATGAGAGAGAGCGTGTCTCTCGATCTCCTCATGATGGACTCGAGCCACTATGGTGGTGACCACTGTTTAGAAAATTTCCCCTGAGATCCACAGGGGAAATATTGTGGGGTCTAATAAATCACTGATCTGTTTCCACAATCACTCTATGCTATAAGAATATGAGATTTCTGGCTTCTGGTGTCCTTTTTTCCCCCTCAGTTATGGATCAAGTATATTCCCAGAGTACTAAAAAGAGCTCCACTGGTAGAAGTAGTTAGTCTAAGGTTAGGTATAATCCATTTTTTGGTTCAGGGGCGTTCACGCAGGAAGCAAACAGCAGAAACTAGAAACCACAAAAAGTCAATGGCATCAGCAACTTCAACTGACAACAGAACAGAAATAGCTGCAGTTTGTGGGTCCCGAGTTAAACTTTTCTGAACTTCGAGGTAAGCGACTGAAGTGTCTTCAGGAAAACTGCCACTGATTGACATGTGACAGGGTGGCAAATACGGTAGTAGGTTACCTAGGCAACTGGATAACCCTAATAATCATCCACCAGCTACAAAGACAAGTGCAGTGAGCAAATATTCCCCTTTAGGCACAACAACAACCCTGGTTTAGCTGTCAAAGGGTTAGAGTGGACCTGATATGCTTTTCCTTATTTCTTTTTTCAAAAGCACCTGTAGCATACTGTTGCAATTGTAACAAACTTATTTAAGGATCATATCAAAAAAGTACATACACGGACTCATTATTTGAAACAAGTGGCCAAAAAGCTGTTTCTTCTTACTTTAAATCATGCGCTAACATTGACTTTTGGTTTAATCAGCAGGCATGAACTTGCAAGCAGGGGCTACTCTTTGGTAGATCAGACAATCCTCTGCAATGACCAGCAGGTGTCTCTGTTGAGCTTGTAAAGATGCGGCCGCCAACTGATGAATAACCGTAATGTGCTTCAAGACTTTTCATAATGGGCATTTCGGTTACTTTAGTTCAGTTAATTTGAGTGCTAGCCAAGTGCTTTAGGAGAGAAATGATGGTGTGGAGTGTATTGGGGCGTTTGACTCCTACTCAGCCACTGGTTATGCAATCAGATGCAATCAGAGGGAGAGGAGGACCTAAAGGTCTCATCAGCACCTACACATTTCTGTTCACTGCGAGCTGGAATGAATCCACTGCACTGTATCGATTCATGCCATGTGTGCGTGTGCACACGTTGGCCCAAATTTCAGCCACAACAGATAGTGTGAACAGGCATGAACGTCACACCGTGGGCGATTTGTTCAAATTTAACAAAGCAAGGTGGATAGTGGGCAGGTGTATTGGTTTTTTTTATGCTTTTTACAGTGATGCTGTTGCATGTGTGCATGTTTGAGTGTGTGTACATGTTGCCTGTTTCACATGGGTTTGTGTGCGTGCACGCTGCTCACCACAGGTTGTTTGGTGATGTCCACCAGCGCCTTAATGTTGTAATACTGGTGCTTCTCGAAGGCTGAGAAGAGCATGTCCAACACGAGCTGACGTTCAGCTCTCACCATCTTCCCTTCAGTCTTCTTTTTCTTCTCATACTCCATCTTAGACCCAAACTCAGTATTAAAACTGATGACAGTAACATTAATGACAGTTAAAATGCTATATAATATAGCCAGACTAAAGACAACTAAACTCATTTCAGTTGGATTTAAACACCAAAAATTGTGCACTGACTGTTTTCTCCTGATTTGAATCAGCAACTGATGGCACACTTGTTGCATTCCCCCCTTGGCTTGTTCAGTTTTCACATAGAATTCAAACTGAACCAAAATGCATTACTGAACGCCAAAGTCTAGGACCTAAACCTGGAAGCGCTTTGTTGTTATCTTGGAACAGGTTCTGAGGTCATATCCCCACAAATTAACCCCACCAAAGGGGAAAATGAGCCAGAGGCAATTAACCTGGAAGACCACAGAAAATACAGATCACAGATGGGTCTAGCGGCTGTATCTGAAAAATGCAAAAGTGGACCTTAAACTTGCATTCTTTCAAACTGCGACTTTTTTAGCTGCAAAAATAAGTATGAGGAAATGACCTGACTGGTCACTTGACCTGAAGAAATAATCTTAAAACCTTAAACAAGGTTTTATTAAGTCTTTGTTGCTCATTAAATTTTCCTTAATATAGAATGATTTTCTTCCAGTAAAATCTTCTAATTTAACCAATAAAGCGGAGTATGCTTTGTTGAAATGCTGTGATCCAAGTTTCACCCATCAAGGTTAAATGGTTATGATCAAAACACTCAAATGGACATCACAAGCCAATGGATGTCCATCTTTTATGTACAGTCTATGAAATTGCTGTAGACCAAAGACGCCAAGTCAATATATAAACCTGTTAGTTTAAAATATTAATAAAATTGTGACCTACAGAAGGTAAAATACCTTTCATACCATAATTATTCCCTTCAAGAGGTTACATTACAAAAACTACATATATATGTGGGTTTTGATTCGCAAAGTGTGGGCTGCAACCTCCTGGTGGGCCATAAAGGTACTGCAGGTGGGAAACGAGAAGTCTCGTTTATTTAAAAAAAATTTAACTGAACTATTTAACCTTTTTTAGCACATTGTAGCGGTTAAGACAGTCACCTAACACGTGAAAGAGCCACAACTGGATACAAACAGCTCCTGTAAAATTTCCAAAACTTATAATAGATAAAAATATAATTTAAAAGAATTCCCCTTAATCCTGTAAAAGAATGCGATAAGATGCACTTTTATAAAATGCATTTTTAGCTGTTTTTTTTTTAGTAATTTAGTTAAAAATTTCCATGAAATATTTATATTTTAAGATGGAACTGAACAAATGCAACAAAGCTGAGGAATTAAAAAACAAACAAAAAAAAGTTCCCTCCATTTCTAATCTATTTTTAATCCTGAACTCATCTTATATCTCATCTTTAGCTGGGAAAGAACTTAATACTGAAAAGTAAAGGTGCTGATGGAGAATCAAGTTCAGCAAGCGAACCATTAGAAGATCAAAATGCATTAAAGAAAACACAAAGAAAAGTATTATCTGCTTGTGTGATGAAGAGATTGATGAAGTGATGAAGGCTGGGTCATTAATACATTTCAAACTGTGCTGTCTGAAGTTTGATGTGATTCATTCTGGTTGAGAGAGACTTTTAAGTTACTTTATGAAAGACGACCTTGCAGGTGGCAACATTACGTCAGCGCAACAGCTTTTTTTTTTTACCCTACAATGCCAAGTGTATCCTATTAGATCCATGAGTTTTTAAGACTTCTACATCAACAGTGGTATTTTTTCCTTGCCCAGCTACTGTGAGCAGCAAACAGTAATACAAATTAAAACTCACATATAAATGTTGATATTCAATTTCTTCTTTTTTTGTCAAACAGGTGATACAATGAGTCAAACTAGTTACAGACACATGCATACAAGGACTGCTGATATTACTTCTCACATTGAAATCATGGTTGGCCACAGGCTTGAAAATGGTGGTGACGGCTCTCTCCAGCTGCTGTGACAAACGCTGAGGCTTGATGGACTCTTTAATCTGCAATCTGACACACACACACACACACACACACACACACACACACACACACACACACACACACAGAGAGAGAGAGAAAGTTTCCTCTATCATCTGTGCTCTAACGTCTAATGTGATCTCAGCTGACAGATTGGCCTGTTGGCACAAAACACAACTGTCATAACCTTGGGCTTGAGCTAAGCAAACAAGTAATGGCAGCTGCTTTGCTTGAAGATATCCTGCTTTCTATTTATTTATTTTTTTGACTTTCATTAATCTTGACTCACATTTTTTTTTTATTAAAGTTCGACCATCAAATCAAACAGCAAAGCACTCTGCCTCCCTGATGTCCTGCCATAATCACTGTGATAACTGATATTGGCCACAAGCACTCCTGCTTCAGTGCTGCCATTAGTGAAGCCGATTGTCCTCCCCATTTATAAATAAACCCAATAATGATCAAATTGGATCTAATGCATACATTTATTCGATTGAATATGTTCACTAATGTACCGGAAAAGGTGGCAAAGAGCTTCATATAATCATTTGAAAATGTAGCGAAACTATTCTTGAATTGTGTCCACACACACAGATGCCACCATGACAACATAATGTCCTTCATTATCCTGTAGCCTGAAATGATGGAGGGCCATTTGTCAGCTGCTGTCCAACTGGGAGATTAAAAAACTGGATCCAAAAGTGAAGAATTTTCTTCTCAAGTTTGTGTCGAAGTACAAATCAGACAGATCTAAGTTCGCTCCGTGCTCTGTGTTAGATAAATACTGCCGTCCTGTAATGTTTAAGGAGGATCTCAGCTTTGTTACGAACACACACCGGCCATGTTAGGGACAGAGGACGTAAGACTGCTTTTTTGCACTTCAGCTTTCAAGGTGCTTTTTGTTAGTTCTAATGTGCCTCGCTGATTTGATGGTCGACAGAGGAAGCGTCTCACACACTGCTGTGTTTTGTGTTTGCCTTCGGTTGGATTGTAGCAGTGCATCTGCCACAGTGATGCTGTTGCTATAGCAATGCCATCCTCCAACTCTGGCTGGAATAGCATAATCCAATGAAGAGGAGACAGAAACCAGTTTGGAAATAAAAAAATTTAAACCCCCCCCCCCCAAAAAAAAACAGCCTGAGTGGACTCAAGTGTTTAGTGTACACAAATTAACAGTTGCAGTCGTGATCCTGTCAGCACGCTGCCAACTTGTCTACTCACGCTGGAATTAATTCACAACACTTGAATAGATTTCGTGCTTTTCAGGGGTGAAAGAAGCAAATTCAACAGCACGCTTCCAAAACAACAAATAAAACCCTTACTGCTTTGTGTGTTTGATGTACATTTGTGTTTGATGCTCTCCAAATGTCATACTTTGTTACCAGTGCACCTCTAAAATATCTTTTTCTTCCCAGAACTTCATTTTTAGATGTTTTCTGGCAAAGTCTAATTTGGACTTCTTGAGTGTAACCAGCTTGTTGTGCCTTGCTGCAAACTCTCTGTATTTCCATGCATGAAGGCATCTCTTGGTTGTAGAATGTGACAATGATACATCTACCTCCTCGATAGAGTTCCTAACTCTCTTTTCCGTCTGTATATTATTCTAATCAACTGCAATAAGAACCACTGTAACGTTTAAGTTTTGGGGATTACATCATCTCAAGCAAGATGAATTTAACAGCTTTCAAACTGCAGCATTTGGAAGAGAAATTTCAGCGTTCACTCACTTCTTCAGCTTCATGTAGCTGTCAGTGACGACTGGTCTGCATTCGGCTCGGTGCACCACCATCCCCTCCAGACTGATTTCATCTACAACAAAGACAGTGACTCAACTGCTTAATCATGATTCAGACACACAGATTCTGTAAGTGGAGGGAAGTCTTTGTTATCCACATTTTATTGATGTGTAACTCAAACAACACACACACACACACACACTTTTATTGAACTGCAGGTATCTTTAGTGCACATTTGGAAGAATCAGTTTACAAGTAACTACCAGAAACTGTTTTTAACCTCTTGAGAACTTGGGTGAATGCACACATTCCTACCGTCAGCCTATTTGAAGTGGACTTGCAATGCATTTCCTTATTTTCTATCTTATATATCTAAACTGTTGCATTTTAGATACTTTAAAAAATGGGCAAGTTTCACTTAATGAGGTATTCATGAATAATCTCTGTTAGAAGTTCAGACTTCAGACTGCTGTAGATGCTTGCTTTCTAACTTAATTTTTATTTGCTTTTTATACTGAGGTTTTCTGACATCATGAGTACATTGCTCGTGAGATGTCCACCATATGGGACAGGATACAGCCACCAGTTGCTAGGGAAACATGTATTCCCCGACTGGTCGGTAGTGGTTCCTTAATGTTGGTTGATATCAGCTGATATCAGATGTTGCTGCAGAAGAAACTTCCTGGTGATTGCTTTGGTTGCTAGCAGATTGTGTGTTTGCAGACTGCTAACAAACTACTAGCTGAGGAGTAGCAAACCTTGAAAAAGCACGATGGAAAGCAGAAATGGAGACGGCTCACCTTTGAAGTAAATGTTGTGTCTCGGAGTTGAAAACAACATGTTCAAAAACTTTGAACGCAAACAGTCTAGCCACAGGCGGTTGCTAGGCCTCATTCCATCGCGACCATGTACGTTCAAAATAGCTGACAAGTTAACATCATGTCACGGTCTCCTGTCTGCAAAACCTCAAATCTTGGGCTTGTTTGATGTTACCTGGCAGGGTTTTCCTCACTCGGTCACAGAACAAGACCACAGCCCACGTTCTTCATCTGATTCAAAAATCTTTTCCCATTAATGTTGCACTGAGTGTTTATGCATGTGTTTGTCCACTCTGCATTTAATCATTAGTTATTATTAACCTCACTCCTAAATAGTCACATCATGTAGCCTTGTAGATGATTGTTAAAGCTGGAGCTTGTACAGAGTAAAGCTAAGGGACGAGACTGTGCCATATGTAAAAGGCTACATTGAACTCTCTCAACGTGACTGACAGCAGACAGCAGAAGATGAAGTCTTGAGTGGGGGATAAATGGAAAGGGCAGATGAAGATGATGATGATGAGGGAGACTGCAACAGTGAAATTGAACGCGATAATTAAAGGCCGTTACACGGATGTGACAGTCTATGATGACAGCAGATCACACCTTTTTGCTCCACACCACGTCCTTTTCTACTCTGAAGATTCACAATTATTCACACTGAGTGTTTACCTGCATTTTCAAGCAACAAAAACAACCAGCCTGCACGCCCACTCTCACTACCCCCGTGCATAAAAGCTTTTTGAGGATTCCTCATTGAAGGTCATTTAATGTGGGGGCTGTGGTGCCCCCTGGTTTTCAGAAACTAAAGCTCACTGTGTTTCTAAAAACGTCAGTGTGCATTCGTCGGTGGTACCATTGAGACTCGAGTAGGGCCCAACCTGGACCGATTAGGAGCTTTTCCAACATAAGAGCCAAACCCATGGCTTTAACAAGGAGACACAAAACACAATTTTTAAAAAAAGATACTTGTTGTGGTCATTTTGCATCTCTTTATACTCGTTTCAGCACCTCTCACAGGGAGAGTACAGGAAACAGTTGGAGAGGGCAGTTAAAACGTTTAGATATACTTGCTGTAATCTGTTCAAAATTCAATCATCAGCATTAAAGTTAGTCAGACTCTTTTTTTGGGAGCGCATTACATTAATTTCTCCCAAAATACACTTTCTGAGATTTGTGATACACCTCTGAATGTCTTCTATCGCCACAAAGCACCTGAACCCAGCTGCACATCAGTTTAGACACAGACCGCAATTTACCAACACTTTCCAATCCAATCTGTCACAGCAGGAGACAATACACAACGAGCACAAGTGCTTCAAAAGCCAGGTGTGCGCTGCTGCTGCTAGAAGGAGCCTCAAACATGCTCGTAGCCGTAATTGCTGTCAGTGGAGCGCTACAAATAGCTGAGTGCACTGAATAAACTACGTAGCTCGTTTATCAAGTGTAGCTGTCTCTTTTAAACAAGTGCGCCAAACTGCATAATTACTGGATTCGCTCATAAGACTGGAAACGGACAAGCTGCTGTATCTTTATGCGTACGTTTAGATGCAAGGGACTTTTATTTGATCACATCCAGAGAGTTTCACTTTCACACATTTCAACTAGCATAAAGCATCAAGTGAACATACTTATAGTCCAGCCAGAACTCGCAGCTTGACATTTCCTGCCGTTTGTCATTCACCCTGCACAAAGGTTTTTCTTTTGTTAGATTTATTTTCAAGCTGTTCTTTCATTAGGTGCTTTAGCCAATTATCCAACTGCCCAACCCACAACCTTGTTGCTGAACCGTTTGATGCCTCTTCTGCTCCTCTCCAATCATTATCGGGAGCAGTTTTCTGTTTTCTTTTTTTCTGAACGTTCAGGAAATGCCGGAGTCCAGTTGGTGAGCGTTGGCGTCAGATTGGCAGCGGCTCTCGCTATTGTGCATTGTTGGCATCGTTTGTAGCCGGACGCGCAAAAAGGTCCAAAAAGCCACTACATTTTACACTCATCATTTAACAAAACCAGCAGAAAGACGAAGATGCTCTAAGGGTAAACAGAAAGAGCGAGTCTACAGGGAGCTGCAGAGGCCAGCAAATAGTTGGCGAGGCATTCATAATGAATAGCCTGATAGGCCTGAGTGACCTGTGCAGTGGAGAGACAAGCTGTCAAACTTATTTTAACAGGCTCTTCTTATTTTTGAGGTGGTAAATCCTGTAAATCCTTGATGGCTACACACCAACCCTCTCATATCCATCTGCACCCTGTACATTTTTCCTTTTTGTTTCAGTCCCTCCTACTTGAAACGGGGGCATAATGCAAAGAAACGGTCCCCGGCATAGACGTCTTTCCCTCTTGGACGTCATCCAAAGAAACGTCAGTTTCTGATGACGGAGGTGCAGCAGGATCTCCTGTCAGTCGGCTTCTTTTGTTCCCTCATCTGCGTTAGCCCAGATGCAGCATCCTGTCCAGATTATTACAAGGGTGCATATCATAGCTTGCGAGGCAGTTATTGTTTTACCGATCTTCTCCCAAATGACTAAATAACGTAAAAAATATGTCTCTGCATGTTGGCCCATAAAAGCACATGCATATGCTCTACTAACCCATAATGAAAGCACAATTACATTTTAATCTAGGCTGCCTGAAAATTTTAGGATTTTATATACTGAATAAAAAAAAACCCCCACATACACTAACAAATATATACACTGTACTGTCCATATCCATTAGTTTTAACAGGATATTAAATAAGAAACTCTAGAAGTTCATTTATTGCTGATATAAACTGTAGCGCTGTGGCAAAGTAACAGCTATTGAATCATTTAATATGAAGCTCAACCCTTCTGAGGGAAACCTCAGTGCTAAGTTTTAATTATGAAAGTGCAAGAAACAATGAAACAAGGCAAATATAATTGTGGTTCAGATAGGATTGTACAAAAAAAGTGAAAACTATCTATTGGAGCCACTATCTCTGCTGTTTTTGATGATCCCTGATGTCGTCGCTGCCCTTCCTGTTCTGGCTCACTTTTCAATCAGCGTTTGATCTACACACAATGTCATCCATGTTGATACTGATCTGTTGGGTCTTTGGAGGCCTGCACGCAAGCGCATCTACTTAGGTTTCATACCCTTCTGTGTGGGCTCTGCGTAGGCAAATAGACATGAGTGCAGAACCGTATAACAGGCGTGAGACTGCATGCCTCCACCTCTCACTGTGCATGAACGCAACTGAAGATAGTGAGCTTCATTCATAGTTTGTATACATGTGCGCATTTGTGCATAAACAATGCTTATGATCATTCCAACAGCATATCTGGAATGACATTAATACCATTTAATATCAAAATTAATTAATTTATTATCTTGTAGCAGCCTTGAGGGGTCCTTGAGGGGTGAGGGGTGACTAGTGCAAAGACTCATGGGACTGTTCATGTTGATGTTAATCTGTTAATTTAAGATGCTATGACAGTTATTGCATTTATGTTTTGTTTTGTTGGTCCTTCATTGTTACTGTTACGTTATCATCTGAACTCCAGTGTTTTCTTGTCTGCTTGTCTGAAGGTGACGTTGAGTGCGGCTGCCAATTTGCCACCGTGACTTAGACTGTTGAGGCAATTAATGACCTCTGGTCACTGTTCATGTTTGCAGGGTTGTGTGTTAATGCTAATAAGACGACAAAGAGTGGTGCACAGAACACAAGAGCCGCAAACACACAGCAGCAAGTGTTTCTTGTGGTTTGTGTTCAGATATTTTTATTCTGTTAGGCTTTTCTTTTCTCCACATCAAGTTATTATTATTGTATTGAGTTATTTATTTTACCTGAGCCATAAGTCCATGACAATGTTGGACAGGCGTCTCTCAAAGAACAACGTAATCGCTTCCTTTGTGATCCAGGAAACCTGCTTCCTTCTAAAGAGAAATGGACACGTGGCAGAAAGCAAAACATGGACTGAAACCTGATGTCCCAGAGGTGTTCGTTTGGATTTAGGTCAGGTGAGCATGGGGGCCAGTCAGAGGTATCAATTCCTTCTCTATGAACTGCCTGGATACTCTCGCCATATAAGGCCGGACGTCGTTGTGCACCGGGAGAAAACCCAGGGTATGACAGTGCATCCAAGGATTTCGACCAATAGCAGTCAGGGTGCCACTGCCTAGCCTGTAAAGGTCTGTGCATCCCTCCATGGACATCCCTCCCCAAATCACTCTTGACCTGCTACCAAACCGGTCATGCTGAATGATGTTACAGGCAAGGTAATGTTCTCCTGAGAGCTCCTACTCGCTCTTGAGACTGTGCTGGGAGAGGTATTGTCTCATGCTACCAGTACTGACACTGACCCAAGCCAAATGCAAAACCAGAGTGGAAAAACTAATCAGTCTGTGGCCTCAACCTTTAGAAGTGTTTTGGGGGTTGTCTCATTGTTGCCAATTTAATTACCAGCAAATCAGCTGAAACTGATTAACAACCTCCTCTGTTACGTAACTGACCAGATCAATATTCAAGAAGTTTAAATTACTTGATGCTACACTCTGATTAAAAAGCAGTCCTTTAATTATTTACATTTTGTTTAGTCGTGTCGTTTCCATTTTAGAAAACAGGGAAAACAGGTGGAAACAGTGAATTTGTTGGGGACTATTATAAGCAGTGGATAAATTTGCACTTTGTAGATCACAGAGGCTGAACATGTCACTCAGTGCTGCGGCTCGCTTGTGTTTAAAAAGAAAGAAAAAAAACAAAAACCTTTTTTATATTCAACAATGGAGCCCTTGTCTGCAAGATAAGTGACTGCATGTATGCATGCATGTATGTATATATGTTTACGTATTCAGTGATGACCAAAGCTGAACAAAAAGCAGATGCAACGCCACAGTCACCATAGTAACCATCACACCACCACCTGACATTATGTGTCACACAACATTTCATCAACTGCCCGCCAAGAGTCCGTTTTTTAAATCTTGAGGGGACAAACACTAAGGTGTCAGAGATTTCTCACTAATGTTCATCTTTTTTTCCCCCACTAATGGATGCAATTATGTGCAATTATTGGCCAGTGAGTGCCAGAGCAACACGCCTAAAAACACACCCACACATGAGAAACGTGTGCACACAAGCACCGCGCCGCTGAGCATCCTTCGCCTTCATCCCCGTTATGAAGTAGTTGCGGTCAAACAGATTCAAGGACAAGCGGATTGTTTTCCTCCTGCCATTCAAGTCTTCCAGTTTCCTCTTTCCGAGGCCCGAAAGGACACTGATTGTAGCAGAGAAGCGCCTTTGTAAACATGAACAGCATGAACAGCAGAGAGAGAGCGAGAGGACCAGCATGGGATGATGACTGACCACATCAAATGTAGCTTCAGGCGTCTGTGTGGGAGGAACACTTGAGACGAGCTGCAGACTCCTGCACAACGGCTTTACTATAAAACTCAAGCGCTACATGAATATTGTGGTCCACACCTTCAACAGACGATCGATATTTTAATTCTCCCACGCACATATCATTCACAGGGCCTCATTACTCTTCAGTGATACAGAAATGTCATGGCTGTTACTCAACCATATCAATGAAATCATGAATATAACATAACACAACCACACCGACGTGAACAGATTCTCTCTTTGTCATGCTTTTTATTTTCCTTTTCCATATTAGGATTCCTGAGGAATAAAACACATGTGAATGAAGCAAATCTCCAGGTGAGGATGCTTGAATAAAGCAGCTGAAATTGTGATCGTTATTGTCGGATGACTTGTTTTGTTTTTTTAAATCAACATTGTCTAACACAGAAGATGGCTAAAGAATCTCCAAGGGTAAAATCGTGTGATGTTTTCAGAATCAGGCTGTGCATGCCTCTGTATGCTAGCAAAAACTAATCAACCAGCCCTCTCCTCTCTGATTCATCCTGAGCGTGTGCTGACTGGCTGTGGCAGTCCTGTTATCAGGTTTGGATTTATAATTTAAGCTTACCAACACTGGTTTAGAACAGAAGCCTGAATCGGACAGCCCAATGTGAGGTGGGTTTTTAGTCTTCTTCCACTTTAGTTTGATTTTGCACATGACTCCCATCTCCCTTATTTGTATTTGATCTTTGTGAGCAATTGGACATCAGCAGCATTGCATGATCCTCCATCCATCCATCTTCTTCCGCTTATCCGGGCCCAGGTCGTGGGGGTAGCAGAGAAGCCCAGACCTCCCTCTCCTCAGCCACTTCACCCAGCTTGTCCGGGAAAACACCAAGGCGTTCCCAGGCCAGCTGAGAGATTTAATCTCTTCAGCATGCCCCGGGCCCTCCTCCCGGTGGGACATGCCAGGAACACCTCGCCCAGGAGGCATCCTTGTCAGATGCCCGAACCACCTCAACTGGCTCCTTTTGATATGGAGCAGCAGTGGCTCTACTCTGAGTCCCTCCCAGATGTCTGAACTTGTCACCCTATCTCTTAAGGGGTCTCCAGCCACCCTTCGGAGGAAGCTCATTTCCATGGCTTGTATCCACTATCCTGTTCTTTCGGTCACTACTAGTGACCATAGGTGAGGGCAGGGATGTAGATCGACCGGTAAATCGAGAGCTTCGCTTTTACGCTCATCTCTCTCTTCATCACAATGGACCGGTGCAGCGTCCGCATCACTGCAGCCACAGCACCAATTCGTCTGTCGATCTCCGGCTCCCTTCTCCAGTCACTCGTGAACAAGACCCCAAGATACTTAAACTCCTCCACTTGGGCCAGGAACTCGTCCCCGACCCAGAGTGGATCACCCTTTTCTGGCTGAGAACCATGGCTGCGAACCGTTCCAGTGCGAGCTGGAGGCCACTACCCGATGACGCCAACAGAACCACATCATCCGTGAAAAGCAGAGATGAGATTCTGAGACCACCTGCGTGATCCTGTACATTAGATTCATTTAACCCACAGACACAACCATGACATAGACTTATTGTAGCTCAGGTGGCAGAACGGAAAGGTACATGCATGACTCTATGAGATTAGATGGTACTGCACAGGAGAAAACTGCAACACCAAAGACAACTACAGCTATCAACTGCTCTGAGAGCTAAAACTAACGTAAACCCAGAAAGATTACAGTTGGCAACAGGGGTATAATGGCTGCGAGGAGGAAATACGAGTCCATACGACAGGAAGGACAAAAGTTACTGATGTGGTTACACAGTGGTAAAAATTAAAAAGCTCCACCCAACATGCAAAAACCCAGTGAAAAAGATATTTTTCAGTTTTATTAATGACATTACTGTTCAGCTTCTGTAATGTTACTTTAGTTACTGTTAAACTAAAGTGTTCAGCAGTTATTTTATAATTTTACACCAGATAAAACCAGAGTGCTTACATTCGACAAACGCTGTGTCACTGCTACTGCACTATAATGCTTGGTCTTGGGAGCTTGTGGCAGTAGATTCACACTTTGAGGCAGTGTGTCATCACTGACAACAGCTGATTGGAAAAGAAGGGTGGAAAATGGCCTTTATTTAATTTTGCTGCTGCCTGCGAACTGCAGTCACAGATAAAATGATTTTCAGTATAATTTATATATCGCAAATGTAATAATCATAAAATAATTTTGAGGCTTTATCGCCCACCCTACTATAGATGGTGATTCCACCAGTGACTTTTTCCACATCATCACTAGAGGGTGGTTCATTTTAAAGCATTACACTGTTGGTTAAAATAAGAATTTGGTGGTGTTTTTTGGGGGATAAGGACAATCTCGGACTGATCCCAAGAAGTTGATTCTGTTCGTCTGGGCGTAGCGTTTTCAGTGGGAGAAACATCTCAGCTTTTATGGATTTCCTTAGCTGGATATTTAAGATTACATCAAGACACTTTCTCAGACTGAGTTGAGTAAACTGTACTTTTGTAACTTTCTGCTGTGTTTTACAGTGTTCAAAGAGTTGAAAGTGAGACTTTAAATCAACTGGCTTCAGATAAAGTCCAGGAAACTAAAAAAACTTTTCTTTTTAAGTGCCTCCTGCCTCTTTATGTAATCCCAGACTGACTCACTGATGTTGCCATCGGGGCTCTGTGGGGGGTCATACCACATGCTGCTGGACTCCTCCTTACTCTTTCTATATATTCAAGGTCGCAGTCTCACTCTGCAAAGTGCACTCAAGACCAGTAAAGCGCTTTTCCGGTTCAGCGTCTCTTACATGTGAAGAAAACAGTGGCAGAGACAAATGTCCAGATGCACTTCACTCTTTTTCAGGTTTTAGCTGGAATCACTCGTCTCCCACATTGTTGCGTAACACTCGCACTTCCTCTCTGCCTGCCCATCATGTCATACTATAAATTACAGAGGCCTGAATTTAACAAAGATAACCTAACGCCGACTTACAACACCATCCTGAATACAGACGGCACAGTCCGATCCCCAAAAGGAAAAGGTATGCGCGCAGCCGCTGACAGTGATGTCATCCAAAGACATATTGTGTTGGGTGCCGAGTTCCTGCAGCTTAAAAAGGCCAAATACATCGTAAGTTGCATAATTATTACAATAAAAATAGAAAGCGCTTCAGGTGTTTCCACATCAGAGCTGACGTCCGCTGAGCACATCTGCATCACAGTCATGTCTTCAATCAGGCTGGCTTTTAAAAGCAGCACTTTTTCTGTTAATGATTTTTTTTTCTTTTATAACAGCTTTACCAAATTCAAGGACCCTTTCTTCCATTTTTATTTTGCATTTTTATCTCTTTGTTTGAAGACAAACACTCGAACTGGAAATTTATATCAGACAATGTGTCCCCCCCCCCAAAGAAAATCCCTCCCTCTGCTTTTAGCCCACTGCTTCACGCACCCTTGTTCTTTTATTTCATACAGATCTATTCAAAATACATTTTCTCTTCTCACAGATGAAGCTCTGCCAGATAACAGATTGGGAACAAAGACCATCAGCGCACACGCTGACTCTAATTGCAGCACATTTCAATATATTCAGCGGTCTTCAGGGTTTGCTTTTTCCAAGGCGCCCAATCGTTATTAATCAAACAGACTTCTTCAATATGTCCTCACGTTTGAAAGTGCAACCAAGACAAAAGAAAGCTGACAAAAGAAGCTCCAGCGAGGCAATTGTTCAAGGGTAATATTTTTATGACCACCAATCATTTTATCACAGAACAGCAGAGCTAACAATTACTGTACACAGTGGTGGTGCCCACAGTGATTTAGGCGAGCAGACAAAAATGCAAAGTGCCAAGAACATTGGCATATTTTCCCTCTTAATAAAAAGCCCACCCATTTACTGCAGTTCAATCTATTCATAATATTAGCACCACTTAATACAAAAGAAGCCAGGAGATTAAGTAAATTAGCTGATTAAAGAGCGGCATGATAATTTAAAATTTATTGAGATCTGAGCAAAGCTTTTAAGAATACGAGGCCATGTCTGATTCAACAACTAAAGCATTAAACAGCTGAATAATTACTAATAAATGACGGAAAAAAGAAAATAAATAGGCCACGGAGAAGTCAAGACCTGTATCAGCTATAATCCAGATGTGTAAATACATTTAATGCCATTACATTTAGCTAATTCTGTAAGAGCAGAGAAGCGAAAAGTGTCCGAGTGAAGACGGCAGAGGAAGAGAGACACAAGCGCGAGGAGGTCACTCGTCCACCCCCTCATGCTCATCTCTTACCTCCATCTGCTCCGAGGCCCTTTCCTCAAAGCTGTGACCTTCCTAATGTTAAAACAACAAACAGCTTTCCGCCCACTAGACCTTCATCCACCAACACCGTCTCTCCATCTGTTCTCATCTGTTTCACTAACATGCAGAAAGCCTGCATATAGAACCAGAGCAATAAATACGTCAAAGAAATTCATCAGGCACGGATGCTTTCTCTTCTCGCCTAACAGCGCATCCATTTAATTTTTATTTTTTTTCAACGTTTATTGACCTCAAGCTTCATTCGGCAGCTACAAAAAGATTTTGCTCTTACAAACACAAGATCTAACCCATTGCATAAGCAGCTTTTGTTACTGTGCTCCAGGCTCTTCAGGTGACCCCGGTTCTGTTTTATTATTATAATTTCATTTCTGCTCAAAAACAGCATTCTTTCCTCTCCTCCGACCTCAGCTGGGATGGGATTGAAGCCCGGTGACCTCCTGGATATATTGCCAACTGTGATCTTCATGGGTTTACACTAGTTTTTGCTCTCAGGAACCGTTTGTAGGCACACGAGTATTCAGAAAAAAAGCACAATTTGAATAATTTCACACACAAACTGATGTTCATAAAGACAGATGGCGCAGTGAGAACGCACACACGCGCATACACATGGTTTTCTAGAGCCAGCTGTAGGTGATAAGATGAAGTGGAGATGGAAGTATAAGGTGTGAATCTACAATCGATGTATGGTCATGTGAAAATCAGCTGATTTCTTCTAGACTTGTGCACTGCTTACTTTTATACCTTCGTGTGCTGGATTTCCTTATAACACGTAACTAACGTTTTACCCACTTCATTTACAATCATGAACTAAGAAGATGTAAACACAGGTGTGATGTAGTGCAGCAGCAGATCAGATCTCAACTGGAAATGGTTCAATTAAAGCCGCAGTAGGCAGAAATGTACAAAAATGGCCCTTTCTTGGCTTCTCTGTCAACACATTTCAGCAGTTTGTCCAAATTTTGTTCATTCTGCGCTCCAGATGGGTTGAGACTGTTAAAAATCTTAATTGTGATGACCGCGTTTAAGCTGCATTAATGCTGATAGCGTTTTTTTATTTATTTATTTATTTTTAATTAGTTCGCCCCCGTTTGTACTTCTTCTGTGTTGTAAACGCGCAAATCAGTCCATGCATGATTACATTGCCCCGCCCATCAAAAAGTCTGCACATGCGCGAATATATCACACATTGTTCGACTGACGATTCCCGGTTGGAAAATTTTTACATATCGCCCAACCCTATTGTGCGTATTATATTCCTTGTTTCAGTTATCACGCTTTCTCCATGTTCCTTTTATCTTGTTGTCGAGTCTCAGTCTGTTTGGTGTTTAGCGCAGACACCGTACCAGTCCTTCTATATAACTTCCAAACATACCAGTCACATTTGTTGAGGTCTATGTCTTTGTGACTTGTACTTTTGTTTTTGGGAAGGTGCACAAAGAGCTATGCTGTAAAGCAAGCATTAGGCAATCCTCAGTTTTGGCTTTGCACAAGACTCCAACCCTGTTATCCCAGGTTCAAGTCCTCTGCAAAGTCTTACCTTCTGTGTAGACCGTTCCTTTTCATACAGATAACCTAAAAGGGTTTTGATTAGCCGAAGTCTCTTGTCACAGACTAGATTAGCTAAAGCCAGTGTAGCTGTCTGATTCCCTCTCATGCCATCTGAATAAAAAATTTGTTGAAAGGTTATTATGAGCGTTTTGTTTTTTTGTTTTTCTTTTTCAGTGTCAGTGAAAACGTGTGGCCTAACCCAGCTCTGCACTCTGCACTATTACAGCCTCCATGATTTTCCAAGTAGCAGTAGTGACAGATCTATTGCTTTGGGTTGCTTTTAAATTGTATTGTATGTATAGCAAAGTGACTGTGTTCAGTTTTTTGGACAGTTAAGCATGATTGATATTATAATAACAAAAAATACCATCTAAAAGTGCCGCAGTCAGAGCCACAATATAGTGCAGTGGAAAGCAGTGCAGACATGGGAGTTGTAAAAAAATAAAAATAAAAATAAAAATAAAAAACATGTAGCAGCACAGTTTCTTTTATATAGTTGAGATGCAGGAAAATATGTTTGTTCTAAACGTCAAGGTTTTGTATCAAGTTTTTCAGATCTTGGATCTTAAAGAATTGCAATGGAGCTTTTATATGTATTTAATGAGTCCGTTTCTGCAGTAGGTGAAATCTTTGCTCAGCATTTGAGCAAAGCTTTCAGATCATCCTCTCCGGGGCATCAACACGCTGACATCACTGGTCTTTGGAGAGATTTAGACTTTGATTTCTCCTTATCAGTTTTTTTCAGCAGGTCTCGCTTTGCTTCAGGATCATTTCGATGCTGAAACATCCACTTCCTTACTTATTTTACTCAGTTAATTGTGGCTTACTTCTTCATTTTTTGCATCCAAATAGATTTTGTATACTTCTTGACTCCATCATCAATAAATGCATGCACCTGAAAGTATTTGTAAATTATTGTACTCTGGTTACTTTCAGGGCCGTAGTTACTGATGTAGGGATATTTTTTTCCAGGTGCTTTGTTGTGAAGCCTTTGTGGTGTTTGAGAAATGTTCATTATTATATGATTAACCTCATGACTTCACACTTGATGATGGTTTATATGTGATGAGTTAATAATATGGGGCTATAAAAAGTCACAGCTCTGCACATAATGACTGCTGCTTTGGCCTTTGTTGGAGAACCTTGACAGCGCCACCGAAGTGGTGAAACCCTATTAACTCTGACCAAAGTATTGTTATTTAAACAGTAAATGCTTCTCCAGGCCTCTCTATGTGTTCAAAAGGCAAAAGATAAGAAATATATATATTAGCATTTGTTTCCAGACTATTTTTTGTAAGAGAGAATATTGAGGAAAAAGCTGCTGATTTGCTGTTTGATCTGCATTCCCAGCCTTACCCTGACCACGAGCTGTGGGCAGTGACCAAAAGAATGACATCATAAGTACAAACAACTGATGAAAAGAAGCCAGTTGAGGTGGTTTGGGGATCTGACGAGGATGCCTTCAGGAATCCTTTTAGGTGAGGCGTTTCATATCAAACTGGGAAGAGATCCCCGGATACACTCAGAACATGCTGCAGAGATTACATTTGTCAGCTGGCTCAGGAACACTTCAGTGTCTCTGTTTAGACCGCTACAACCAAAATATGCACCCAGATCAGTGACAAAAATGGATGGATGGTACTACTTCTTGGTTGATCCATGTGATATGTCAGAACTACACTAATGAATATGTGAAATCCATGGAGTCAGATAAAACACACCAATTATTTAAACTACAGGAATGCCTTAAAGACCTGGATGACTTTTATTTTCTGTTTCTAAATTGAGATGAAACTGAGGTTATTGTACTCGGCTTTAAAAATCTTATAAATATGTTGTGTAACTAGATGCTTACTCTGGTACTCTGTTAGCTTGGCCTGCAGTAACACTGTGAACACTGTGAGGAATCTTGGGAGTCTGTTGTTGACCAGGATGTGCTTTTCAATGCGCATACTAAACAAATATGTCAGACTGGTTTTTTCCATTTGCGCAACATCTCCAAAATTAGAAACCTCAGAGTGATGCTAAAACACTAGTTCGTGCCTTTATTACTGCTATGTTAGACAACTGTGAGTCTGTGGAACCAGTTCCCAGGCTGGACAGAAGCTGTCTCTACTTTTAAGAACAAGCTTAAGACTTTCCTCTTTGACAAAGCATATAGTTGACACTGAACTGGAAACCTTTGCTATATTATAACTTATTTTGACCTACCCCACATGGTAATTTGACCCTTAAAAGTATACAATGAATACTCTCTTTAAAGTTCTTCAAGTGAGTTATGAGAAAAATGGATCAAACATCCAGGGCACCAATACTTATTTCTCTTACTTTAACGTTACAACGTTACAATGTTAATCTTACATTACATTTGTGAAGCTTCTTCCTACTGAAGCTATGATATATCATGATAATAATGTAGCTTGTTATGGAAGAGTTATAGAAAAAAAACCCCGCAGTGAATTGTGAATAAAATAGATCTTGAAATATGAAAATATCATGTAGGCAGCTCCCGTACTTAAAGCATTCTGACGACTCATAAATGCTCAAACAATAACATGAATTTTGATTCACCCCTTTGTACTCTGAAGGTTTTAACACCGAAAATATTAATATTATTAAGGCTATATTTTGTACAGCTTCTTAAAACACACCTAAGCTATTGTATATATTTAAAAATTTGGTTGACTTTATGTGGAATAATTGAGTTTGATTAATATTAAAAATTCATACAACAAAAATGCGTGGGATTAAAGTTTAATCATTTTGATGTTTTTGTTTAGGTCTGGAAACTTGAATGAAGTTTATGCATCTAGCTTTTAGACATCATCAAATTTTTATACTTGGGAGTTTACTTTATCAGCTACTAAATACAACAGACAAAGGGAAATAGACATGAACACACTGTGTGCACACATACATATACAACAGCTGTGGCAGGCTAGTCTAAACATAATGACAAGCAAGCAATGAGTTTGCTAGGGTGGGGGGTGGGTAAGGACATGACGGGGGCAAAGTCACTGATTGGATCTCCAAATATAATTTCCCATTAAAGCTCATATCTGCCAAGCCCAGAGGCTGCTTCATTAAAGAAATTTAATGATTCCATTCGTTAACTTTGAAGTGATTTTCTGACGTTTGCACTTCTACTCACCCCACTCGTTTTGATTTTAAAGTTGATTAGCAGCATCCATATGCAACAAGTAGGCTTTGAAGTGCCGTAAATACACAGAGGAGTGCTGGGCCATTTAATTACGAGTGGACCGGTCTGGCATAAATGAGTCGGTTTCTCACCTTAAAACCTCTTGGGCAAAACGGAGCATTGAGAGTTTTTAAAAAAGGTTTAAAAATAGGGTGGATTTTAATGTCAGAGTGGCTTTTATTATAAATCTCACCTTTGTGCCTTTACAGGTATCATACAATCATGCATTTTGGGAGGGGGTCATGCTCTCCTAGAACAGTAGAAAATGAAATATGCCCACCTTATAAACCCCTTAAAGAAGCTTTCATTGATTATTTGCCAACCTCTCAGGACAGTCTTTGTACAAACACACCTGAACTTTAATTGATGCATACAAGCCATGAAAGTATAGTTATGAGCTGAGCAGTTTCCATGAAGATTATAGGCTTTATCTAAAAGATGGATCTGTCTAAATACTGAATCCATTGGATAAATGCCTTTAAGCTGGATTCTTTTAATCTCCCGCAGAGAGGGACTCCTCACGGCTCCTTGGACCTGTGACCTCAGTAAATGCTTTTCTGACCAATTTATGGGCTCTGTTGATGCTTTGAAGTCACACTAAATACAAGATGATGTTTATTTTGTAAATTATGGTCATTATTATCTACTAAGATGGATAAACAAAGGTATAATCATCAGTTATTGACATATGATTAACAAAGCATTAGCCTTGGTTCCACAGTTTCAGTCAGATCTGCCCTGTGTTCGAGGCATCTGGTTTTAAAGAGCTAAAAACAGAGAGTGATGTTATGGTGGCTACAGTCATCATTTATATACAGTCTACGGTTTCTGGGCACTGCATTTTCAAACTTCTACATTAGCATTTTGGCTGCTGAGATACATTTTTAAAGCCAGAATTCGCCATATTTAGACGAGAGGGTCAAGCGTTAGGTCATCAATTGGAGGTGCAACACATAAAAGCACAAATCTCCTAATTACTTCTAAGTAACCGACTAATTAAGTACTAATATTTCAATCACCAAAACTGGAGCACTGACTTCTTCGGCTTGCTGTGCTACACAGGAAGCCATGTCATAAAATTGCATTAAAATGCTCCAAAAAGGAACCAAAAGCGCAAACACAGTACAAAGGTCCCATTCAGTGGCTGCTGTTACTCGAGGTGAGGCCCGTGGCAGGGACACGTGTCAATTAAAACAACCTCGTCAGTTTCCAAATGAGAAATTGCTTTTTTACTATCCTGTAAATGTGCTCTTAACCTGGCTCAATTTCAGGTTGCTGCTTGATTCATAAAGAAAATTGAAGACAGTTACGTCCTTTAATCTTGAAATGATGTTAATTGAGGGATCACTGAAACTCAGCTGGGATTTTGTAGGAGCATTGAACTCAGTGACTTCCTGTCGGTTGCCCACAGCTGGCCACGTGTAAAAATTTCCCGAAGATCACCCAGCAGCAGAAACAATAAGACCTTTAAATTGAGAGTGATGTGCTCATTTACGCATGTGGCACAGCAGCGTTAACTTAATTAAAGGAGTCAGTCAGGATGCAACAGAAAATAATGTTGTTCTGCAAATCCGATCTATACAGTGGACCTGCTGGTAATAAAGCCTCTGAATGAATCTTGACCTCTGAACATTTTTAATAATGTATAAATCATAACGCATAAAATTCATTTATACTGCTTTAATTGTGATGTAGAACACAGGATTGTGGAAGTAAACTTTTTAGCAGCTTGGATAAATCTGAGCCTCTTCCTGACCAGGTCTATGTTCATTTTCTTGGCAGGTACTCACTGAGCACGTTGCAATTAGGTTTTAAACCAAATATCCAATCAGCAATCACACGGCAGGAAGTCTGTGTATTTAGGCGTGTAGACACGGTGACCTGCTGAAATTCAAACTGAGCATCAGAAAGGAGAAGAAAAGTGATTTAAGTGACTTTGAATATGGCACGCTCGTTGGTGCCAAATGGTCTGGTATGAATATTCACAAACTGCTGATCTGCTTGGATTTTCCCAAAGAACCGTCTCAGGGGTTTACGCAAAACAGTCCAAAAAAGAGAAAATGTCTACTGAGTGGCTTCAAGCTGAGGCTGAGAGGGTCAGAATTTGGCATAAACAACATGAAAGCATGAATGCATGCTGCCTCGTATCAACTGATGGGGGATTCATGCTAAGTACCATAAGGGCAGTACCGTCAATTCCTCCTATACATTTGTCCACTTGTTTTTTTAAATAGTTCAGAGAATAATTATCATCTCAATATAAGGACTAATTATCCATCCATCCATCCCCTTCTGCTCATCCTTATCAGTGTTGTGGGAGGGCATATAAAACTCTGGGACATTACCACATGGTAGTTAACACATAATGCACCAGCACCAGCATAAATGCCAGCAATGACGTTGGCTGCTTATGTACGTTAAGTCGTAGGCTCTGCAAAGATTCCCTTTAGAAGTCTAAATATGGCGTCAGGCTGGTGGTGTTGTGGGGGATATTTTTTTAGCACATGTTGGGCTCCTTAGCACCAACTGAGCATTTAAATATCAAGGCCTACCTGAGTACTGTTGCTGACCATGCCCACTGTACTAAGCCTCAACAGTCAGCAGATCTCAATCCAAAAGAGCACCTATGGGATGCGACAGAAAGGGGAGGTTGGTTCGTGGATGTGCAGCCGACAACTCTGCAGCCACTGTGTGATGCTGTCACATCAACACAGCTAAAATCTCTGAGGAATGTTTTGAGCACATTGCTGTTATCTGTGCCATGAAGAATTAGGACAGTTTTCTCAGAGCCTGGTTCTGCCCGAGGCTTCTTCCTGTCAAATGGAAGTTTTTCTTTCCCACTGTCACCAATTGCTTGCTCATAGCCCATTTGATTGTTTGGGCTTTCTCTGTATTATTGTAGGATATTTACCATAATAATATAAAGCGCCTTGAGGTGACTACAGTAGTGATTTGGCACTATATAAATCGAAAGGCAAAAAGCGATCCAACCCGGTACCAGCAAAATGTACCTAATAAAGTGGCTGGTGAATGTATACCTGAGCAGTTTCTTTCTATTCAGGAAGTTCTGACTTGTTACACAAAACTGCTCTACACCCATGCCAGCAGCTCTGTGAGGCAAATACTACATATACTACATACAAATACTAATAAACCAATATTTAAGAGGTGTAATATTAAGCATCAGGATAGTTTTTCATCACAAATCAGGCAGCCTTTTGTTGATTTTTTTATTTATTTGTTTTTTATAGAGATGGGAGCTCCATGTGCATTTAAACATTGTTTATGATATATTTCCCCTTTTCCTCCATGGGTCATATTTGCTTGTTTGTATTACTGAAAAAATAATATTGGTAATAGGGTGCTGATATTCATATAAAGAAAAAGTAGCTGTGATCAAATCAAAATTCACACAGTCATCATTTTAAAAATACGCTGCTCCCATCTGATCAGCTCGATCCACTGGGACTAACACATGCAGACCCTTTACAGCAGACAGACTTCCATAATGAATAAAGCGAGAGATTGACAGCTCCGAGCTCGCGCAAGACCCCATTTTAAGTGGTTGCCATGCCAGCTTCACAGCAGTCAGTGACTCCATGTTACACCACAAGCTCTTAGAGCGGCTCTATGAATAATTCACCACCTTTAAGAGCGAAGGAGAGTCCTTGCTAGCAGCATTTTGGGGAATTTATTTCAAACATTCAAAAAGCTGTCACTTTGACAACAGCCGCGACTAACAGATTCCCACCGACGTTTGAAGACGACGGCGGTCCCCGGCGAGGCTGTTTAAATAAAGAGAGCAGAAAGCAGGTCAAACCTCCCACAATCCTCTCCGCTGCATCTTGTCCTCGTTTGTGATTCCAATTGAGTGTCGTTAACGATGATACAACTAATCACTTATGAACAGAAAGATCACAGAGGCGACGTGCAGGAGCCGTCGTTTTGGGGATCAACTACCCCACGTAGGCAAGGAAAAGAAGCATTTCAGTCACACATCAATCAGAGAGCGCTCGCATGTTTGAATAAAGTGTTTCAGTTCAAGTGAATCTTCAATCAGTGCACTTGCCTACATGATTCATTTACATCTACTACAGCAGCAGCAGCAGCAGCTCTGAGGAGTAAGTGGGTGATAACCTGTTGCATCAGTGGAACATACTTGTTGCTTTTTCGGTGGAAAAGCAATCAGTGTAGCCTATTTTATTCATTTCTGTCTGTTATTAAGGGTAAAAGAGCAGGGATAAATGGAGGATCTACAAATAAGCAGACACACATGAAAAAGACTTTTTAATGTAATATACTCTGATTTATAACCTTTCTGCTTCATTATTGATTCTTAAAAGGTGCAGCAATGCAGCTATTTTTCATGCTCACAGGGATTATTCAGTTTAATGTATTGCATTCTAATATATTTAGATTTAACAGCTATTCACTGACATATTTTAAAGCAATCAAGCCAAAATTTTCAGTAGTTACAGAAACAAGTGTGAATATTTGCTGGTTTTCTTTAAACTGAATAGCTTTAGGTTTTTCACACTGGGGTGTAACCAATAATCATTTTGTTGAAGCTCTTAAATTAATTATAATGCATTTTTTCTTTTCTGCCTTTTAATTTTTTTCCCCCCTCATTCTCATTAGATCCATTGTGGGGTAAAAGAGAAGCCATGCATAAGGCAGGACTTCATTTTACGCATCAGAAAGGAAACAAAGAAAAGAAATAAATAGATAACCAACAGATCCAAAAGCACCCAAATGCAGATACAAGTCATTCACAAAACTCTGCAATATTCACAACATACTCAGCACCAAGACATCTGCCCGTTACTGCTGGATTCTGACCTGATCTGAATAATCTAAGCTGCATGGGTAATCTCCCAATTGAAGACCTTGCCTAAATGTTCTATAATTTATGCAGAGGCTGTCATTCATCACATTGGTACCTCACCATAAATAAGAAAATGAGGTGTAATCAGAAACTTGTTTTAATGTCACTACCCACTCTGATTTAAAAGCATCCTTATTGTATTGATTCCTTAATGAACTAAACATAAGAGGATAACTTGATCCTGCTGGTATCCAATAATCCACACCACAAACCATGTCTGGACATTTTTATTCACCTTAAGTAGTTTCTTCAGAAATTTACCATGAAAAACTTCGATAAACGAGATATCTTCACACCTCTGACTCATATACTGGTAAGCAACTGCAGCAGGGCTTCAACAGATAATCCCGAGTCTCTAGCTTTAGTTATCCCACTGTAAAAGGCATTTTTTTAGCCTGCTTTACTCATTTTCGACAAGCTTGCTACCGCTAAATGTTACATCGAGATAACCTAATCTTCCACTACTCGTATAACTGTATTTTCTCACAAGGCAAGTAAATTTAAATGCCTTAACAATATTTTGCTAGTGAGTAATCAAACATAAACACCACTGCAAAAGAAGGCGCCCCGTCTCCGTTGCCCTCCGGTGACAAACCGCCACAATCCAGGTATTTTGTCACTGCCAGACTTCTGTGCAAGTGATGATAAATTATGCAAATTAACTGGCATTGCCTCCCTGGTGTAAAAACACATCTAAAGTAGGTTACAAACCGTCTGCACTGAAATATTTCTGCAGCAGTAGCTGCGCGGGTCAGAATCAAGAGTAAACATGGATTTAGTGTGCAGGCTATCGGGCCTGAGTGTTTGTGTAAGTGCTTGCGTGATAAATAAGAAATGCAGGGAGTTCAACATGGGAGCAATCTGACTGCTGACATTTTCCACTTCTAATATAGAAACACCAACAAGTAATAAAGAGGACACGAGGAAAACCTGTTCTTAAAAGGCGACTGCATAATAAGACTGATGCAAAGATGTTTCTTTTATGGATTATATGTTTACCAAAATCATTAAATCACCACATGGAAGCTGAAGTACACATTGATTTTGCACACTCACACTTTAGAGCAGCTTCTGCTATAAAATGAACATCTACCACAAAACTGATACGTATCATTTACCGTTATTTATTTAGTAGCTTCCTAGAATGGTAATTTTTCTTCCATTTTCAGCCCAACTACAGTTATTTAACATAGTGTTTAGTGTGTTAGAGTGTAAGCATGAAGCACCAGACCAAATCATCTGCGTGGTATGCGCAGACTTTTATGTTTTTATCACACGCTGTTACCAGTCAGCACTGCTGGAGCCGCTCTGCGTGTTTCCTCGTGTTTGATATGAACTGTGATTTCTTTCACATTTGTAGTCGCGCTGGAGGAGATACAAAAAAAAAAAAAAAAAAAAGAGTGAAACGCAGAACAAAAATAAGCACACACGGACACACGTAAACAGCGACGGCGTGAGTCGTTAGTACCGAGCGACCAGTGGACCATTTTTCCCCTGACAGGAGGCTACAGGCCAAAAGCATTAACCAATTCAAAAGCTGTCCTTCATGACCGGACCACCGTGGACTGTAATTGGTCCATTTCCTTCACAAGGCCCTCAAAGCGAGCGCACACACACACACACACACACACACACACACACACACACACCGCACACATGGGCACGATCAATAAACAATTTGCTAAGACAGAGGGCCCGCCTGTTACCTCGCAAGAAGGAAAGCAGGAGAGTCACATAAATTTACATGAAACGAGGCCAGCCGCCTCCTCCCCGTCATGACCGGAGATTTCAGACAGATTCCAGTTCACATGAAGCGCTGTGTGGTAAAACAGATGGATCTGGCTGCAAAAAGGAGTTTCATATTCAGACTCACACACGCTGAGACAATTTCACACCACAAAAATTATGGAAGCAACCCTCCCCCCTCCATCTGGTGAAAGCATGGCTTGCGTGCATGTGTGTGTATGTGTGTGTTAACTAACAGCTAGAGCTGAGCTTTGCACCTTTTTTATCCAAGATAATTAAAGACAGAGTGAAAGAAAGAAAAAGAGCGAGCTTCTGGAGTCTGTACTCCTCTGATGTTTGCTCACATACTCCCTCTCTCTCCTCCCTGTATGTGACGCTGCCTGCCCACCCACTCTTAAAGAGAGAGAGAGAGACAGAAAGAGTAGAAGAGACAGAGAGAGAGAGAGAGAGACAGCGAGAGGAGGGACACGGAGCAGAACAGAGAGCGAGTCTGTTTTCAGCTCCCAGTTCACTGTCGCTCCTCTGCCAGGCAGCACTCACCCATCCACCATCACACGCTCTCAGACACATTTGCTCTCACTATACAGACAGCTGACAACACCTTCTCATTTCCTCTGCTGCCGCACCGACCCACAAAGTCAGATCCAAAGGAGAGGGGGGAAGAGAAAGAAAAAAAAACTGACTCGATTGGTACCGAGCACACACAGACACACACGCGCACAGCTGAGCAGACACACCAGCTCCGAGGCTGGGTCGAGGCTGGAGAGGGCGTCTGGAGAATGGAATGGGACCTCAGCAGGATGGAAAGTGAACTGAGGCACATCAACCCGGACCTGCTGCAGCCCAGCAAGAGCTTCAAGAAGCCCTCCTCGGGCACCATCACCCTCAACGTAGGGGGGTTCCTGTACACGGCCCACCGGACCACCCTTGCCAAACAACAGGGCTCGTTTCTCGAGGAGGTGGCCAACGGTAAGAAGGCGGTCCAGCACACCGATTCCATGGGCAACCCCTTCATCGACAGAGATGGTCCGGTTTTTCGCCATGTGCTCAACTACCTCCGAACAGGAGAGCTCCAGCTGCCCGATGACTTCCGGGAGGCGGGGCTCCTGCGACGAGAGGCCGATTTTTACCGCCTGACTGAACTGGTGGAGGCTGTGGTCGAGTGGGAAACTCAGAGGGCGGCACTGCGGGAACCCGCCTTCCTGGAGGTGACGGATAGCCACGAGAGGTCGCAGGGCCTCAAGGTGTACTGCAGTGACCCCGCCTTCATCGATAAGGTCAAAGGGCGGCTGGTGCAGATCTCCAAGAGCCGCTTGGATGGCTTTCCGGAAGAATTTGTGGTGTCATCCAACGTGATACAGTTCCGACACTTCATCAAGTCGGAGCCTGGCTCGCGGCTCGTTCTGAAGGAGGACAGCACATTCCTGTGCACACTTGACTGTCTGAAACTAGAGACAGTGATGCTAGCACTGAGATCGGGCTTCAAGCTTGTCACCTGCCTTGATAGCAGCAAAGGCTCCGTGGTGGTGGCCGAGGCCCTGCATTTTGTCAAGTAGGATGAAGATGATGAAGGGGGCGGGGAGGGGGAAGATAGAGGGAGAAAGGAAAGAGCCTGTTTCTATATCCACCCTGTGAGGTATTGGTTTGAAAGTGTTGTAAGATGTGCCGAGCTGTAATGTGTCATTGATAGAAGAACTGGTGGGTAGGTCTGTCGTACAGGGCAGGTTTTAAATGTTTACTGCACAATAGTGGCTTACACACACACGGGATACGTTTTTGGGTGATTGTTCTGAGCAGAATGGTATTTTAGCATCACCGTTTGCACTGCTTTGTATTTATAGAACTCAAAATGACCCACATCATCTTGACATTTATAGCATCTTTAACTGCATCTGGTTAGGTATCATGCAAAAGTTTAAGTGACGCGAAAGTCGACGGCGAGTCCTTTCACACAGAAGACGAGCGCGTCGAATTAAGGTTTTAAAAACTGCTTGTGTTGCGTGATGTGCCATTCAGCTTTTACTACAGCCTGTGTGTGCACACGTGTGTGTATGTGTGCTGGCGTGCGTGTGTGTCCACTGCTAAACCCACCCCTGTGTGCTGTGTTTAGTTGGTTTAATAGCTTGTGCTCAGTTTATTAGCCTCTCCGGAGCCTGAAGGGACAGCCACAGCTCATTCGGATCGATTTGGATGGACAAAGCGAACTTCACAACCAAATGTTTGAGTTTTGAGTGCAAAGAACTGTGATTATTGTAAGGGCTTTGAATCTAGCATGATGCATGTGCACTAAATAAACTGTGTGTTTGTTAGTGCTGTGAGCCTCTGTGAAGCCAGTGACACAAAAAATAAAATGCCTATTACTTTTCAATGTGAGTATTTTACAAATAAAAGTGAGACTAAAACTCTTGGGTCAGAGTGTTTTGACGTTTAATGTCGCTGCTTTTGTGTGACAAACCTCACAAAAACTGCTTCCGTTAATGAGGAAACTTATTTTATACTATCAGGCAGCAAGTCTTAGTATTAGATTATTTTTCTTTCATACAATAGCTTAAAAGCTACACTTATAACCATTTAGTCCTGACCCTGCTGAACTTACAGTCTGTACAGAGTGAGACTGTTACCCACTGAGTCAGACAGGAGCATTATTAATGTTACGTATCCAAATGGGAGTTATACACAGACTTGGCTCTTGCTTACAGCCAGTACTTTTCCATGCTATAAATGATGCACTTCTGCAGTTCTCCAAACATGTGAAACACTGTTTTCCACATCTGGAAAATTAAAAGGAGAAGGGAGTCTTTTCCACGGTTTTACATGCCGGCCAGTGGAAACCTGTAGAAATTACCAGGTTTGTGATATTATTTCCTCTGATGCTGTTCCACGATGTATTGTTCAGATCACGCAGCGCTGCAAAGTAGCTAAACATCATTAACTGCAAAAAAACCCCAAGACATGGAAGCAAAAATGTTAGATAGAGGCACAGCAGTCAAAGATCTCAGAAATATAATGTACAGGAAATTCCTAAAGGAGCTTCCAGGGGGTGAAAAGGGTTTCAAAACGTATTTTATGGCAAAGTGTGGAAACTGTTAAAGCAGTTATTAATGCAGTTTCACATCACTGAAATTATAATTAACAAAACGATAATAAATTGTCAGAAAAGTAAAGGTGCAAGACTTGCTTCTAGAAGGACTTTGATTCAATCTGAAACAAAGCTCTATAGTTTCATTTGCCTTCTTGCAATATGCCACATAAAACTCTCAGAGGGGCTACAGATACAGTTAGCGGTTAGTACAGAATTTGAATGCTCTGTATTTTTGGCCGCAAAACCACGCTTTCTTAAATATTTTTAAAAAAAAATATCTAAATGAACAAACCTCTCTCGCTTATACAGATACATTAAAAAAATAAATAGAAAATAACAGCAATAGGCAACAGGTCCACTCTAAGGAGAGCACCTGACATCAATATAAAAGTCACTACTTCTCATAACGCTGCAGAGTATGCAGATGTGCTGCTGCGTAATCAGAAAGATTTCTACAAGTTAAATAAAGAGAAAGATTGCCGTGGAGCTCTGGTACAAATCTCTGACTGCACGTCAACAGTGATACAGTGAGGCTCACTGTGTGTCCTCGCCAGCGTGTCTGCAAAAAGGGTCCTAATTCAGCCCACCGACATCTGCAAAGTGTAAAAAATTGCAGTGAAGTCTTTAACTAGTGTAATATTTCCGTAAAGTAACCTGCCAGCTGTACGACAGTTGATTGAATCATAAAGTTGCAAAATATTAAAATAGCTGGAAAAAACTACGTGTGATAGTTTTGTGCCTTTCCACTAATCTACATGTAAATACAGACTGTATGAATGTGGAGAAACTGGGATACAGTGTTGAAAAAGCCAAAAAAAAAACCCCAAACAAACACTTTCCTATGGCTCAGGTGAAAATTTTTAAAGCGCGTTTAAAAAAAATCAGTGCTTTTACAAGCAAAAATCAAACTATAGGCTCAACAAATGTTGCCAATAAACTAAAAGACGCTGTTTTAAATTGATGTTCTGCTTTAACTAATGTGGCTCATATTCTCAAATAAAGTATTTTAATCATTCCTATCATATTTTCTACAGCATTTCTTTTTTATTTTCACAGGAATCCTGCAAGATTACCTCTCTAATATGAGTTCAGTGTAAGTAGCTCCAACTTGGTTACAACGCTCATTATGTTTAAAGCAAAGTCTCCCATTATTATGCAACAGCGTCTGTCACACAGTCTAATCAAAACATGCCCTGCTCTCACCCTCACACCGCCTGCTACAGTAACTGACAGCCCAAGTCGTGCTGCCTCCACAGTGCACCAGCTTCCCCTGCCGCAGCCTCGAGGGAGCCCCTTCAAACCCGTCCAGCTCTAGTGGAGATATTTGGCATTTTAAAACTGGGTCATACTCTGGGATGAATCCTGCCCTCCTCCCCCAAGGAGAATCTCTTTTTATCCCTTTTATCACTGTACCCTGATTTGTGTCATGCATCTAAGCAACTAGTAACAGGTAACAAGTAATCATTACCTGCAAAGTCCAACTTTGCAATATTGTACTGGTCAAAAGTGCTAACCGTAGGTGTGCTTATTTTAATAGCAGGTGGATTAGTAAAATGATCTAATCAGCCTCCTGGGAGATGATGCAGAAATTTCATAAGTTCGTGACTGCAGGAATGGAAAACACATTTCACTCTGTGAGACCACTGTAATGCAAATCAATGACTAAACATGGAAGACGCTGCTTTGATTTCATCAGGTGAAACATTCCTGGCTCAAACATAATATACATCAGGAAAATCAATGGCACTGATATTACACAGGTACAGAGCTAAGTGATGGAAAACTTCTTTAATTTGAATGCACTGAGAAGTAGAATTATATGCCCCTGAGGCAAATAACTAGACAGTAAATCATCAAATATCTACTCCTACACTTTCACAAAGGATGGAAAAGAACTAAATCAATACAACAAACGAAGAGATATGCAAATGAGTTTCTCCTATGAGTCTATTTCCTTTCTAAACCGCTTAAATCAAGTTCCTCGTGATGAATACAAACTTAGCTTCAGATCTAAAAGTAGAGGCTGTGTTTACACGGAGCCTAATATTCTGATCATAAACTGTTTAAAATCTAAAACTGGATTCAAATATTTAAACACATAAATCAGGTTAACCAAGCTTGGTTCAATGGTGGTGATCTTCATGTTCACTCCCTCTGTTCTGATGTAAAATGCATGACGATATTTGCCCCGTGTGTCCATCTCTTTCCAAACAAATGGCAGCTTCCAACAGATAGTTACAGTCAAGTTTAACATCCATCTAAATGTTGCAGCAGAAATCGCCGCTGATAAGACCAGGCAATGTTTTTCTGATCTTCTGTTGTCCATCTTTGGTAACGAGAGTTTCCTGTTCTTGGGCGACAGGAGTGGCATCGGATGTTCCGCTGCTGTAATCCATCTGCTTCAAGGTTCAACATGTTCAGAGATGATCTTCTTCATACTATTGTTGTAACAAGTGGTTGTTTGAGTTGCTGCTGCTTTCTGATCAGCTTCAAGCACTCTGGTCATTCTTTTCTTACCTCTGGCATCAACAAGGCATTTTCACCCAGAGAATTGGCGCACACTTATGTTTTCTCTTTTTTGGACCAATCTCTGTAAACCCTGGAGATGACTGTGTGGGAAAATCCCAGCAGATCTGCAGTTTCTGAAACACTCACAACAGCCCAACTGGCACCAACAATGATGCCAAAGTCACTTAACTCCTCTTTATCCCCATTCTGATGTTCAATTCGAGGAGGTCGTCCTGACCGCGCCTACATACCTAAATGCAATGAGTTGCTGCCATGTGATTGGCTGTTAAAATATTTGTGTTAAAAAGCAGTTAATCAGATGAACCTAATAAAGCGACTTGGACGTTTGTCATTTGTAGTTAAGTGTTTGTCTTTGCTTTAAACTTCAACTAACACTCAAACTAATAAAAAAAAAAAACCCTGAAAAGCTAAACTGATATAAGCAACTGAAGTCCAGAAACTAAATGAAAGTAAGTTGAAATAAAAAGACAACATCAAAAGGAAATAAAAAACTAATGAAAAACCCGACGACACTAACTGAACAAATCCTCTGTGCATAGTTTGCTCTTAATGCCAACTTTTAGATGAATTAGAGAAACAATAACGAGAAACAGTTGAGACAAGATTGAGTAACACTGATGAGGAGAAATATATAACATGTATTTAAAACATTCACTGTAGTGCAGTCATTTCAATCATAATGAAAAAAAAATGCATGGTAGCAACTATAGCTACAGTACTTTCTCTTTAAAATTGAAATTTAAACACATACCCCGAAAGCAGGGGTCTCAAACTCGTGGCCTGGGGGCCACTTGCAGCCCGCGTCACCCCTACCTGTGTATTGACAGGAAGAAATGTAATGAAATTTGGCCCTTGAAGTTACCGTTTTTGTTAGGGAGGATTTGCTTGTTGTAGAGTGCAATGTTAAAATAAGTTCTTTAAAAAGCAAAACATTATTTAATATGAAGGCGATATGAGCAGAGAGTACAAACATGTTGAAGGATTGGCTATGTTAGTTCAGTGAGAGAAAAGCAGTCAAAAAGTAATGTGTACACTTATGTCGCCATTTTCATTTTGTTAAATACAAACAAAATTATAGCAGAAGCGCTGCCACGTGTCTGGAATATTTTCAGAAAGATTTGTGGGTGTTTTCTTGTTTGTTTGAGTTTTATTTATACTACTTGAACATTAAAGTGGCCCTCACATGAGATGATTGTGCCAGCAGTGGCCCACAGGTCATTTAAGTTTGAGACCCCTGCAGTAAAGAAATAACTAAATACCAAATAAAGATTTAGAGAGTGAATTTCATACTATTTAACACACATGTCCTCCCACATGCAGGTTCATTGAACGAGAAAGGGGAAAGAGACATTATTGAGTGTTTGCCTGTGATGGCTGCAGCGTTTAAACAAACGTGCTGGTACTGGGCGACATTTCCGGCACCGAAGCAAACACACACACACACACACACACACACACACACACACGCACAAAGCCTGGCGTACATTCAAACAATGCTAAGAGGGATGCGTCAAGATCCATTTATGGAAACTTGTGGGAGTGGAAATGTTTAAATTCAATTGTCCCAAATGGTGACAGGCATTCATCTCCTCTTCTTGTTAGGTGTGGAAAATCCTCCACGAAGCAAGTTACATTGCCTCTCGCTGCCTCTGCTGGATCTGTTCGTTACTGAGCATGCCCATATGGAGAGCAACAATCAGCCACCTTCTGACGACTAGCAGCTCTTGTTTTACTTCTAACTGCGCTCCCCCCGGCACGGCAGCCGAAACCATCTGCTCCAGCAGGGGGATGTCGTCAAACCGACAACCCAGGCGCCACCACCTTCCTCCCCCGACTCATGACTCACACGCCCACGTCAACCTCTGACATCAGGCGAACCTAATCCACAGCCCACGCCTCGCAGACAAACACAGACGACAAATACACAAACACACATGGTAGGAAAGTAAAGCGCGAACACCTTGAAGAGGAGATTCGCCCAGTGAAGCTGTGATGCTCACATGTCAATCACGCTTTACTGTCAACAACATCAAACTCGAGGCAGGTTTTAATTGCACATCACCTTCATGCATTTTTTATGAGCGTGACTGCTTCACTTATTAGTTGCGGGGGTCAAAGAGATCCACGCCTCATCAAAAGCTGGGAAAAGGGCGACGAGAGCGGTGGCAGGGGCAAGTGGCGATGAGGAGAGAGGCGGTAAAAGCAGAGAGGGAAAACTCAAATATCAACAGTCTTATCTCAGTCTTTTCACCTGTTGCCAGGCAAACTCAACTCCCTCTGTCGCTCCAACACACCCCTCCTTATCATGACGGCTCAGTCGTGTGGTGCCGCTCAGCCAGAAAATGACTAACATACCTCAGATTTTTTTTTTTATCTTTCAATCGCAGAAAGAGAAGCAAAAGCAAAGAAGGAGGAGGAGGTGGTGGTGGTGGAGGAAGGATGAAATGAGGAAGGATGAAATGAAGAAGGAGAGGGGGAGGGGAGGTCAGGCCCCTACTGCTTTCAGACTCAGCGCAGACAGCAGTAATATCAAAAAGAGATATCCAAGTATGAACGTGTAGAATCTGTGGATTCTTTGGTACTGGAAGCCTTGTGGGCTTCTGTTTGCAGCACAGGGTTTTTATTTCCCACTTTACAGCCTGTATCATAGAGAAAGCACTGAGTCACGGTTAACACTGTTCACACAGGGCAAAGAGTGGTTTGTAATTAGTGGACAGATACCAGCTGAACAGGTCAAACGTGTTAAGTTCTAACATTTCCATTGGTACTTTATTCCTTTCTCACCCGCTATATGTGTAAAAGCCCCTAATGCAACAGTAGGCCATTTGTTAGTTCTAGCTTTTTTTGTGCATATATATATATATAGAGAGAGAGAGAATATGGACAGCTGGGACATCAAGCTTTTAATAGACTTGATGAAACCTTGGAAGCGTTGGCTAAAATTAATCTAAGAACCAGTTAAAGATCATTGTCTGATTATTATTTAGCTTTTTATTAACCTTTTAAAAATATATCTGCATCCAAGTCCGATTTTAAACAGCAGCAGCAGCAGCCAGCTCACATATGAGGTTGCCGCTTATCGTCTACAACTATTTCTACTTGAGGCACTCATGACTCACTGCTGTTGCCTCCTAAACGAGAGGCGCATCTTCTCAGGAAAGACAAGCCTTCACTGCAGGATTAGGAACAGAAGTCAAAACAGGAAACAAACAGATTGCAACGTTTCTTCCCCCTTTGAGGTTTTCTTGTCTGATCTTTGCAGACTGTTGCTGAAATCCTGGGCTCCTTACACTCATGCACTGACGTATTTTAGAAATGACAACAGAAACAGGACATGCTCACTCAAAGCAGAGCCCAGCAATGCTGCACATGTCTCTGGAGGAAGTTTGGGTTTTTTTTTTTTTATGTGGTGTTTTTATTTGTTTTATCAGTTTTATAGTTTCTGTGCTTTTGAAGTTGTTAAAGCTGTAAAAAGTGGGCAGAGCTCATATTAAACCCTATGGATTAAGAATAGGATGTCATTCAAGTTCATATGCACATGAAGGCAGATGAGGGAATACTTCTAGCATTGTAGTGCACATTCTAAATGGAAAGGTTGAGAGTTTTGTGTCACTTGGCATGGAATGCCATGGAAGATGTACGTGTTGTCCCATGGAGCAGTGATGGAAACAGGGAAGGTGATCTGCACTAGATCAACATTACAGCTGAGTTTAAACCTCTGCTGAAATCCTGTGAATACCATCTTCTCCTCATCACCCAAATACGGGACCTGGTGTCGGGATAATTAACTGCGGGTTGCATCTTTTCTGCGCAGGAGGTCGGCACCGCTGAGACTGGAGGCCACAAAGAGACACACGTCTCTGCTGCCGGCTGCTACTGGATGTATTTCTGCAGCTCCATAAAAAGACTATTTTTTAATGATCCCTTTATGAATTTTCTCTTTGCTTAACCTTTGGATTTTATTTAGTTAGTTTTATTTAGTCATTCTTATTTGTGGTTTAGTATTTCTGTGTTTTATGGTTTCAGGAAACGTTAAAAGTGACTCCATGGTTACCATCGCTCTTTTTGCTCCTAAGCTGCTGGCTGTAATACTGTTTCTACCTTTTTATTCTCCTGTTAAATTCTCCGTATACACACAGACACACTCATTCATACACGAGACACTACTTGTGATGTCACTTTCACCCCGTGTCACTCTACAAAGAAACAACATGCATAAACAGTCTGTTAACAGACTGACATCCCACCTGATGAAGACCCTGGAGCGGTTGGTCCTGGCTCAGCTTCGGCGCCTAATAAGCTCATCACTGGACCCACTTCAGTTTGCCTACCAGCCTGGCATTGGAGCGGATGATGCCGTCATTCACCTCCTACATCGTTCCCTCGCTCACCTGGAGACATCCACACATGTGCAATAACACTAAGTGCAATAATCCTTTCTGTCATCGTTGTATTTTTACTCAGTTGTATATAGTATTTGTATTTGTATTCTATTTTTATCTTATTGTATATTTATTTTATTTTATTCTACTGTATATAGTATTTTATTTTATTCTATTCTATTCTGTACAGTTGTGTACTGTATTTATTCTTATTGTATTCTAATTTTTGCCTCATAACTTTTGCACTGTCCACTTCCTGCTGTGACAAAACAAATTTCCCACGTGTGGGACTAATAAAGGTTATCTTATCTTATCTTATCTTAAATACCATTTACATAAATGTTGGTGTACATTTATGTAGCTCAATGAAGAAAGGGTAACTGTGGGAAATCAACCATTATGCAGAGATGCTAATCAAAGAGCCTGACGGCAGTGGCACTGTGTGCTCAAATGCTGAGAGCTTCTTCAAGGACATAGCACCAAAAAAAAAACCAACACACATGGCAAGCACAGACAGTGGCTACGGTGGACAGTTTAATTGTTTCTAATACTCAGTTTCTCTTCACTACAAAGAAGATCATCATGGCAAAGACTAAAGGACTAAAGAGAACAAACACAAACAAGAAAAGAAAACACTGGTTGTTATTAGGTAGCACCTAAAGACAGCACCATGCACGGACCATAAAGTAACCAAATTACAGCAGAACAGTTCCCAAATTGGAAAACCAAAAAAAAAAAAAAAGAGATGAGAAATAGATGCAAGAAGTTGTTTTTCTGATGTCATTAGTTGCATTTTCCTAAACAATTATATTTTTTTCTAAAGGCCTAAAAACTCACTCCTGCAACAGCATTTTTACTCAAATTCAACCCTGAAGCCACTCATTGGGCATGAGACCAATGCCTTTGTTCCCAGTGCACCTCTGCAGCTTGTTGTAGAAACAAATAAACATCCTCAAACTCGCTGTTGTAGAAAACAAGCTTATATCACAGAACCAGTGTGAAGCTGGAAAATGTGGAAGAGACCATATACTGTAAAATGAAAAAGACGTGGCATTTAATAATGAATAAACTCTGAATAAAAAAATAAATATTGAGAGAATAAAATGGGGGCAGGCAGAAACACAGACAATAGAAGTGGTAAAGAGGGCAGATCAGAAATAGAAAGATACAAAAAGGATCTCCAGCAGAGCCGAGGCAGAGCCGGAATAATGTGGAGGAGGAAATCAGAGCAAACCTGCCCTCCACCTTTCCAGAGCATGTGTGAAAGTGATAATCAACGCACTCTGACACAACACGACATCACAGGCCGAATCACACGAGTGTGTCTGAGTGTGCGTGCGTAGCTGTGTGCATTACGTGCATCCGTGCGAATTAATTAACGTCTGTGATTTAAAAAAAAAGTCTCTTTGGAGCGATGTTATTAATGCTGCGCTGTTTCCGTTCCATAATTTGTGATCTGTGCAGTGTTCAGGACTCCGAAACGACACGCAGACCTGGAATGACGCGGGTGAAACAAAACCATCTGGTTCACTTGTGCTGAATTTATTCAGGTGGGACCACAACGCAGCACTCACTGCCCATCTGTGGCATTTTTAGGAATTATATAAAGTCATGAGAAATTCATGAGAAATGCAGCAGGGGTGACTTGTTTTTGTACTGATGAGTATCCATTTAGTTTTACGGCTGGAAGTTATGTATTATTACTGGTGTGGCCAACAATTGCTCGCAAACTTGTTGTGCCTTTAATGAAATTAGCCTAAAATTAATATGAATTAGCATGAATTAATTATGCATTGTTTATTACAAGCCCATTTCAGTTTGGGTGAATTAAATTTTTAGATGTCTGCAAACCTTTTTGAATGTGTTTTGATGCACTTATCTGGCAACAAGGGTGGATTAATTATGTATTCTTAACAGCTCATCCAAGAAATTGGTGCTTCATTTTTGGTGAGTGAAAGTCCAAGATTCTATTTATCTGTTACTTCCACGCTATCGTCCAATTATGGACACTTCTGCCTCCAATAAAACAAAAACAAAGTAGCAATGGCTAAAATGCTAATGTTGATGCATCAAAAAGACAACAACACAAACCAAAAAGTGACATCACAGTGGCTACATCCATGTCTGATAGGCTGCAGCACATTTGCTTTGATGCTTTGAGCTGTTCAACAAACTACATGATTGCACCATTTCCAAATAACTCAGTTTTTGTTTTGATTATGTTCTGCAATAAAAATGGCCACATATCAGAAAACACACACTCACCAGTCTTTTTATTAGGTATACCTGTTCAAGTGTTGCAGGAACTGCTGATCTACTGGAATCTTTCCACACAAGCTTCTCTAAGGTTTGCACAAAAAGGCCCAAAACAGAGAAAACATCCAGTGATCATCTGTGGATGAAGATACCTGGTTGATATCGGACAAGGGCCGGACAGCTTAAAGCTATTAAGAAAGCAACAATAACTCAAATAAATGCACTGGTACTGATGTAGTGCTTTTCTGCTCTAACTGAGCACGCTGAGCAACTGAGCACTTTTTACTATAAGCATCATTCATCCAATCACATACACACGATCATAAAAATGCTTTTTCCTATACAGTTTCATCACAGGTTTCAGTATGTTGCCTTCCACATGCAGGCGGAGGGAGCTGGGAAGCTGATCCCCCAGCTTGTAACCACTTGTTATAACCAAAGTATGCAGAAGAGCATCTCTGAATGCACAACACGTAGAATCTTGATGCTACAGCAGCAGAAGACCACAACAGGTCCCACTCCTGTTAGTTAAAAACAGGAAACTGATGCCATTTGCACAAGCTCATCAACACTGGAAAACAGAAGATTTGAAAAACACTGCCTGGTTTGACGGGTCAATAGATGCTCCAACAGTTGGATGGTAATTTCAGAATTTGGCGTAAAACCAGAGCATAGATCCCTGCTTCCTTGTATCAGTGGGTCAGGCTGGTGTTGCACTGGTGTTGGGGATATTGTTTTGGCACATACAACAGAGGCTACCTGAGTATTTTTGCTGACCATGTGCTTCAATGTCGTTTTCTGCTTTCTTAAACGTGGTAATAGGTTCACTGTACAAACACCAGCTCCGAATACAGTAGAGCTGTTTCCAGCACCTTGCTAAATCTTAAATCTGAAATGCAACAAAAAAGGTGTACCTAATAAAGTGGGCCTGAGCGTGTATGGCAACACGGTTTTATCTGTGATAGACCAATATTAGCCGATAATATTGGCAAAGCAATCAATCATGTATTATTACTAGTTTTACTGTAACAGCGGTGTAGAGGTGTGGGTAAGCGAGCAGATTCCATTCATGTACCTGCAGCGTGTGTTATGCAATCTTGATTTGTTTGTGTGTCTTCAATAACTTTGTCTTTGTGCCTTTAGGAGGTACAGCAACAAACAACTGCCCAAGGCTCTACAAGAGATCCTGCCATAAAATATGCAGCAGTCAAGCGGTTTAAGACATCCCTGCCACGCCTGGCTCATCCTCAGCGGCAGAAATCTGAGAACAATGAGCGCAGCACCGGATTTATTTGGAAAATTAAAAGCAACAAATCTCTAATGAAATCCACACGGGCGGGTGGGTGAGGAGCTTTTTAAGGCAGAATCCGACAAGTTTCTGCGCCGCTGAGTAAAACCCTCCCACATAAAACAAAATTACTTTTCTTTCTCAGACATCTCACACAGAAAGCATTACTAACGTATGGTTTGCGTGACCCGTGCATAGATAATATTTGATGTGGACAACCCCGCGACTGGATATAATTACATTTTTTAAAAAAGCACCAATGTCAGCCAGAGTTTCCAACCAGCTCACGCACACAGCCCTGACAATAATGTGATACTTTTTTATTCATGTGTCAGCGTGCATGATCTCTACAAAAGGCAACCGTTGACTCTAATACACCTCTAAAAAGCCACTGCTGCAGGTCAGCTTGGCCTCTGGATGTTAAATACAGAAATGGGCTGTTAGAGTAAATTGGATTCCTCATTTTAAATGCAGCCATGGAGAGGCTGAAATAAAGCACAGTGCAGGCTCAGATACAAAAAGACAGATTGCAAAAAAAATTGGAGCTGGAGAACAGGGAAAAGAAGAGGGAATTATCAGAAATCATTTTGCCATGGAGGCTCTCTCCGTTTCGCTGCTTTGAACACTTTGTCTAAAAGAGCCAGAGAAACTGAAATGCATTTAAAACAACATGCCAAATATAAGCTGGTTGAGAAAAAGAAATCCATTAATATGATGGGCTTTGTAGACAGCAGCATGGGTCATCAAAGTAACAAAACCTCAGCATTTTCTGCATCTAACTTCACAGAAAACATTTCCCTCCAGCATGCATTACTAAAAAAAAAAAAAAAAAAATCTTTCCAGCCTTTCAGCACCCCACTGACAGAGGCGAACGTTGTATCTACTGGCGACAGAACATCACATTTTAGCCCCTCTATCATTATTCAGGGTGTCACGTGTCGGCTGTGTGGGAGCGCAGCAGGGGATGGTTGAATAAACCTTTATTTCAAGAAGCAAAACAGAAACGAGAACACACATGGCATTTCTCTAGCCAAACAATTGCTGGCTCACTCTGTCATATTTTCACCTTGGGCAAAACAAAACATGCTTCTCTGAGAAGAATGGGAGCCAGTGATTCACCTTACTGTGACTACAGGGAAAAACAAATGTGAGATCTGCATTTCTGAGGAACCTGCAGGGTGCAAAAAAAAAAAAAAAAGTTTAATTTTAATCCACATATTTTGATTTTCATTCTCTGCAGTAGCTTTTTTATGCACAGAGAGGCACAAACCACCCACCTGTCCTAATGCTCTGGGTAATAGAAACATATTGCTAATATTTCAGTGATGTAAAGCTACAATGGCATACTGCGTCCATGTATCCCCTATATGTAACTGAATCAGATAATTTACAATTAAGTGCTCATATTTATTAGTGTTTTATACAATTTAACCAAACACCAACCTCGGGGGTGAAAAATTCAGTGAACAAGGAAGAGTTTAAAAAACTTGAGGCTGGCTCCAAAAGTGAGTCATGTTAAAAACAGAAGACTGTATATAAAAGATGGATGTTGATTCTGGGTCTAAACAGGAAGCCAATGTTTTTTGCAAGAGTCTATGTGGAAATACAAACCTCATGTCATATGTCCCAAATAAACCCTTTTCAGATTAGAGAACTGGTTAAATTGTGAGTTTAAGCGTTACTGAATATGACTTTATGTTCACAACCTAAACCAAGGAGGTTATGTTTTTGTAGCTTTTTGTGTGCGTGTTATTCAGTTTGTAAACATGATAGCACGAAAAACTTTGTAGGGGTGTAGAGTGGGGTCATGTTAACAATCAACTAAAATCTTCAAGGTCAACTTAATGATTTACTTGGTTGGAAATTGACAACCTGTAAGGCTTGCAAGTTGTGCGAGTTGGTCATGTGGGTAAGGTCAGATGAGCTACTTTTTGGTAGTTTGGTAGTGTTCAGTTCTAAAAACAAAATTGCTATGTCAAACTCAACTCAGCTTTTGGGTTAGCCTTTTGGGGCCTTAATTTTTTCAAATAAATCTGCTGGTTTAATGCCACTTTGTGGGTTAATGTGAGCCCAGGACACTTTCACAAAGATTCTTAATCTCAAGAGTTTGACTTTCTATTTAAAATAACATTTTTACCTTATTAAGGGTTTGAATTATACATTATTAGAGGTTGCTTTGAGTGCCAGGTAGGCGCACAGGACCGGTAGCTTTGCTTCAGTTGAACAGTCATAAAACTAGACCTCTTGATTGGATTTGTGGAGTCATGTTCAAAGAATTTTTAATGCAAATATCTTATGAATTACATCAGAAGACCTCTATGAAAAGACTATCGAGGGAACAGTTCACCCTGATAGGGTTACCGGGGCCCCGCCCTGGAGCCAGGTCCGGGGAGGGTGCCCGAGGGCGAGCGTCTGGTGGCCGGGCCTAAGTCCATGGGGCCCAGCCGGGCACAGCCTGAAAAAGGGACATGGGCCCATCTTCCTGCAGGCCCACCACCCGCAGGAGGCATCGTAGGGTTCGAGTGCAATGTGAGTCGGGCGGCGGCCAGGAACGGAGGCCCTGGCAGGCCGATCCCCGGCTACCAAGACTGGCAATTGGGACATCCAGTTGAGGTGGTTCGGGCATCTGACAAGGATGCCCCCTGGGCGCCTCCTGGGGGAGGTTTTCCAGGCATGTCCCACCGGTAGGAGGCCCCAGGGCAGACCCAGGACACACTAGAAAGATTATATCTCTCAGCTGGCCTGGGAACGCCTTGGTGTTCCCCCGGATAAGCTAGAGGAGGTGGCTAGGGAGAGGGAGGTCTGGGCTTCTCTGCTTGGGCTGCTGCCCCGCGACGCGGCCCCGCATAAGCGGAAGAAAATGGATGGATGGATGGATCTTATGAATTATATTGATTGTTACTATTCTGTGGCCCAGACTGTCTGAGACATGAGTCTGTAGGTTTTTACCTCACACCTATAGTTCTACTGACTCATCTAGTCTGTTTTTCTCTAAGTTTTAAATGGTTTAAAATGCAATTTTTTTATTATTATAATCAACAAAAACATCCAGTTAAGAATTTTAAAAAAAAGGGGACAAGATAAAGGACCGTCCCTCCAAGTATCGTCACATTAAACTAATTTTAAAATCAAATCAGCAGTCAGAAACATCCTCTGCTTGCTCTCATTTACAGATAATGTTATAATGATAATGGCTGCATGTTGCCACACACACACACACACACACACACACACACACACACACACACACACACACACACACACACACACACGGGCTGTGGGTCTGTGTTGTGTCATTTATGTGCAGAAAAGGAGACATGAAAACTGCAATGAGGCAGATTTAATTTATTACCATTATAATCATATTAATTTAATCCATCAACGGAAAATAAGATGAAAAATTGCTTTGAATTGCGAGTTACTGACCACTAACGATCCACAAAGTCATCCCCCATTTCCACAACTCTAACATACACAGTGGGTGCATCCTACTAAACAAGCCTGCAACTGTGAGCAGACAACTTAGCACTCCACCTTCTTCTAAAAACAATATGAGAATTCCTGTTTTTAGAAGGAAAACAGGACTTTTCAAACCAGTGGGTGATATCATGGTGATGACATCCATCTTTTAAATACAGTCTATGGTTTTGGCTATATGACACCATTCCTCTTGGTTACATGTAATTTATATAAACATGTTTTTCACATAAATAATCCAAATGCATTTGTTCTTTAGGCATAATTGCACACGCCATCACCAAGTGCACTTAGCTGAAACTGTCCAAACCATTTATATCACAGAGGCTAAAAAAAAAAACCCCCAACAACAACACAGCAAACCCCACCACCACCTCTCTATATAATTCAACAAAGTTGAAAAGAGCACCACAAACCACACTCTTTAATTTAAAAAATTAATTCAGTTAACGCAAATCTACAACACTTTCAACAGAAATATAACACTTTCATCACAGAGGGATTTACTGCAGGACTGATGCATTAGTTTGAACCATTTGTACCTAATAAACTAGGCACTGAGTGCATTTAAATGAGGCGGTGCTTTCACGATTCTGCTTAACTTGCAAGCAATTGAGCAGGCACTAAATATGTTTTTCATTCCTACGCAGTGGGGTGGCATGAGCTTTTAAAATGTATGTGTTGATTGGTAACAATGGATTCTTACGCTCCCGATGTGCAGCTACCAGCCCAAACGTGACCCGAATAAATGAGAGGAGGGAGACAAAGGAGGAAATAAAAGCACAAAGCTGAAAGTGAGGGTCTCCAGACACATAAACACAGCAAAACAAATGTCAGCTTGCGAACAAATTACTTCCAACAATACCTGTGACATTATATTTTCAGAGATATGCTCTGCGCTGCGAGAGAGCAGTGCAAAAGGAGAGAGCTGACAGCTTCAACCAGCCCTGACTGCAAGGATGCCCAAGAGGTTTGAGCCCAGTGAAAGCAGGCGGAGGGAGCTGGGAAGCCTCCCCACTGGCTTACCGCAGCCTTGACTCGCCTAACAAAACACAGAAAGACTGCTCCTTGACGTCAGCCAAGGAAACGGCCCAGCCTTTCCACTATTCGTGCACAACTTCTAGCATGGCTGAAAGCTGGAGATGAATACAAACAATTCATACTGGAAAGCCTGCTGAACGCTTCTGAATGAAGCCAGATATAACCAAGCATCGGCTGTTAGTGTCATCTAACTACAAAGCCATGCTTTTTTTCAAGAGGTATCCAGTCAAGAGATATTCCTCTCTAAAGCCTCAGCAATTCATAAACCACACTGGTGGAATGAACCTATAAAGCTAAGCCACCCGCACTCCTTCAATAAAACACCTACGACAGTCTGCCCGGGATCCAACCAGCAGCCTGCGCGCTTCCAGAACTTTTGAGCGTGATGCTACTGTGCAACAGGGATTTCAAATAACAACACAGGACAATTTCTGCTTTATATTTAGCCTGCTCACAGCCCTCTGAATCGCTGCCCACATTTCCACTTTTGTCTCTCTCGGAGATCTGATATTGTTGTTGTAAACGCATGCTTCCTGTTCGGAACAACAGCCAAGCCAATCAGTATTTATCAGTCAGACTACAGATGGTGACTTTATCAAGCTGTCGCACTCCAACACACAGGGTCACATCTTAAATATGGAGCTGCAGAGTGGGAGGAGGCCCTGGTTTTATAGATGCTCTCATAAGGAATCACAGTAGTAGGCATTTAGAAAACCTAAAGCAACGATCGCCATTACAGACACAGTTTCAAATGCCTTCCTCCGTCCGTTCCTCCAAGAATGACTTGGTTGGTGTGAGCAATGACAAATATTGCCCAGAATCCATCTGCACTCGCACTTAAAATGATTTATGCTCATTTCTAGCTCCATATTTCATCTCTTTAAATGTTCTCTTGATAATTAAAGATACTTCTTATTTTGTGTAGCCCCTCAGTTCACATGTGGCCTAAAATTTAAAACACGTGTTTATAGCTATGCTCCCTTTAAGCCAGCTTTCTTCTGATTGGCTGCCCCTCTCAGACAGAAGGTATGAATAGCAGGTGGTGGAAACCCCTGCGCTCACAGCCAGGCTCCTGTGCCTGAGATGACCATTTTAGGCATGTCCCCCTTTTCTTCATGAAACAGATTCAACAAGGTGCTGGAAACATTCCTCAGAGATTTTGGTCCATGTTGACATGACATGTTGTCGGCTCTATGTCCATGACGTGAATCTCCCTTTATACCACATCCTAAATGTGCTCTATTGGATTGAGATCTGGTGACAGTGGAGACAATCTGACTACCAGTTTGAAATGATTTGAGCTCTGTGACATGCCTGGTTATTCTGCTGGAAGCAGGTGCAATAAAATGATGGACATGAGTCTTTGAGTTTAAACAATGCTCAGTTGGTACCAGAGTACCAAAGTATGCTAAGAAGCTATCCCTCACACAGCACACTACTCATCAGACCAGGAAACATTTTTCCTGTCTTCTGTTGTCCAATTCTGGTGAGTGCATGCAAACAGTAGTCTCAGTTTCTTGTTCCTTGCCCACAGGAGTGGCACCTTGTGCTGTCTTCTGCTTCTGTAATCCATGTAGCCTTCAAATCAGCTCAGAGTAGCCTGGCAACTTCTCCTCTAACCTCTGGCATTAACAATTCATTTTCAACAAGAGAACTGCAGCTCACTGGATATTTTCTCTTTTTCAGACCATTTTGTATAAACTCTAGAGATGGTTGTTTGTAAAATCTCAACAGATCAGGAGTTTCTGCCTGCGTGGCACCAACCACCACCCTGTGCCATGTTCAAAGTCACTGAAATCACCTTTGCCAGCTGCTTTTCTTCCTGGGTTATCTTTCTCAACAGAAAGTTCTCAGCATTGTGATGACGCACTACAACAAATTACACAGTGACATAACATCTCATCAACAACGAAACACAGACACATTCAAGATAAGCTCCTTAAAATATAACAAACCAGATACACCGCAACTGCTTCCTTTGCTTCAAGCTCTTCCCAGTGTTTAGCAAACTTTGTGACATACTTGATATCATTTCAGCATAAATAAATCTATTACTAAAGCACACAGACTTTAGAAATACGTTCATTTGTGGTCTGAAGCCTTCACAGCTTGATACAGTACTGTTCTTTGAACTAAAGGAAACACACCATCTTTACGGTATAACAAAGTTTGTTAACCTTCAGGGAAATCACTGTCCAGGCAGGAAACACTGTGAATCCATTTCACCTGGTTTGATTGTTTTGCAGGCGGTGGCCACAGACTATAGCTTTCTCCTTTTTCCTCCAGACTGATTTTTCTGTCGTTTTGCTTTTCATTACTGCTGGTAGCCTGAGATGATATCTGCAGCCTATTGAGGCTGCACAGCTACTCCAGCTCCTTCAAAAACACAAACACTCCCATATGTGCCGACATAAGGTTTTCTCTGTACCCCAGTTTCAAAGAGTGTGGTACCATGAGACAACAGGAGACAGGCTGTAATATGAGGAGAGAGCTGAACAGGACCATAGAAGGGCATCAACCCAGCAGCACGTTTGGCATCTGCTCCTTTGTGTGAGAAGGAGCAGGAGGAACACTGTCAGAACCCGAAGACACGACCTCCAGGGGGCTACACATGTGCATGTTTGTGACCAAACTGTCAGAAACAGACTCCATGGAGATAGCACGAGGGCCCTACGTCCTCAAGTTGGGACCTGTGCCCACAGCCCAGCGCCTGTGCAGCTTGACTGACAGTCACCAGAACTGGCAGGGCTGCCACCGGCACTCATGTCTGTCACGTGTATTAAATGTCCTCCTGCAGCCTGTCTGGTAGAATGATTATATCTGTATGAACTGAAATATTACTTTTTATAAAACGTAAGTGGAATCTTTGTAAGGATAATATTAAACACTAAAAGACATTGACACATTGTTACAATGTCTCTACAAACAAAGCTATGTGTTTTCGTAGCACCGTAATTGACTTTTGTGTTTAGGGGGACTATTATTTGTTTGGACATTGCCTAAAAACAGACTTCTGGGCTCTGCAGGGGCTGTGGTGGAGTGCTGCATCAGTTGATCTGGCTCCTAAAAAAAAAAAAATCACTTTAACCGAAAAAAAAAAAAAAAAAAAAAAAAAAAGGAACCGAAACCAACTAAGAGTTTGGGATGAGCTGGCGTGAGTGAAACACAGCTAATAAGTCCTCAGCATATGTGAGAACTCCTTCATGGCTGTTGTAAAGCTTTCCAGGTGATGACCTGGTTGGTTTATGGCAATATTTATTCGTCGTTCTGATGGTCACTGTAGTGGCTATGTTAATTTATTAAAGTTCTCTCTTTCTCTTATATGTAATATAACCACACTGCTGACCGACAAGCGCCTGTTTTTACGCGTTGTCATTAGCAACAGCGACGGTAACACCTTCGCGTGTCCGCTTGTTTATGTTCCACATAAACCTTTCACAATAAAGCTCAAGATCCTGTTGAGACTTTTCAAAATAAACTGAATCACGTGAAAGAGCAGATTATTTACGGATGAGAAGTAAAAAAGAGCCGCCAGGTGCTAAAAAATAAACCTTAGACTCAAACGTTAGAACAGGCTTTTCCCCGCAGCACACCGTGTAATAAATACAAAGAAAACGGCGGCCGTTACAACTTATGTCTAAAAATGTATAGTTTCATGCATCGGTTAAAACACTCGACTCCGGGTAAAGGACGCGCAGCTGGAAACACTTCACACAAGTCGAGCTGCCCGAGATTCACAGAAAATGTTACATTTTTGTGATTTATATCGTTATCGGGACGATAGAATTCTTATATCGGGATATGAGATTTTGGTCATATCGCACAGCCCTACTGACTTCCACATATTTTTAATGGTGCCTTCAAGTGTCAGGAGACAGCAGGAAACCACAAGAAGAGCAGCATCTGCAAAGCTCTGCATCGACTTCCTCACTCGTCAGCAGTGCAGGGTTTGGACTCAAAGATCAATAGTTACCTTCAGAGCTACACATCTTCTTGACTTTGGGCTACCTGCACTTTTCTGTATCTAATCAAGTGATCAGATATTTTCTAACTTTTTAAAACAAGAGGAGTCAACTCTAGTTTCATAAACAAATGCAGGTAAAGGACTGTTGTATGCAGGTGTGAGCTTATTAGAAGTTAACTTTATCAGTTTTAGGAGCATTAAAGCATAGATTAGCATTAAAATGTTTTTACAAGAAAATTTATTCAAACACACTAACGGGGTTCAGAATTGCACGATTACACCGCACAAGAGCGGTAGAGTCAATCCTACAAAATAAAATATCTATTCAGAAAAGACATTTTATTATTAATAGTCTCAACAGACTGTAAAGCGAACCAGAACATACAAGAAGGAAAAGGGACTACACACCCGAGTGTTTCAACAAGTGTGCAAAGTTATAAAAGAACTCAAAGTGAATCCTGTAGCTGTGTAAACACTGATAATAAGAGGACAGACTGTTCTGTGGTTTTCAATAGTTTCAAAGAACTCAAGGACTGCAAAGTCGGAGTGAAAGCTTCACACAGACTCTACTGTAGCAGAGCAGCACATTACATCTGGCTTTTCTTTTCTCTTCTGCACGCTACTGTGGCAGCTAAGCCTGTTGCTTAGCAACCTCTTAATCAATACCTGGTTCTTTTTGCCGGAACAAAGCAGAACAACGAGAGGGGAAATAATGGAGGAACATTTAGCTAGCAGCCTTACAGGACAAAAGGCATGTCAGGCACCATTTGTGCTCGTATCAATCATGAATGGTCACAATTAAAAACCTTTTACAATTGTTGGATCAGTGCATACTTGTATAGCAGAGGTGGAGGAATGCATTATACAGAGTCTGAAATGTTTGGATTATATGGATTAGACACTGCGTGGTTGGCTAAATTACATATTTCCTTACAAGCAGAGATGGATCAAGCAGGCCCAGCCAACTCTGGGACGTTAAATGGAAGAAACGCTTTTGCGTCACAATGTAATTTGCATATCACTGCCACACAGTTTTATATAGCGTTATTCCAATTCTTCAACTGAATAACACCTTTTTTTTAGGTTTTTAGATAGATGTTTGTCAGTGATAAATAGTCACTTCAGTCACAACTGGAAATCAAGTTTAGAGTTAGTGTGTCATGAACTGAGCCGGACCACATACAGCAGGTGTGAGGGTTCCCAGTTTGAAGACTGGAGTTTGATTTTTGGCCATCGTCATGCGTTAATAATGATAATATATCACAGAGATGATCCCTAAAGGGAGCAGTCAGACATCGAAACTATTGAAAACTAAACAAATGATCAAATCAACCAAATCAACCAACCAAATAAAATAAACTCGATTGCAAATAGTAAGTACACTTGAATCACAAGATTTTAAGGGAATAAATTGTTATTAAATTAAGACTAGTAATAATGCCGCTTCTGATATTTTCTCACTCTAAAAGGTATCATTTTAGTATTTAGTTTCTTAAAATCTTGCAATTTCAACATCCTGTACTTCTGCTTTGTCATACATATCTACACTGTCCAGTCCTCATGCATGTATAGTAACCAGTTAGTCCATAATTTATCCCAATCTCCACTCTGCACAAATGCACATACAAATATACATATAAATATGCTATACTTGTTATTTTCTGTTTGTCTATTCTACTGAGTACAATGAGGGTAAGGAAAAAGTTCATGTCCCTTGATGTGTAAATATACAAAGCTGAGTCTGATCAAAGACTTTTCTATATAAGGATCTATAGCTGATGACATTCTGTGGATAATAATACCAGCACGTGTAGGTCTGACAGTAATCCAGCTGTGCAGTAAGACTGATTATGACCAAAGAAAAAAAAAACATGATATGTATTTATTAAACAAAATTACTCTCAGTGGATTCATTAAAGAGATGAAACATAGCTTTGTAATTGAGCATATTTCCTTAAACCTTAATTACAACTCAAATTAAAAATAAATAATAAAATGTGAACTGAAGTCACCATGCGACAGTCTGGTAGAAAGAGAATTTGAAAGCAAAGCAAATGAAAAGGATGCGCTCAAAGACAAAACAGGAAAACTTTTTCAAAACAAAGCACAACAGTCAGTTTCTCTCGATTTATTAATGTTTGGAAGCCAAAACTGTAACTGAAAATAAAATTCAGTTACAATTCACTTTAGTAGTGATGACTAGAACTGCAGCCATGATATAATTAATGACATCGTCTCTGCCTTTAAGTTAGTTCAGACCAACTGTACTTAAAAAAGGTCAATTTATAAACATGCGACATCTACAATGACTGCAAACATTGATTAAATTGAGTTTAACTAGGATTCAAACCCACTGCGATCTCTAAAAGGAGTCAAGAGAAGGTAATATAGTGGAAATTTAAATGCCAATGGCTGATTATATAATTTCCCAAATGTATCACACAGAAAATCCATTATTTCAAAATATAGCCTGAACCTGCTTTGGCCGAGGTGTCAAGAATCTGTTAACATTTGAGTAGGTGAGGCAAAAAGTGTGAGAGCGAGAGTGCAAGTGCAGATCAAACCCGTGCAGGCGTGCGTGCGTGCGCAGGTACGGTTACGGCTGGAAAGCTGCTGTGTAATTGTACGTGTGCGCTTCGGAGTGCGAGACTGTGGGGAAGCGAGTGGGAGACCGGTGTCATACAGTACACCTTTCCTGTGGGCGAGTGGGGGTGGAGCTGAGCGCCGGTCAGGTAAATAGAGACTACACACCACCGCATCTCAGAGGACATTATCCTACGTCTTGTTTCCAGTGCACTCTGGCAGTCAGGCCAGCCATCTGGAGCACCAACACCTTCTAGAAAAAAATGAAGAGGTTTAAACGCCTCCTGTGCCGTTTCCACATTCACAAACATAAGATTATAATCCTGGTGATCCTCTGACACCTGTGCCCACCCACTGCTGCTTCTGCTGCTGCAGACTAACGCAATAATGTTTCTCTCTTTAAAAAATAAAAAAAATTATTAAAAAAAATTACAACTCTAAACTTCTGCTGAAAATTTTCACTTCAGCACGTATTAAAGTGTTTCTGTTTCTGGTTTTAATAAAGGACTGAACAAACAGAAAAAAGCCTTGAAAAAGAGAAACTGAAATATCCATTATCACATGTAGGAGGTATTAACATGCACATGCAAGTGTGGGTGCATCTAAAGTGCGTGAAGGCGGTGATAGAATAAACCTCGATAAGGACAACGCTTTATTTTAATTTTCATTACAGTTTGGTAATAGTTTTCTGAGACAGAGATGGCTGATAACGTCGATATTAATTATTATTCTGTGATTTGGGGATAGTGCAAATATTCATAAACACAATTAGGTCCAAAAGGTTTTGAACCATGACAATTTTTCGCAATTTTGCCTCTGTGCACAACCACAGTGGATTTTAAATATTACAGATGTGACTGAGTAGAGACTTTCAGCTTTATTTAAAGGATTTCAACAAAAGTATGGCATTAACTGTTTAAGAAAGAGTTTTTCTTTTTATACAGAGTCATTATTTTCAGATGCTCTAAAGTCATTGGACAACTGGCAGTTTTATGGCCAAGTGAGGCTTGGTACCTCATTTCTTTTTTAAGCTTAAAAAAACATCTGGGGTTGATTCTAAATATTAAACTTGCATTTTGTAGCTGTTTGCTGGCAACTCTCAATACGAGGTTCAAAGAGATGCTAATGCAAGTGAAGGAAGCTATCTCCAAGCTGAAAAACCAAAAATAAACCAATAACCTAATAAACTAGAGACAGAGGAATGACTTTAGGAGTGTCCAAATAAACAACCAGGTGCATTCTTAAAAGGACTGAGTGCAATTGCCAGCTCCGCAGCACAGAAACACCTAAAAGATCCCAGAATGTGAATAATTTAGTCAAATGCTGCAAAACTGTTCGAACAGATAAAAAAAACAAAAACATATACTACATGTTTGTTACTCGATCTCAACCTAATACAGCATGTCTTTCAGTTACTAAAGAGAAAAGGCACGGTACAGCATTTCAAAGGAGGTTCTAGATTTCAGGCAAAAATGACTGCAAGTATTAAAAAACAAACAAACCTTTTGTAAAAATTGCTTTCAAGCTGCTAGAAATGGAGGACTATCTGTCAAAATGCTGCCAAACAGTTAATGCATCACTTTATTTAAACTCCTTGAATTAAAGCTAAAAGTCTGCACTTCAGTCGCATTTTTATTGTTCGATTTAAAATCCACAGCGACGGTGCACAGAGGCAAAACTACAAAAGCTGCATCACCGTCAGTCTAGTGGCCTAAACTATTATCTCTTTACCAAAATTGAATTTTCTTTCCTACACGGGCACACAGGGTCCCATTAAAACATTTAAAAGGGTTGCATAATACTCTCAAATGCTGGAGGACATATTTGTTTTTTGGAAACATGAGTTGTGGAGGATTTGGGAATTGATTCGTTTCTGTGAACTGGAAAATAAATATTGAAAGTGAAATTTTCCTATATTGAAAGAAAGACTGGTTCAGATTTAGAACAAAAGGGATTTACTTTAATTAACTTTTTTTAATACTTTGGCTAAAAAAATGAAGTCAACGTGCAGTAAAAAAAAACAAATAAAGTTTTGGCTTGAACCTGTTTAAAGTTTTAAAGTGTCCATCATTAGTGGCAATGCTACTTTGATATCTAGATCCTCACATTTCTACATGCTATAGCTGTAGACTCACACCAGGGGGCAGTGTTAAAGTCTTTTGGAACAACTTGTCTGAGGGCTACTAACATTTGCATCTGTGCTGTAATTGGTCCTCTAGCTTAATGAGTGTTAAAAACAATTTTAAAAAATCCACTTTCCAGAGTTCTCATGTAAACTTTCTTGATCTTTAATGGTTTTTCTTCACTTCTTTCTCTTCGTGGTGAACTATAAACTGAAATAAACTTATCACCTTTCTGTCCCCGCGCAGCACCAACGGCTGCTGTTGCCAACAGACTGCACACAAGCATGTCTGTGTTGGTTGTTATTCAGGCCTTTACCCTACACAGACAGACATAAATATAGTATCACAAATAACTTGACTCGTGGACTGGATTTCCCAATGGTGCTTGTGGTGTTGAAGCCTATTAATTAAAGTATAAATTAGTATCAACCAATATAAACACATGAGCTCATGTCTGGCTTACGTGGGAGCCATTCTTATAACTGAACCGCTCGTGTAGTAAATTTACTCTATGAACACTGCCTTCCTTTTCAGCAAACTATACACGACCAACATGTCTGCAAATTTGACACGGTGAATGTGTTGGTACTAATGGTTTGGCTACACCGCCATCTTCATGTCAGCTCCAGCTCTTAAAATCTATTGTTACTGACACCCATGTATACAAGCTGCAGGGCTGAGTCACTATTTGCAAGTCAGTCACACAAAGCAGGAGCACTGCTTTGGTTTCTCTGTGACACAGTCCAACATCAGCTCATTCTGGAGTCATTCCACCTCAGATTATTGTGGTCTTTCTGCTCGACCATCCAAATCAGGGATGTCAAATATCGTGGGCCACATACAGCCCATTCTGATCTTAGGCAGGCCGGACGAGTAAATCTCATCATTGCCCAGATTGTCCTGTAATTATAAAACAAAAGTTTAAAGGCTACTATATAGTTTTTGTTAATTCACATGGTATTCACCCTTTTTTCTCTCTCTCTTTTGACACTGTGGACCACTTGTAAAAACTGAATTTTTTAATGACATAAATAGTTGAAAAAGCTACTTATTACATTATTCTGTTGAATGACCATGTGGTAAGTCTTTATCCATGGAAAGAGTTATAAAACTTCTGAAAATAAGTCCAAATATTGTGCCATTCTATACATGGCTGCTTCCCCTGAGCCTGGTTCTGCTGGAGGTTTCTTCCTGTTGAAAGGGAGTTTTTCTTTCCCACTGTAGCTAGAGAGGGCCATCTAATTGTTAGGGTTTTCTCTGTATTACTGTAGGATTGTTACCCTACAATAATACAGGCTCCTAATCGCAGTATGTGAACACGGCAAGTAGACCTTGCAAGGCTACTCACATGAAATGAGTTACTAATTCTTTTTTCATTACGCTTAATGGTTTTTATTTATTTATTTGTACATATGACAACTGTTATATATGTGCGTTTTAATGCCTCTTAGTACATTTTAATCTTAACCTGAATTATTAGACTCCTCCAGGGGAATATGCTTGTCTATAAAGTGGATCTCAAGGTTAAATTCAATATATTTTCTTCAATTTTGTGATTAAGAAAGTACGCTGTGTGTTTTATAAATAAAGCTGTAAACCATTCAGAAATTGTCCTTTTTTTATTAGTGTGCACTCAAATATGCAACTCTGTATTTTATCTAGTCAATACTCAGATATTTTTTAGGTATCTGTCCCCTGGTTCATTTTTATGGTGAGAAAAGCCAGTAAAAGTTTCAGGCTTTCACCCATAATATTTTTTTGTTATATTTATGTTCAGGTATCACTTCAGGTTTCAAAGTCCAAAAGAAAAGGGTCAGGAGCTGCAGTAACCCTACATTAAAGTAACCAAGCATTAAAACTTTGTTTTTCCAATTAGTGTTCTGAAAATATCTTCAAAGATTAAGTTAAAATTTACTTGCAGTGAGGTGTTTCTGTTCTGTTTCTTTGCTGTAGAATGTAATATTAAAAAAAAAAAAAAAAAAAAAAAAAAAAGCTTTATCTGTCGTGTTGCTGGGGAAAAAAAACCCCACAAAAAAAAAAAAAAATGTTCTTTTTCTCTCCAAACTGCCCACGAAATGTATTCACTGCTCCATTCGGATTCACACCTTCCACTCTGGACAGACTTCTGGTCTCCAGTCAAAACTAATCTGGTAACGCCCGGGGAGCGCTCGAAATACACCACCACCCAAATGCGTGCCCCCTTATCGGGGTTTAAAAAACAAAACAAAACAAAACAAAAAAGCACCACCACCACCACAAACAGTTATTTCGTTGTTACTGAGCACCGGCACCCTGGGAGCTGCAGAATTGCTCTTGACATTTTGCTGATTTGAGCACCCCACCCCCTGCCATTTATTTACCTTTTCACTAAATGGAAGTTTTCACTGAACTGAGAAAAAATTTTTTTATTCCACGTCAGGGAGCTTTTCTTTCCATTTTCTAATAATTTAACTTTCAGTTATTCCCCTTTGTATTGCCTAGAAATGTTAATTAAAATCCAGTTCATTGTTCTTTACTTTTGATTCACTCGACTTGTTCAAGTGTTAAAATAAAGTTATCCCTTTAAAATTAACACTCTAATCTATTGTAATTCATGGTTCACACACTCCCAGACACCAAACCATACAGTTGCAGCTATTTTTAAGCCCTTGGTCTGATGCAAATCCCGACAAATCCCTTTGGCTCAGACGGGGTATGACACATCGTGCCTGGCAGCGAACGTCCTCCACAAATCAGAAGCCGCTCTCCGAGTATCCTCATGAATTTTACAGTGCAATCAGTGCAGAATATATCAAAAACAGCTTTCCATCAGTGCAAGTAAACCTAAGAGACTCGAAGGCTACTTAAATGTCACATCCTGAGTAGATTCCCAGCTTTTCTTCCCCCTTATATTAGTCGTCAACATGGCAGCTCAAAGACTTTTCTCTTTCTATTCTCCGATCGATCAATACTTTACAATTAGAGGAACCAGAAAATGGCTTTTATGGTTGCTTTGACTGGAACTCATTCCACAGCATTAGCATAATATATTGCAAGTGTGCAAGGAAGCTACTCTAATGCTGATGCCTGCCTTGGATCTAAACCACATTTTTCCTGTTTTTCTGATTATACAACAACTTCTCTTTTCTTAATCAGACAACGCTACCTCAGAAAACGACTCTGCGCCCCATTGACCTTGAAAATTGAGCTTTCTAAACATTTTAACAGAGTAAAAAAAAAAAATTGTATTTTAAACTTCTCCTAACCATAACATAGTTGTTTTTGTAACTAAACCTAATTTAAGCTGTTGTCACACATGAACTCCAGATAACAGATAAAATCAAGTCTGCACAGAGGTGGTCTCACTTTAGCTGAGGTTTAGATGAAGCTGCTGTCTGGGTACAGCTCACAGGAGGCAGTGCGCACGATGCCTACTTGCTTGCTGTGAATTCTCCATACGCATTACATTCTCGCCTAACTCTGCAAAGCCAGGCTCTGGTGAAGACCCAAAGTGGTCCTGACGTGCAAATTGTTCCCCTGACCTGATTTGAAGTGAAAGACTAATCGATCTCTCAAGCAACTGATTCCCTTCAGGATCCCTGGAGCCAAGTCTTTCTGTTTTACTGGGCAAAGTAAATGACTAGAGGTCTTTGAGCCTCAACAATCTCAATCTATTCTCCAACTTTAAATGCATAAGAAGCACAGCTCGCTGGCTTGTGGCCGGGTGTGGTATATGAAAAGCACAGTGGGACGCTTTTTGTAAGAAGAACTGGAGGGCAGGATGAACTAGCCCCAGGAAAAGTGTGGATACAGACAGTGGGACGGTGACCATGGAAGCTGGAACCAGCTAATGAGTGCGTAATAACTCACCAGCCAAGTCAATTCTGCTTGTGAGTAGCAGCCAATAAAAAGAAAGCTACCTGAAAAACAAGGGTCTCCTTAAAACAAGAGCTAAAACAGGACTGCACCAAGGCCTTGTATAACATTGTTAAATCTGAAAACTGTGAATTATGCAAAGCACTTTAATAGAATCCAAGAATAAAAATACAGAGCTGGAAATGGCCTTAGTGGGTCTCATTTAAAAGAAGTCTAACGGCCCCAGAGTCAATCTCCTGGTCAAAATTAAGACACGTTTGTTCCACCTCTGCTGCACCTCTCTCTTAATAACCTCTTAAAAGTGGAAAGACACTTGTAGGCTGATTCAGGAATCCTTATGTGCACTGTTACGAACACTGCAAACAAAAAAGCATCACGATTGTTTAGTTGTTGCTCTGAATATGCAGGAAGGATTCGGTCGTATTGAAAGCAAAACCAAAAAAAGTTTCTTTAATTATTAAATAAAACAGAACTTTTATATTTTCTCCCTCTTATATCAAAGCCGATCTTTCTCGACTTTATTATGCACCACCCTGCAGGAATCACATGCACTGTCTATCTATTTCAGTTTGAACCCTCGAGCCAGCTACCAAACATGATCCAGATGGCTTCATGATCCGGCACGAAAGCAGCACGGAGACGAGGGCTGGAACAGCTGGTTTAGACTGACCTGTGTTACTGTGGCTGAAGACTGCCATGGTCTGTCCACCCACTGGGTGCAGTGTGAAGGGATGATCCTTTGGGACCTCCAGTGATGCATCGTTCTCCCCCACAGCATCCAAGCCTATCAGCTCGTCACTGAGGCTGAAACATACCTGAGAAACAAAGCTGGAGGTCAAACACGATGCACTGAAATCATATCGATCCATCAGAGGGAGGTGGGTCAGAGCAGCAGCAGACAGTGATGGGATGTAATATAGAAGAAAGAAAGAGTAAAATTACACAAAGCTAGCTGTGATATAATCTTGATTTTAAATATAGAATATATAGGTGGGACTGCGGATATTTGGACAGTGACACGATTTTAATCATTCCAGCTCTGTAGGCCATCACAGCAGATAAAAAACAATCGAGTTTCAGCTCAAATGACGGGCAGACTCTCAACAACAATATTGCATTAACTTTTAAAGTAATTTTAAACACAATATTTTACACGTTGGTAATAAAACCTTTATTTTTAATACTTTGTTGACAAACCTTTTGCAGGCGATAAATACCTGAAGCCTGAAACACTTGACACCAACAAGAAAACTGTTTTCAACTTTGTGATATTTTTTAATTTTTCTTATACAAGGTGTAATTCCTAAAACCCTCAAATTAAACCAGAGTCTGCACTTTAAGTCATTAATTCACAAGATAAGTGCAAATATTTGGTACACAAGTTAAATATTAAAAATGATACCCATGTCCAAAAATATGAAACTAACTTGATTTAGTATGAAGGTGTGTATATCATTAGAAACAAGCCATTCCTGCTGATCTAAAAAACAGGAAGAAAACAGGCGGAAAGGCCTTTAAAGGTCATCTCATTGTAGTTAAAAACCAGCGTGTTTTATTCAAACATTTAACCAACAAACCAAATCATCCAAAGCTGACTCACCTCTGTTTTGCCTTGCTTCCTGTCGGAATTGTGAGAAAACAGAATAATTTAACATTTCATTAATCTCAATAAGTCAATAATTACAATTTTCCCACAGCTACAGCCAAGATTCAGTTTATGATGATGATGATATAAACATTCAAAAACTGCCATTTTTGTTAAAAAATACTTTTTAAAACAGCTGCTGAACAATCAGCTAATCACTGCAGCACTAACACTAAAAACTAATATGGACACATCCACACTGAGGTACCTACTTTCCAATGGCAATCTTTCCAACTTCTCCCTTTTCTGCAGCTTTGTCCCACTGCTGAGATAAATACTTGGGAACCTGGAGAGAAATGCACCAGTTTAAAGGCATCATAAGAAGAGTGCGTTCATGTTTGGGGGAGTTGCTCTTCTGGCTGTTGCGTTTACCTGAATTTTAGTTGACCAATTTATATGCTGATATTTTTCCTACTGACTGAGATCTATAGGTGGTAGGTATAGGGAAATAAAATGAATTAAAATAATCTGCTGTCACTTTGTTTTTGTCCTGGTTAAATGCAATAACACACCCGATGTGCATCTTTAGGGTGAACTATGCATTGGCGGTCATAGCATGGTTGAAGGACGTTTCTCCCATTGCTGCTGTTTTAAATACAGATATCGATAGATGATCAAATGGCTAGTTTAGTCCCCTTATCAAAGGGCTCTAATCATAAGTATCACATGCACTGGGAGCTAGCACCATTAGCTGCTGCCTTGAAGTTGGAAAACAACACAGTTTCTGATGTAATCCCAGAGGTATGAGTCCAAGATACCTAACGAAAAGCTGAAACCACTTCTTGAGTATAACATCATTATCTTTACATTTTCTATACTTATTTTTATGAATGTTTTCATCTTAAACTTTCTGGACTGAGGGAGAAAATGTCTTTGATGTGTTATTTGGGATTAAGATTCATTTACAGAAAACAGATGTTTTATTTTATTACTGGAAATTTGCAGTCATTTAAAATTTTATTTTATATTCAGATGATCTGTGAGAGAAGTGCTCACCCGTTAAGGAATTAAACAATGAATAACCAAGGGAATAAGTCACAAAGCCATCCTCTAATTTATTTTGAATATCAAGCATATGCATTCCTTTTCTCTTTATTTTCTTCTCAAGTCACAATTATTTGTACTTCTTGTATTGCAAGAAATATTTATTAGACTTAGTTATTGATAAAGGACAGCTTAAAATCTTGCTCCGATTCTTCCAAGTGGGCTAATCTTTTCCCTCCCCATTACTACGATACCACGTGAATGCACAAAGTCAATGCTTCAGTTGTTTTTTCTCTTGGTCACAAACACACAAACATATTCCGCTTAAACACCTAGCGTAAAACAATAAGTACGAGCACTTCTTAAAAAACAAAACACAACAGCAAAAAACGTTTTTCCAAGTTCATGTGAAGTTACCCGCACCCGGAAGCTCGTTTTTCCGATTATTCTCACGCCACATGAATGCGCAATAAAAGTTCTGTAGCTTCAATCCTTCGATCAAGTCGACACCTTTAAGTAAGGTGAATTATTTTTTAAAAAAAATCACTTTTCAAAGAAGTGCCTGTGTGTTACCAATAAACTGATAACACCTGTGAACGTCTGTGAAGATGAAATGACGTCGTGATTTGATCATTTTCAGGTAAACAAACCTTCACAAGCCACACGCCTTTACTTTGTTTGACTCCAGTCAGGTCAACCTCCATTTTCTCTGACATCGTTTTAAACAGTAATGCGAGAATTGGCTAAATAAACGAGTACAAACAGGGACGCCTGGTGACCGTTCAATTTACTCAGGAGTATCCAATTAGGCAGGGAGGCTTCAAAATAAGACTTCCTGTTCTATCTTTCAAAATAAAACGGATTTTTATGATTAAAAAAAAATACTTGCACAGAAATGTTAAGTCTTGGCTTTATTATGTAAAATAGCCTGAGGCTGATTATACCTCGCTTCTTATCCTTTCATGGAGAAAAGAAAACCACTTTATTTTCCTCCATTATCTGCAGGTTCACACATAGATTAAAAAAAAGTTTCTCTTAATACTCTTAATTTTTATTATGTAACGTCCTCATGCGTGACCATTTCTGTGGACAGATTTTCAGCTCTCAATATTTTGATTAATGTGGGACTGTTTGCTCTTTAAAGACTTCATTTATCACGGATCTGCTGGGGGAGAAGTAATGACATGACGGGGACAAATGCCACAGGCTTCTGTGATTTTATGAGCTACAGGCTGCCTATTAAAATTACATGACATCCCATGACCAAGACAGTGATTAAGGGTTGTGATCTTAAGCCTTCTCCATCCAAGTCTTAGACTATTTCTTCTAAAATAAGCCTTCAGTATGTGCATATTTAGATTAGATTGAAAAGTAAAGAAGTTAAAATGTTAAAAGGAAGCTCAACAGCTAATTATGTCCACTTTTTTTTTACAATAATTCAGCCATAATGGACAAGTAATCATATGGTTGCATCAAGCAAAATATACTTAGGTCAAATAAGGACTGAACGACGGTCTAGACCTCTGAATCATCACTCTCTCAACATTCAAAGAGAGCAAAGAGAGTCTGATTGTCAGGCCACTAAAGTCCAGGGTCAAGCGCTGCAATGAAAGCATTATATGTGCACGCTGCAGGTGGCTTTAAAGGACACACTGCTGAAGCCCCCAAGTTTCTTATATCACAGCATAAACAACCTGGTGAAAAGTACAAAATTGACGGACATCTCAGTCTGCAAAGGTGTGAAAATAATGATCGCTGCAAATTACTGTGCCTTAAGTTTAAGATTTCCTCAAGTCTTCAGCATTAAAATGCTGCATTTTTGGACATTACATGTCTAAAAACAAGAGAAATACAGTACCAAAGGACATTAAAACCAACTATATTAAGTATTAATGCACTTTATGACTTGTTTCATGTGTACGGAGATCATAAAATTATCATATTGCCCACTTTCATTCATCCTAATCCTAATGTCCATATTTATCTAATTGTTTTAATTCAAAACCATTTACTGACTGGTACCATCATCATGTGGATCAACAGGAAACCTGGAATCGTTCAAAAATGAAACTAATTATTATTATTTTATCTAATTTTCACCTCCTCATCTCCCTCCTGCTTGTGACCCTTAAATTAATCTCAGTAGCTCAATGCTGAACGACGTCACTCAAAAACACATCTTGAAGTGAAAGAAGCTATCCACTGTAGGAAGCGATAAGATGAATACTGCACAGATGTGTGAAAATAGGTGTTGAACACAGCTGGAATGTACAAACCATGAAGGGAGGAGTCACCTGTGATAAGCTGTGTGGTCATAAAAAACAACTGCAGTTGAGCTATAAAAAAAACCTGTTTTGCTTAGGCTTAAAAATGATTCTCCAAGGGAAGGATGTCTCATTTTTGTTACATGTCTGCTGTCTCATCTCCTCTCTCTTTATTGGTCTTCCTCACATCTTTAAAGGAAAGCACAGAGACACAAAGAGACCAAGTGAGGATGTGCAATTTGAAAGGTTAGGTGGCGTCTGTGTTGTTGTTTTGTGCTGTGCCCTGTTTTGTCCTGCAGGAGCTGATTGGAGGGCAATTAGCTGCATGAGCTACACCTGAGCCCAGTGTGCTCAGATATGAAAGCTTCTCATTTCCCTGATTCCTCTCCTTGCATCTTACTCTCTCTCACCAGTGATGGAAATAGAGGAGCTGAACAAGAGACGGTCGCTTAATGAAATGAGACGCCCTCGCCTTGGAGCAGCAGCAATTTAAAGCAGTGTCAGTTAACTGTGATGCTTGATATTATTTTGTAATAATAAACACTGCAGCTATGTTTTAATATCTCAGGTGTAACTGAGCTCACGACTGTCTGGAACCTCTTTTAATTAAACTCAAAATATGGCATATATATAAATGTTATCCTTGTTTTTAATCACACACACAGGAACACTTAAAAAGCTGAAAGTGTGACCATCTTAATTAACTAAAACAATTTATGAATGCAAAGATGAGCTGTTTAGTGAGTCCTTCCACCCTGGTTTGTATATTGCAGCATCTTTTGTATAAACTGAAAGTACTGCTGTAGAGGATAGACCTGTGCAGCTTCGATTATATATCCTCTGGTTAGCCTCCTCTCTTCTCCAAATGCATTTAAAGTGTTGAGACACACTTCAGTGTGGGGCACTGAGATTGATTTCCAGGTCACAGGCAGGAGGTGAGAGGAGAAGCCCTCTATCTCCCACTATGATCAGCCTGGCTACAGCAAGCTCCTTAGGTTTCTTTATTTTGCTTTCCCAATACACTGACACTTCATTAGGTATGCTCCTGCTGCTCAACTGCTCGTTAACACAAATATCAAATCAGCCAACCACATAGGCACAACATAAAGATTGTTAGGTCAAGGCAAACTGCTAAAGTTCACACCGACCATCATAATGGGGCAGAAAGGTTATTTAAGTGAGACTGAACGTGATATGGTTTTTTTACTTCTATTTTATCGAAATTGTTGATCTTTTCGGATTTTCCAACACAGCTGTCTCTGGGGTTTAAAAAAGAGAAAAATGTCCAGTGAGCCACAAACCTGTGGGCCAAAGTGCCTTTGTGATGTCAGAAGTCACAGGAGAATGGCCTTGTGGACAACAACCAAGTTGGCAGAAGAGCATCTCTGAGTGTATAACACATTGAACACAATTTGACCCAATTTGCTATTTCTAGGTCATCTCTGTTTACTTGAACATGACAGCAAGTACTCAACTGTCCTCCACACTCATCTCAATCAATCAGTCACTCTGAACAGGAATGTTGCGGGAAAACAGGAAACTGTTTGAAGCATGCTGGACCAAAATCTCAAAAGGAAGACCTTACACGAATACAGAGAAAGTAGAGAAAAAACCCAACAAATTACCCCTTATGAGCAAGCACTTGGCGACAGTTGGAAGGAAAAGCTCCCTTTTAACAGGAAGAAACCTCTGGCAGAATTAGGGAGGGGCGGCCATTTGTCACGACCGGTCGGGGTTAAGGGGAAGAAGCTGGGACAAAAACAAGCTGTGGAAGAGTACCAGTGATTAAAATTAGCTAATGATTAAATGCATAGTGAGTGAAAAAGAAACACTCGTCATGGGAAGCCCCCAACTGCCTAGGTCTATTGCAATGTAACTAAGGGAGGATTCAGGGTGACCTGATCCAGCCACAACTAAATGCTTTATCAAAAAGCCTAATCTTAAATCCAAACAGGGAGAGAAAAGATGCCTAGAAGCTGAAAGTGGGTTCAAATTCACATAAGCAAAATATACCCAGTGAAGTCACAGGTATACATGTTGTCTTAATGTAATAATGTTTTCGTAAACACATTTCATGTCTCTCAGTCCCCGTTTGAGATTGTGGGCTGAGTTTCACCGTTTTTTCCTAAACCACTTCACTGAATGAATCACCTCGAACAGTTTTCAGCTGCATTTAGACACAATTTGCAGATCTGTTTTAACCTTTTACAAAGCACGTTTTACGCAGTGATTCACTTGTGATGCGTAATGACAACAACAGGTGGCCCAAATTAAACCACAACACAGATGCCATTTCTGAAACACAGCAACTCAAAATTGTCCACACTTGTTGCTGCTGAGCCGGCTCCAGAACAGCAATTTTACATAAAACCTGGGTTTTTTTTCATAAAAGTGTCCTTTACATTTTTATAAGATGATGTTTACTTGAGTCATCCTTCATATAATTATGAGAAAACATGGTCACTTTCAAAAGAAAATTATAGTATGAGGCATATACATGCATTGGTGATCCTCTGTTGCCACTTTTACTGTTTCCTGATGTTTCATCACTTTGTATTGACAGAGGAAGCTGGGGAGGGGGGTTGTTTCTGTTTTACTTCATATTTTTTGCCATTTTAGTCTAAATGGTAAATGGCCTGCATTTGTATAGCGCTTTACTAGTCCCTAAGGACCCCAAAGCGCTTTACACTACATTCAGTCATTCACCCATTCACACACTGGCAATGGCAAGCTACATTGTAGCCACAGCTGCCCTGGGGCGCACTGACAGAGGCGAGGCTGCCGGACACTGGCGCCACCTCTGACCACCACCAGTAGGCAAACATGGGGTTAGTATCTTGCCCAAGGATATTTGGCATGCAGCCAGGAGGCAGCCTGGGATCGAACCACTGACCTTCTGATTAGTGGCTGACCTGCTCTGCCACCTGAGCTACAGCCACCCCACAGTAGTCTAATCCAACCACGGGGAACAGCCGCACGTCCTTCTTACTTGATCTGGTGTGCGATCGCTGGTCAGCTGTGTTTTTAATATGACTGGCTGTGTGTGTGATCTGAAACATTTATTTGGTTTTGAGCATAAATAAAACTGTTCCGGCATGGTTGAAGTTTTTCTTTTCTTTATTTTTTCCAAAGGTGTTCAAGGTTTTGTGAAACTGAGCTTTGTGTTTGGAGTCTTTGGAACAGATGGAGGGTTTCAAAGACTCCAGGAAGGCTGAGTGCTTCAAAGGAGGCGAGAGAGGATGACAGTGTGACCTATAGTTCTCCTGATACTCTGCAAGATTTAACTTGGTGAAACTTTAACTATAGATATACATTTCTACACACTTGTTTTTTGTTATTGTTATTAGTGATATTAATGACTGAACCACCATAATAGTGATTTTATTATCATTATAACAATAGAAATGTGAATACACACACTCACTAATCTAAACCTGTTGTGTAGGTTTAGATTAGTATAAAAATAACAATAATAATAATTCAAAAAGGCAGAACTCAGACCAGACCCAGCATAGAGGAGCTGTTTGTTAGTTTAGGTATTAATAATTAAAACATGTTAAAAGTTTATTTTTATATTGCAAAAATGGGAAATATAATTCTTTGTTAGGATAAATAGATAATAATTATTGGTACCCAAGTCCAGGCTCTCTGAGTTTGGATAATAAACAACCTTTATTTTTGTGGGCTAGACCCATTAAAAATACACAAACAAGGATCGAGTAAGGCCTTTTTCAGGGTTTCCTTGGTTATGAGTTGTAGTTTTTTTGTCTATAAGTGGCGAGCTGAGCAGAGCTCTACTCTGGAAACTGGGAGAGAGAGCAGCAAACAAACACAATGACACATGAGGAGAAGATGGTTAAACATGAACAAGATGAAGAAAATACAAAATAAGAGTTGTGCTACTGTGACGTAAACATGGTTTTTTTGTATTTTCTTCTGCTACCACCTTTATAATCTTTACAGCCTGGCCAGCAGGGGCTTAATTGGAGAATAAAATCACAGGTTTATGTTTAAATAGTGCCAGTCCACAGAAACAGTCATCTCAGAGCAGGTAAAGACCTGATGAATCAGTGATCCCTTATGAGCAAGCGACAGGTGTGCAGGTGAGCAAACAGCATGTAGGAGACGAACAGAGAGCCACACCTGGACACACAGAGAGAAAGAGAGCTGAGAAAGGGGAGGCAAAACAGACTAGGAGCCTCAAACCTCTCGTCTCCAGTGGCTTCCTGCGACTCTGACAAAAAAAAAAGCCCTGCAGGTGTTATTCATGCATCACCCTCATGAAAGGGCACAAATACATTTTTACATTAATGCACCATGATAAACACCATCATCAGAAATATCAGTAACAGGAACACAAATGTGGATGGCACTGTGTAGGATTATGACTGATTTACTGACCTTTATCCTTCAAAAGAGAGCTGTGGAGATTGTTTCTGATACTTCACCGTTTGCCCGGTATGTGCACTGTGATAGTCTGCTGAGTGTTTTTGCCACACTTGCATTTCAGACTTAACATCTGATGGCTTCTTAAATAAGAGGTCTGTGACTGCGAATCAGTAGGCGAGGTAGCCGAGCTCTGCAGTGATTATTTCACTGCATAAATTATGCATGTAGAGCTTGAGCCCAGAGTAAATCAAGATTAGCTTTCGAGGTCATTAACATGAATCATCGGCGTGTGACTTGCATGTAATTAATGCAAACTGCACTGGCTCAGAAAATTTGGAGACTATGATAAATTCATGGAGATACTGAACATGCGCTCTCAATATTGCTTAATATTAAACACCTTACTTGATTTACAGTTTGATTAACTGTGACATCATAAGTGATGATAAACTTAGACGGTGGCTGTTCTCAGCACATCATGAGTCTAAATCAGAGTCGTTTATCACCCTCATGTTGTTGTGAGTAGTCAAAGAGGCACACCCAGAGGGGCACAGCTTATCTGAAATGACATGTTCTCTGAAACTATCTTTAATTAAGTCGTGGATTGGGCGTTCATACTTCAGCACTGAAGCTCATTTGTATATACTGCCATCTTGTGGACAAATCCTAGAACTGGAACGGAATGCAGTGAATGAGTGAGTGAATGAACAACAAACTAAATGTGGGATGAAGAGTAAGCTATATTTAGGATCCCAGGACTTGCAAACTGAATTCATGGTACTTGGGGAGGATGGGTGCTGGTCATGTTGGGACATTCAAGGGAAAACCAATAAGACGACTGTTAGGTTAAAAGGAGAGAGGAAGGAGCTAAAATGGCTTGTTTCAGGCAGATGATGAACTGAAAGCACTGTATAGGATTAATAAGGATTACTCTGAGCTGTGACTCAGGCAAAACTGCTCTAATAGGTAGTTAAAAATGTAGAGTTAAGGTGTAATCTTTTTGCCAGGAAAACGTTTTAGAAACACCTTTTAAATGTAAGACAAGACCCTCATGTTCAGATGATGGGTGTTTTTTCATAACAAACAGCAGAAAGAACTTCCTGTAACTTTCCTAAATACATCTCTCAGCAGTGTGACCTGCAACCAGCATCCATGTTTTTGTAACACAAAGACTTGCCTCAGAGCCGCCGCACCTCTGTCAGCTGTCCGGTCGTCAGCACATTCACATAAAGTCGAACACAGTGAAAGCTGCCATCTACATCAAGACCCAGAGACAGAGGGTCCAAAGTGACCGACCCGATGACCGCAGATTATCAGCATCATTGGAATGTGTTGAAAGTGAGACGACAAATCCTAAGTATAACTTCCTCTTGTAACACAAGTTCAAACTCTGTGAAAATCCTGCAGTCCTTTATATGTCCTCTGCTGGGTGAAAGATTCAAAAACGCCTTTTCATCAGGGATAAAATGAACTTGGCAGCAACTTGGCTGCAGTTTTGGCTTTGCTCGCTCAAGGTCGTCCTCTCTTTGAGTTAGGTGCAGTCTGAATGTATATCAGCGAAAGACAAGGATGATAATTAACCCGGTGAATTAAATGCCAGAGCTTTGATTTACGTTAAGACGTCTCCATCAACAAGATCTCACCTTCAGCTCGGGGGAGACATTCTGACATGAAAAGTTTTGTTTTATTGTAATTACCTGCTTTTTCACTTCAATGAGAATATCTCCTGGCTCTGACACACTTGCTGTGAGTGTGATGTAAGGCATGATTGTTATAATTTTTTTTACAGTTAAGTGCTTGCGATGGGCTGCAGGGTTTGTTGCCATGGCAGCCCCTATTAGACAGATGTCTTTAAAAGGAGAAGAAGAAGAAGGAAATACTGAGGAAAGAGCTTCTAGTGTTTATTACAGCTACTTTACTGTTAAATATTAATTCTCTGCAATGGGCAACAAAGATTCTTGAACTTTTCACTCAAACATTGATGTAGCCAGGTCACTGAAACAAAGTGACAACAGAGAATGTTGACTTGATATTTATACATAGCCACAGCTGTGTGATTACATTTGGATGTTAGACAGAAACCGCTTAGGCTTAGAAAAAATTGTTTGGATTAATATGTGTGTGAATGAATCAATGAGGCTTGTATTATAAAGCGCTTTGAGCGCTCAACCAGAGTGGAAAAGTCCTATATAAGACCGGCTCCATTTACAATTTACTCTGTTTAATGTAAAATATATAAGCTTGTAAAGGTCCAGTGCATTTAACAAATGACATTTATTTGAAACATATCTGGCTGCAGGAACATAATTACAGCCTGAACTGCTTTTATTAAAACTTTTTTTATCAACATTAGACACAGATGTTAGACAAAGATATCACAGATTTTTTAATGTATTTATTCCCTGTTGTTAAACAAAGGTTGACTTAGTCTACTCCTTATTTAAGCTTTAAATGAGTCTATTATGCATGTTTCATGTTCATATTTTGCTTCACAATTCAATATCTGTATCTTATACTGGGCCTTTGTCATAGATAGGCCTTTGTAGATAGATAGGCCCCTAAACCCCTAACCCTTTGTAGAATATGGACATATCCACTAAACAACAAAAGCTGGTTATAAGCTAACCGTAGGCCAGTTAATGTTAGGCTCAAGTGTTCTAAAAATCACACCCTACCTCTGATAAACAATTTGATTTCATTCTCATATTATATGAGAGTTTATTTGCTAAGTGTCCCAGTCCAGCAATGTTAGATCACTTTCAAATGACGTGTTACAAAGCCAACTAACAGCAGCTAAAAGATGCTCATAGCAGCTAACAGCAGCAAAAACAGCAGCGCTTACTCACAGAAAAGTTCAGGATATCCTCAAAAACTCACCAATGTATCACTATCATCAGACAAAAATTAGCTTCACTAACTCTTTGACTCATAGTGGACTCCTTTCACAAAGTTTTACAGCCTCCTCAAGAGAAAACAGAAGTGGACACATATTGACAGCTGAGGTAAACACCAGGCCAACAGCTAACACTCGCTACAGATGACCGGCAGCCAAAGTTATTTATCCTACTGACATCTAGTGGTGAGATTTTGCACGCTGTACTTCTAAGAAAAATTTAGCAAAGTACCTTAAATCTGCATTCATACTACTGGCTAGCAGGGGGTGAGCTCTGTCATTTTGGATAAATTTCAGTAAATTTGCAGCTCCCTTTTTGTTTGTTTGTTTATTTTTATAATTTGTTTTATGGTATGATGCCAGTTACATTCAAAAACTGCACACAACCAACACAAATATGCTTGCATGGAGTCCTCCAAAGACCTAACAGCATGTAGCTCCACATTGAATATCCTATTTGTAGGTGAATGTCTTGTCTGTTACTGTGTGAACTCTAAAGTTGTATGATATAACCTCACTCTGCTCTACAAGTGGGTAGAGGACCAACAACAGGTCAGTTCAGGATGAGTAACCCACAGTTATTAGAACATGTTTGTACATCTAAACTGTTTTTTGAAAAAAACAACAATGACTCCTGATCACTTTTGATGATGTTTTTCCAAGGTTTTTTTTTTTGCTATCACTATTGTATAATTCATGACACTGCTCTTCTACATACTTATAAATATCCCAGCGACACAGCTGTCTAACTGTCTCCTCAGCCCCACATTATATTGAAAAACAACAACATGATTCACTCTGGAGGAGCCGAATGTTTGCTGGTAATTAGTATGTGCAATTTTTAAAAAAGTAAGCCACTGATTACATGTGTTTACAGGCTGAATCCTCCATCTAATCAAGAGATTGGCTTGGGTAACGCTCTGAGGACTCAGTGAATATTTTCTCTCTGGAATGTGGCTTTCTCTGATGAGAACATTTTTTTCAAAGTGTGTAAAGTCATAAGGTAGATTTGTATGAAACATGAAAATGTAGCTGACACAGGACCTGAGCGACGCATCTGACCATTCGGTTTACACATCTACCATTCACTAAAGCCTCATCAGAAGTGGTTTCTGTAGAAACGTGGCTGCTTTTTAAATTAAGGCTGAAGACTTTTGTTTGTCTCTGCTTTTTATTAAATCAAGGAATTACAGATTTATTGTACTTTCCTCTTGTATTTCTTAAATTCCTGTCTAAATGTCAAACCACTTAGCATTGCTTTGCCCCATTGAACCTTTGATGTATCAAATACCCTGACTAACCTGATGAGGGTGCTGTAATCAAATCTCACCTTTTAGTTATCATGTTTTTAGAGATTTAAAGACAGGAGTTAATACTGTTGTACAAGTGGTAGTCAGGATTGTCTACAGATGTAGAATTTCTAGTGTGATTTAAATTTAATCAAAAATGCCATTTTTGCATGTACAGCATCAAAACAAGCTAAAAGTAACATCAAATTTAACATTATTGTTATGAAAACAAGGACAAATGGCGGTGGTTGAGTATAATTCTGCCACTTGGTTGAGTGTGAAAATCCTTAAAATCTGGTTATATTAAAGTTTTTGATTATTTCACTTCTTCACTGACAATGTTTTTGTTTCATTAAATGCGAGTCTGTGGCATCTTAAATCCTCTCCTTCATTATTAAGTGCAGTATTTCCACTGGCTCCTCTCAGGTTTCCCCTTTCACTCATCACTCAGGCATGCAGCTCTAAGGTTACTGCTTTGTTTAATTCATTGTGCTGACTCTATGTTACTCTATCAATGCAATAAGGAATAAACAGCTGTTCTTACTGTGGCACAAATTTTTAAACCCCTTTGTCACATCTCATTCTTCTAAAGGGAATCTCACTGGCCTTTAAGCAGCTATAAATCGGCGAGGTGAGGCCTTACAGTGTATCCTTATTCACTGGTATAAAGGAAAAATCAGTATGTTAGCATTTAAGTTTCACTGATGAACCCACGAGGCATTACACCACAGCTGAGTCACCTTTTAGCTAAACATGGCTTCTTAAAATAGGAAAACAGCCTGTAGATATCTTACTTTATTTAAAATCAAAGCATTTTAAGAACAAAATACGTTGGACGGTGCATCTTTTCCTATAAGCTGCAAATACTGGGAATACTAATGTAGAAGACAGAAGGACCCAAAAGCATGGCTCAAAGCTCCAAAAAAGCTTTATTCCTGGGAACTTGCAAAGTAAAGCTGACATAAGGGCAAACAAATAATCAAAAGGAATTAAACTAGTGACACAGGATAAGAAACACACAGCTTGAGGGAGAAGGCAACAAAGAGCACGGGAAGACAATGAATCCACACATGGAAGACACAAAAAGCTGAAACTAATATCAGATGATGACCCAGAGGTAGTACAACTAGACATGCTGCAGAGACTAAAGACCGCCAAAGTATAACAGGGAGAGACAAAACACTTGACGCAATGACAAAAATGTAAACAGCCACAAAAAAGACTGAGTCAGATACAGAAATGGGGGGGGGGGGGGGTACAAGGGATAAATAAAGAACCATAAAACCAGAATATTACAAAAATATTCTTAGAAGCACAGAACCAAAAAAAACCTCATACATCCTAAAAACTCAAAACCCTGGGTCCAAGACTCAGAGACCATGACGACTATACCCACAGCACTACAAACAAAATCGACTCTCTCGCCACCTCTATATGGAACAGTGATTAATCGAAAAAGTAAACTCACTTCAAAATGTGTTTATGTACTCATGGTTTTTTGAGAGTTTTTATAAATGGGCTTTAATTTTTTTTAAAATATGTAAACGCATTTTTGATGATTTGATGAGCATGAATTGTGTGCTGAAGATGACCATACAGACTGTTGCAGGAATGGCCAGTGATTCTATATATGAGTGGGACTGGCTGCCTGTGTTTCCATTAGCCCTGCAATGGACTGGCTCCAACCCCTGAGTGACCATGAAAATCGACAAGTGGAAGAAAATGGAAGGGACATAAAATACTCATGTCTATACTTTGTCCCATAAAATGTGTTTGGTAAGAAGTGGCTAAAAGGAGCTGCAGATGTCAGAAATTCAACTCAGGTTGAATGGTGTAATGAGGGAAAAGGACAAGGAAGCACGAGGTCCTTTTTCATCAGGTGGCGAGCAGCTAGAAAGTAAAATGTGGTGGTAGCCAAGAAGTACAAAACTAAACTGCAGCAGTTGACATAATTTATTTACAATAAAACCATCCCAGGGAATTTAAAAAACTAAAACTATAGGTCTCACTTATATACAGGGGTGTAATTTCCAGGGGGGTTAGGGGGGTTATGACCCAACCAATACAACCCCCCCCCCCCCCCCAATAAAATTATGAATTATCCTACATACATAGGCTGTTGATTTTCTTTACTCATTTCAGTTATTACCAGCAAAATAGTTGCATGTTTAATCATCTGGGAATTTACCCAGACTACCCCAGGTGCAACAGTCTTGAAACCATCACACAAATCATTCTTCCCCAGTTGGGTCTCATTTGGAGAGGCATTCTTACTGGGTACAACTCCTCCACCACATCTGAATCCAGTTCCACAGACAATTCCAGGCTAATCTCCTTGGCATCCATCGGGCCAGTCCAACCTGTTGCTCTCATGAAGCTGTGCCGTCTTCATGTTTGTGCCACTTATACTCTGACACCTCTCTCTGATTGCCTTCACCTGCCATCTTTTATGTAATATCAATTCAATAAAACTTTATTGATCCTGAAGGTTGGCCCTGAAGGAAACTGGGTTAATATCAATTTCTGGTAATATCAGCAGGTGTGGATAATTTCTTTGATTAAGGCACGAAGTAACAGTGGGAAGGAAAAACTCCCTTCTAACAGGAAGAAACTGAATCAGGATGATCAGTCTTGCAGATGCTATGCACAACAGCATTTCATGTGTGGTGATTGCATTTGGATATCATCAAAGCAGAGCCAGTTTGTAAAGATGATCATTTTCTGAACATAATATACAGGAAACAGAAACTCCAATTGCTCACAGAGCTTGTTTTTCTCAGTAATCTAAAAAGTGTTTGAAAAAATTCCATTGACCTTTTTTGTTAAAGGAACTGCGACGATGCAAACTCTTGTTTTGGTGCACACAAACACGGTCGTCCCTGTGCCACTGTGGCCCTCTCTTTACATCATATTCAGCCAAGAGGACAACCCCAATCTGGATTATTTATACAGGCACTGATCTCAGTATTTGAAACTTTGACCATGTTTAAAATGGACAAATTGTAACAGTGTATATTCACTGTTACTATATAAGTATATGTCACAGGAAATAATTCAAAGAATAATAGAGCTGCTTTAAATTTCACTAACAATACTTAAAGAAATTGGGACCTTGCTGCTAAACAAACATGTCTTCAGGCCTTTACCCTCATCCATTTTTAAGACCAAAAAAAAGCATAAAAGGTCACGTGTATATGTTCATCATATCTGGGTTTCCATGTGACATTTGGCCTAAAAAGTGCAACAGATGGTTGTAGAAGGAGCTTTACTCGTCACAATCTATAGCATATTAACTAGACTTTTGATTTTATTATTAGTAACAAAGAAACAATGCATCTCTTCATATGCAAGAGAGAATAGGGAAATAGATCACAGGTAAAATGTCTAAATCAGCAGAAGGTATATATGTTAATTCATTTTGGGGGGTAATGTGTCAATACAACCCTGCTGCAAGGGATTCGGAGTCTAATCTTTCTTTAGTCAAGCTCAGCAATGTGGGAAAACAGGCTCATGAATGAATGTTGTGGCTCCTCTGGTTGAAATAAAGCTGGCATCTATTCTGGCCTCCATTCACATCAGTGGACACAAGCCTCAGACAGACTCAGCTACCCTGGTTCTCATCACCGGGCATTCAAGCATTTTAGCTCAGTTATTCCACCATCAGTGCCACTCGTGTCTGAAAGATCTGCTACTTTATCATTAAAGCTCCACCAGGATACTTCGACAAGCAACAAAGACTAGATTCAGAGCAGAATAATCATTACCTGCTGCTACAGTTGGTTAAACAAGATAACTGAGGTAACTACTATCTAGCATCGCACATTTTGGAAACGTGCAGCAGAATGCAGATGTACTCACAAATAAATTAGGTTATCAAAACTTTATTTGTAAAAGAATAAGCTTTTTTTAAAAAAGGTTTGTTTGTATTTTGCAGAGTTACAAGGACAAAGTAAAATATTTCCCAGTTCTGAAAGATTGTGATGATCAGAAGATGGAAATATTTGGGGTTTAATCATCTCAAAACTGTGCAATGCACCACAGAGCTTCAGTGCTTTGAAGTGCACTTTTCAGAAATCTCTTGTTAATCAAAAGGCTCTTTTTGTTTATGTAGAGCCTTTCATCCCTCAATTAATTTAATTTTCGCATAATAGTCACGTCTGTGTTTGGTCTGGGCTGTGTGCAAGCACACTGAAAGTATTTCCTAGCTTGTGTGGACGCAGTTCTGATTTGATGAAAACACAATCACATAATAAACTTAAATGGCCCCATTCCAAAAGAAAACATGCAGTGTTTTAAAGCTTTTGCGGTCCACACATTATCACACTAATGTTCCTCTGACTGTGCACCGCATAATCAAGAAACGCTGAATTACCATTGTTATTTTTGGACCTTTTATTCCTCTTTCATTTATAATTTGGCATTGTAACAACAACCACATTGGACAGAAATGACGAAGTTTCTATTAAATAACAAAGTCCAGGAAGTCCTGTTGATTGGTGCAGGGATAACAGGGCAATATATCTTCAAGTGAAATCACATTAATTTATTCTTTAACCATAGAGGCAGCGTAACGCTAAACTTTTATCAGGGTTGGAGAGTCTTGTTCTATCCCCAGCAGTGTTCTTGCTCCACTTCCTGGACTTTTTTTTGTTCTGTCTGCACTTCTTATGAGCACCTGTTCTTTGGAAAATAAAATTTTCTTGTTAACCCCATTTACATTACAGCTTAGAGAGAGGGGGAGGAATCAAACTGCCTGCTCAAACTTAATAAGCGAACTCACCTTCTGCCCGAGATACGTCTTCCCTAACTGCCCGGGTGTTCTTGAATTAAATTAGGAAGAATCGCTTTAGGGCACATCCAACAGTCGGATGTCTTTCAGTCGGATATAAAGAACAAAACATGTTTCTCCTTTTTCTCTGAAAACCCTTTGAGTGATTACTTTTCTTCATAGCAGGGCAAAGAAAATCAATGCAGAGTTCAGAGTATAAATTACTCATTAGTGCTAGAGCCACAGCACAATAGTGCTGTGTTTTTTTGGGTTTTTTTTTTTTTTTTTGTGGAGTGCCAGGATGATTTAAAGCTGCTGACAGCACCAGGCGCTTACACTGCAATAGGCTCCTGCTGTCCCTCTTGTCCTCTATCATTTGTATCGATGGGTATAGCCTGTCTGCTTGCCTGACAGTTAATCTCTTCTTCTCTTCCCTCCTCCTTCACTATTACTCTCTCCTTTCTCTCTGTGAGCCACCACAACTCCTCCTCTTTCTATTTCTTGCATTACCTCCCCTGTTTTGTTTTGTTTTTTTCTCACAGATGTCGTTATGATGTATGATTTCACAGTAGCTCAGACAGCCAGTGTTGCTTAAACTCTACAAGACATCTATTTTTTCTTACATGGGGACCTATTCTGGTTTTTTCCAGTATTTTTTTCTCTTATATGATTCACAGTCAATTATCTTCTACATTCTGAGTTAATCTAGTGGTTCTCAAACCACCAGCATTAATTTTAACACCATTGTTTCCCCCAATCATGACCCTTTTTTAAAAAGAAATAACCCACATTTCAGCATCAACATCATTCGACTTGGCTCTGAAAGCCACTGCTTTAACCCAGCTTCCTTGTGACTGGCTGCTCAACACAAACAGAAGGTTTGAACAGCAGGTTGGTTTGACTTCTGTGCTTATTGCTGTGTACCTTAGATGACCATATTAGGTATATCTACTTTGTTTGACATCGTTCTGATCCAATAGAAAAATATTGGGGGAAAAAAAAAACAAATCTCTGAACCTGAGAGTTTGGAGCAGTCAGGGATTCCTTGCAAATATGCTGACCTCATTATTTGAAACCTGCGTCATGTTTAGAGCATCTACCTCTGTGGATCATGAACTCTGACCTCTGGTTAGATGTGAAAGAAATGCAATTTCCCTTAAAGCATGCTTCTGATAACCAAAATACATGCAAAAGAAACATATGCACTGTAATTCTATGCCTTTATTAATTGAACTTAACATATTATTTAAAAATTTCAGTGCAAAGAGAAGAGAAAAGAAGAGACTGATTGAAAAGAGCTAGAACTGGTTCTGTATATCCAGTGATGAACAGAAAACACCGGAACACAGAAAATGGAGAAGCTCGAGTTTGAGATCAGAGTTCGTTGACCTGCTGTGGCAACATTACCAACCAACAAATGTGTACATTTTTCTCTCTCTCCTGTGTTTAAAAGGGAGAGAGTGAGGGTGAGAGAGGCCCCAAACAGCACCTGCATGTAGAATAATCCTTCAGTGTAGTTGACACATGTGTCTGCAGAGGGATCTAGCAGCTCTCTGTCTACCTTTGTTTCACAAACACTGCTGTGGGGATGTTTTGCTCATACCACAACAAATGTTTACACCCTCCATCATTTTCCCTCTTCTTTTCAGTATTTTTCACTGTCAAAATAAATCACATTTTTCTTTAAATGAGTACAATAAAAGGGGAACACGATAACCTAACAATGGAATTACTTATTATTTCCCATGTATGTTAGCATAGACATAAAATTAATCATTACACAGAATTCAGGTTTATATTATTTAGTTTATTATTGTATTGTTTAGAAGTTAGTGCCTGAAACTGCAAGCCTTTGTTTTTAACAACGGTCTCTCTTTAAACTAGTATTAATGTAGGTAACTGAGTTATTATACTCCCCCAAAAGTCTTTTTGTTAATTCCACCATCTCTAAGAGATACATCATAGCAGGTATTACTAATACTCACTCACATACTGTCTTGCTTTTTCTCACTTTCATTCCTCTTCTCTCCAGAGAATACCTCCACCTCTCTGGACTCTCTCCCACCTGCTCCCTGCTCGCACTAAGACCACAACATCATCTGCAAATATTATAGTCCACAATATACTTCCTGATCTCTTTTCCATAGTTTTATTGTATGGCTCAGCAGCTCTTCACATCACTCTTGCTCTTGAAAACTAGTACCAGCACACTTCTGCTCCGTTCTTCACAGACACTCTCTCTCTAGGATTTAGTTTGGTGAAAAAGCCCCTTGCCCTCTCTCCTAGACATCTCTATACCTCCACATGTATGTAATCCATCACTTAAGGTGGATGTTGATTTTCAGTTAAGGGTCTAAATACTTTTTTTCAACTAAACAAGAGTATTTTGTGTTTTTGTAATTCAAAAAACTTCCCTTGATTTAGAAATATGTTTAAATTTACTTCCATTTTCACTCCTGTGTTATGTTGGCATCCCCTGTGTCAGAAACAGTAATGCATTTTATTTATAAAACTGGAGTATTTCCTGCAGGTTTTTCCACTCTCCAAAGAATATTAGAGTGAGCCATACTGGGTCTTTTGACTAAGGTTGTTACAGTGTACCACTGGTGTAATGCTACTTCTACTTTTTATAAGAATGGTTTATCGTCTGTTTTATGTATGCTGCTACAACAACTCAATTTCCTTCTGGGCTTAATAAAGTTTCTCTGATTCTGATTCTAAAACAAAAATAAAACCTAACTGAAGCAATTTTGTGAACTTGGAAAACTATACAAACAAAAATGAAATTACCTTACTTTAATATGTTAGTTTGGTATAAAATGTTATTATGTTATAATTAAGACTTTGGATGTCTATAAGACTTTGTAAAAGTTATTTTTATTGTAAAAACGTGTACTCTCTGTACTCTCCAGAGAATTAAAAAACAAAACAAAACAAGAAAATCCGATCTGAAAACTAACTGAAACTAAACTGAATGAAAAATAAAAAAAACTCAAAATTAAATAAACTTTTAAAGTAATGAGAAACTACAAAACTATAATGACTCCATACTGATTTCCTCTGGTTCAAAAAGACCAACAAAATCTATTGTGATGGCCCTAAACTGGTTTTCGGAGGGAGCGGCTGGGCTCGGCACTTTCCGGCACGCTTCGTGGATATTGACGTGAGCTCGTGGCCGCCTCTCCCAGACTGCTTTATGTCTGGCAGCAGCGGCCATGCGCGGTCGCCATATTACTGCGCACCCCTCCCCTCCGGCCCCGTCACAGACAGCGCAGACCACGGCAGCGGTGCGGGAGGCTCCATACTGAACGACGCTACCGCCGGGGCGGACCAGTGATACAGCAAAACCCAAACGAGGACCCAGAGGAATGGATTTAACCCGTGTACGGCGCTTTTATTAGAAGTGTTTCGCCTTTTAAAGCTTCTAACTGCGGATTAAAGGTGGCTCGCTTTCACTTCGTTTCCTCTTGTTAAAAGAATAAGAATACAAAAACCCAGCAGTTTAAACAGCCGAGTTTGTGTTTAGCTAGCCGGTGATGGAGAGTGGCAGCTAGCTAGCTTTTAATATAACGCTAACTTACTCAGCAGCTTTTTGCCCGCTTTTTGTGTTCATTGCAGCGTGGCGTCTTTTTCTCTTCAACAAAACATACAGAAATGTTAGCTTGTGTTTAATAAAGGCGCAGACGGACAGCTCTGGTAGTTAACCGGCGAACTGGCATCAGCTGACGCTAGCGGTCACTAGCTTCTTTTGCCTCGCTAGGATAACGCCGAAGCGAGTGAAAGAAGACAAGGGTGTAAATATCGGCACAACTTTTGCCTCATATCTGCGCACTTCGTTGAAATATCTATTGTTTTTTTTCTAGATAATTTTTTGGTCGTTTGTCTGTTGAGCGTAGTTTTGTCAAAACGGCGCCTTTAACGAGCTGCAGCCTTATTGCATACTGTCAGAGACCAACTACCACCCGGATCTTCTCGAAATGCATCATCCGGACCCTGCAGGAGACTCTGGCAGTGTTAGAAAGATGGCGCACCAGGCTGTCTTTCACAGAAGGGGGAGCAACACTGGTAGCGGGAGCGGCCCCGGGCTGTCAACATCAGCTAACCCGGTGGTTAATAACAGCCACGTACCAGGCGATGACTACCCGCCCTCCCTGTTGATTCAACCTCCTGCTGGCTCATCCTCCCCGGGTCCCCATCATCCTCCTCCCCCCCACAGCCTAAATCTGCTCTCCCAGCCCCAGCCCACACAGTCCACTGGAGCTCAGATAAAAAAGAAGAGTGGTTTCCAGATCACAAGTGTGACTCCAGCACAGGTATCTGTTAGTACCAATAACAGCATTGCAGAGGATACTGAGAGCTACGACGACCTGGATGAGTCCCATACTGAGGATCTGTCGTCTTCTGAGATTCTGGATGTGTCCCTCTCCCGAGCTAATGATGTAGTTGGAGCAGAGAGAAGCTCCTCAGAGGAGACGTTGAATAATTTCCATGAGGCGGAGACCCCTGGAGCAGTCTCTCCAAATCAGCCTTCACACCCCCACACCTTGAACCAGGCACAGAAGCAACACGGTGGAGCCATGGTGAATGGGACTGTACACCATCAACATCCTCCACATCCTAACCATGCCCAGGTCTACCCTCTGTCCTCTGGCTCCGGGATCACCGCGTCTGGTCTCACCTCTGGAGCTTTACCTTGTGTCACCCAGAAAATGCCTTCTAATATGGGCGGCCCTCAAGAGAGAGTTTCCCAGGCTGCTCCTTCAAGTATCCCCACTCAGCCTACGGGGACTGCAGTCCCGGGATCTATCCCTGGAATGCACAGCTCTGCTGCTGGCAATACAGTTAGCATAGTTAATCCCCAGACCAGCAATGTTAGTAATGTGAATATGTTGAGCTCTGCCAACGTGCCTGTGAGAGGGGGGATCAGCACGAGTGCTAGCACTAGCAGTGGCGGCTATCCTCTCAATGTGATGAGCAGCAGTGGAGGGAGTGGAGGAGGAGAAAGTGCTGCTGCTCCAGCGGGGAGCAACCTAATGGCCCCCACTAGCATGATCCAGCAACACCAAAACTTAAACTCCAACATTGCTATGACTGCTACAACTACTGTTGCTGTGAGTGTCTCTGGAGGCGTAGGGCTCCCCAGCGGGCTCCATGGAAGAGTTGGATCAGCTGTGCAGCAGCCTGTGAGTGCAACTGCTACAGCTGCAACCACAGCTCCTGTATCAACTGCTCCTGCGGCCCCTGTGGTGGCCACCACCACAAGCTCTCGCTTTAGAGTGGTGAAGCTGGACTCTAACTCTGAGCCCTTCAAAAAGGGCAGATGGACTTGCACTGATTTCTATGATAAGGACACCCCAGCTCCTGCCCCCACTTCTTCTTCTGATCCTGGGTCCCACAGCATACGACAGTTTGTCTCTGAGAGCTTTGCTGGGGGGTCGGAGAGAGAAAGCACAAGTGGGAGTTCTGTGAGTAGTACTATGAGTACATTGAGCCATTATGTCGAGAATGTGTGCAGTGGAGATGTTGGTGGACCACAGCTTGCACAGGATTACAACTCCCCTCCTCAGGGCTTTCAAGGAATCCTCCCCAGCGGTTTAAGCATGGGGGTATCTCACACCCAACCCCAACAGCATGATAAAACTATTGCGGCCCCCTCGGCACCTACAAACGTTCATCAGCCTCCATCCATGCCGAGCCACCAGACCACCATGGGACTCACTGCTGTGTCCCAGCAGCAGCTCACTTATGCCCAGGCAGTTGCTAATCAACCCCCAGTAGGTGTTCAGCAGCAGAAGATGGGTTATGCCACCCTACCACAACAGCCAGCTGCTGCCCCCCAAGCACACACGATGTCGATGAGGCCACCTGAGTACACACAGCTGCAGCAAAGCATCCCTCATTCTGCTGCTGCTTCCCAGCCTTTGTCCAACCAAGCTGGAGCCACATCTGCTGGGATGGCTAACGGAGCCTGCCATATGATGGGAGGTCCTCAGCAGCCCCACTCTCTTCAGTCTACCACCTCTAGTATGTCCTCTCATGTCGGGGTAGCTGGTGTTGGCCAGCAGCCTCAGAGCCATCCAGGCCATTTGGATTGCCAGCAGCAAAAGCCGCAGTCACTCCCAACACAAATCCAAAACCAAGGGCTGAGCACCCAGCTGCCAACAGCGGCCCATCAGAGCCAGGCGTCTGCACCAAGTGTGCCTCCCCCCAACCCTCAGAGCGATCACCAGGCCCAGGCCCAACCCCAATCTCACAACACTGGGAATACTGCTCGGATGCCCCCGCAGGGAGTTCCCCATAGCCAGCCGTCTTCTGTGAGCTTGACCCATGACCACAGCAGTGCCCAGGCCCTGGCTCACGCTGCACAGGCCAGCGCCCTGTATGCCAGTCTGCCGAGCTTCACCACCACTCAGCTGCAAGATGCCCAGCGGCTGCTCCTCCAGCATCAGTCGGGTTTGTTGGGGTTGCCCAAGCTGTCTGGGGGAGAGACTGGATCCAACACTGGCCATGGTCAGGAAACTGAGGGCAACGCTGCCACCGCCAGTGCCTTAACAGCACCAGCTGGTCTCAAGACTGTAGATGGAGAAGAGGATGGGTAAGAGACTTCATTTTTATACTTTTCTCACTTATATTTGTTTGATTATCTGCAAACGGTTTATGGCTTTCTTTTTGTTTTGTATTAAAAAAAGAGTTTTGTGTGATGGTACTCAGCATTTTAAGTCTGTTTGAAGCTGAATGAGTTCACTGTTTAATGTTGCAGCTGTGAGGGAAGAAAAGTGTTGTTGTTATCCTAGATCACCAGCCGACAGAGGCCAAGCTGCTGCACTCTCTCTGTCCTCTGTCAGTGGGATACAACGCAGGGCTCAGCTGGATGTGACGTTTCTTGTCTTTATCAAGTGGCTGCAGTGATTCAACATTTTACCTCACCCGCCCGCCTGCTTGAAATCCCGGCTGTCTGCCTTACAGGGCACATTTTCTGCTGGGCGCACAGTTCCCTGTAGAGACTCTCAGCACATTTTGTTGTTGAAAAGCAGAAATTACAGTAGCAGTTGTCGATGACTTAATAAGCAATAGAATAAGACAGGTATGAAATAAACTGACAGCCATTGTCAATTTTGTGTTGTAGTCAAAGCAAGTCTTGAAATGCCCTTTCGTCTTTAGGAAAGAAACAAGAGTTGCCAGGTTGCTTATTCACATGAAAATGAAGGCACATGGCTCCTTTTTTCCTCAGTGAAAGCTTATCGATTTCATTAAGAGCCTTTTCCCTCTCTCTCTCTGCTACTGGCAAACTTGAAATCCTTTGGAAATTCCTCAAGAAGTTTTAAGAACATATTTTGAGGTTAGACAGGAATTTTAATCACTGTGCAGCACGAGGGACTTGCTTTCATTTCCGTCACCCCTAACAATCTGAAGTCTTACGAATATGTTGGTGTTACTGTCACCTTTGCCCTCATAGCTTTAGGGATGTTTAGCATATCTGAGTCTCAGTCAGCGCTTAGCGAAGTGATGCCAGGTACAGCTGGGAATGTGGAGGGTAACATGGAAGTTATGTTAGTTTGTTTTTTTTTGGAGGGGGGGGGGGGTTGCCTTTATGGGTCAGCTGGGTAGATACTAAAGGGTGACTGTTTTTATCACATGATGTTTAACTCTGAGGAATTTGAAATCTATGTGGGATCAGGTGGATTATTGTCTTTAATCAGCACTCATACCAAAGCCCTGCTTACAGATTATCTCTGTGAATTATACTCATTCTGTCTAGTTTACCTGCTATCAGTGGTAGTGGTAATATTTTGACTCTGTTTTCTTACTTTTAGACTAGTCAGTCTGCACCATACAGTGGCTTGTGTGGCTAACATTAACAGTGCTAGGACGAGCTACCTTCTGTGCTTGCAAACACCTGTGCATAGTGTAAATAAACATGTCTCCGGTCAGGTGGTTTTAAGCGAGTTTACTTTGATGCGGCCTACATTTTGCAGATGAAAATAAAACAGAACTGTGCTGGTTTGCAGGGCTGTTACCTGCCCTGTCTAACATTGTGCTTCTTTACAACTAAAGTGAGACAAAGAGTGGGTCCAGGACGCTGGGCCCGACATTCGACAGGTAACTTGGCAACAACTTTAACCCAACAGATAACCGGCACTGTACATTAATGCAACATGAGAAATTAGTTTAACTTAAGGCTTTTTGATTATGGCAAAATAATGATTATGGCAAAATAATAATCCGAATTGTTGGTTAAGCTCAGTTATTTAACATGCTGCTTGTTATTGTCAGTAATTTCAACACTGTACAGTTACAGAAAACAGACTTTTTACAGCAAGTTTCCTTGAAGATAGGAAGAAAAAAAAATTGATAGGGGGGAAAAAGAATAAAAGATATGAGCTTGGTAGGAGACATGAGGTCTGAGAGAGTTTCAGACCTGGGCTAACAGGTATTTTTGACTTTAAAGCCTGTGTAACAAGAGTAGCTGCCACAAAGAAGCCCATGCATCAGCTTAGCTACCTCGCACAGCTCAAGAGGCCTTCATGGTAGCTACAAGGTGAGACCTGGTGACTGAGGCAGTTACAGGCAACTGATGATAATCTTTTCACTTGTACACCAATGAAAACGTTGCAGTATTTCTTTTCCCCCACATAGTTTCGTTTTCATGGCTCCTCCCTAAAAGCTCAAAAGTGGTGGTGTGAAAATGAATGCAAAAGTAATTTCGAAATCCAATGATTATTGTTTTTTAATTTATAGTATTTCTGCTGCAAATTACTGAAGGCAGCAGCTTTTAATCATCTAAGCAATTATTTGTTCACAAATAATTGTGAACCTGAGATTTTTTTTTTTTTTTTTTGTATTACTGATATCTCTGCCTCTCTTTCATGTTCACTGACAAAAGTAATGCACTTCCGTGACTGCATAACAGGCATACTTCAAGAAAGGTATTTCCCTTGTGATTCTATATTTGGACTTGTGCAGACAAAACACAGTAAATTAATCTATTAATTACAAAACTGCTATGTAAAGTTATGTTAAATGACAACCCTCTTGGGTTAAAATAAAACTTAATTTAAAAGCATCACTTATTACCAAGACAAAAAATGAACAGCAGTTGTGATCAACTGCATGGTTTTTAAATTATTGAATAATCAAGATTACAATAATGACCACAATGATTGAGCAGCCTTGCCACCAGTGCAACACGGCTCTCCACCTAAAGAAAAATGGTTGCATGGTCAGTATTACAGGAGCTAGATATCTTAGCTGGACTTTTGAGAAAGGTTGCCCCAAGATATAGAGCCTCTACAAAAGGCCTTATGCAGATTAATTAGTGACATGATACTTGAAAATGTCTTTTGGCAACAAGAAATTCAGTTCTGTTTTGGAACATAAATAGAGTGGTAACAAGGGTAAGTGTGGAAGCTGACCTTATTCTTAGCATTTCAACTTCATTCTCAAAATAGAATTTCAAATTTATGCTGAGTTTTAAACAACAAAGAAACACTTGATGTGGTCTCAGTGGTCATTTGGGGAAAAATGGGCTGTCAGAAGTGCCCTTTGTTAAACTGCAATCAAAAGAGGAACTGACCACATGTCAGATAACATAGGAACTGCTTTGCTCATTGGTCTGGCTTAACATTGTGGCATTGTGCCCTTTTGTGTTTTGGACACACAGTTTTGAAACACTTATGTTTTTAACAGTCACTAACAGTTCCTGCCCACTGTTATTGAATTGTTGCCCTAACGTTAGTTGCAGTAACAGAGGAATGACTGTTCTAACTTTAAATTTCTGCTGAAACATTATGGTCATTTTGTGCAGAGGCTGTCACTGAGATGTTTTTTCTTAGCTTTCTCTGTCTGGTAGAAATATGTGTACAAGTATGTTGTGAACAGGGAATCTGTGAGCTGTATTTAGGGTTGGACAGTTCCTGTGGTCTTCTCTGTGACTGTTGATGACCAAATTTTCAGTTTTTGTTATGTGGGATGACCCTGTCCTCACGAACCCCTCCGGAGCCAAAGCTAACAGTTAGGTGTCCTCAGAGTGCCAGTTCATCTGTCTGCATGTGTCTCTTTGAATGAGGGAGCTTGTCTGTTGTACATATCCTGAGTCTGTCCTGCGAGTTATTAATGAGGTGTGTGAGTGAGTGTGAGGATGCCACTGCTGGGGTTTACTGGCAGCTAATAGTGATTAAAAACAGAATGTCAAATGTTCCTGTGTGCAGAACTTTAAGTAAAACCTGGCATGCTCCCACGCTCATGGCTCATCCTGTATGTGAGGAAGTGGTTTCGTGAGGTGAGACTTCACATTTGTGTGTATTTGAGTCTTGTGACCAGAGGTTTTGTAGATTGGCAAGCTGTAAAAGTTTGGTCAGAAATGAATATACAGTGGTGTGGAAAAAGTGTTAGCCCCTTCCTGATTATTATTATTATTATTATTATTTTTTTTTTTTTTTTTGAGGGGGGGTGTTTATCACACTTGAATATTTCAGATCCTCAAACAGTTTGAAATATTAGACAAAGATAGCACAAGTATAAATGCAGTTTTTTTTAAATGAAGGTGTTTATTATTAAGGGGAAAACAAAAATCCAATCCTTCATGTGGAAAAATAACTGGTTGGGCCACCCTAGGCAGCAACAACTGCAATTAGGTGTTTGTGATAAGTGTCAATGAGTTTTTTACAGTGCTGTAGAGAATTTTTGCAGAATTGTTGTAATTCAGCCACATTGGAGAGTTTTTGAGCATGAAATGCCTTTTTAAGGTCATGCCACAGCATCTCAAGATTTTCCAAAGTCTTTATTTTATTTTTTAAACCATTCAGAGTTGGACTTGGTTTGTTTTGGATCTTTGTCCTGCTGCAGAAAACAAGTGCGCTTCAGCTTGAGGTCACGAACACATGGCCAGACATTGTCCTTCGGGATGTTTTTGTAGACAGCAGACTACAGCAAGTCTTACAGGTCCTGAGGTGGCAAAACAGCCCCAGACCATCACACTACCACCACCATATTTTACTGTTGATATGATGTTCCTTTTCTGAAATGCTCTTACTTTTATGCCAGATATAATGGTACACACACCTTCCAAAAAGTTCAACTTTTGTCTTGTCAGTCCAGGGTTATTTTCCCAAGTCTTGGCGATAATCAAGATGTTTTCTGGCAGGCAATCACTTTTTCACACCACTGTAACACAATTTTTTTTTGTTGATTTTGTTTTAGCTTTAATGAGGCAATTCATCAATTACACTTTGCTCTACTTGAGCCTCCTTTTTATTTGTTTTCTTGCTTTTTTGAGATTAAAATGGTCAGTTTATTAACTATTATTGGCATTTCTCTTGTGCCTTTGTCTCACCTCAGCAGTATTGCTTGTAATTTCACTAAAGGACCCACTGGGAAATGAGAATCCCATCAATGCCTGGATATACAGTTTATTGACTTGCTTTGATCAACTTGCTCTCGACATGTCTGCCTCTTTTTCCCTCTCAATTGCCCCATATCTCTGCGCGTCTGTGGATGCAACCATCAAAATGAAAAGGCAAGTTATATTTCTTGAAGACAGAGATTATTTTATGGTCAATTGTACCAGTCTCTGTTAGCTAGAATTTGTGATAGAGGTACCCCTGTCTGTGTAGTTTGGCATATGCAACCTACATATTCTACCAGCCAGGCCAGAATGTTTTGAGAATCTAGAAGTGCCAAGTTTGGCCCTCATTGTCTAGAAAGGTGCTTTTTCTCTCAGGCAGTGACTATGGGTGAAATCTTGTCCTGTAACATAAAGTTGGTGGGGGACTAATACTTGGGTCTGTATTAGGTTCCCTGCCAAGGCTGCAAAGCTTTAGGGATTGTTATAATGTCAAACGTTAAGGTCAATGTCTCTTTTGGTTTTAGAATGATTAACATCTGTGGGGAAGCTTTCATTGCACTTACGGTAATGATGTACACAAGTGTATGTCAAGTGGAGTAGTGTTAATCTTCACTTAACCTGTCTGCTTCTCTATTATGCTAACAGTGAGCAAAGCAGAAGAGACAAATTAGTGTGACACTATAACACAGGAGAAGCACAAAAAAAAGACACACACACACACACTAGTGCTAGTTTTTTATTTTATTTATTTATTTTAATATTTCTACTTTCTCATTGAGAATGCAGGGTTTGTTTTGTTTGTTTTTTTTAATGTATATACACACTAATACATGTTGCGTCTAGCTAACGGGCAGATGATGATGATGATGATGATGATGATGATAATCATCACATGTTATAGTAATGTTGCAATAAGTTTCCCAGCAAGTCAAATGTAAGAAGAGTGACGTCATTAGGGTTGGGACTTTTCATTCATGTCTATCTATTCACTAGATCCTTGCAGTGTTTAAAGATGGACATAGCTGCTGCGATGCCACCTGTTATTTTCTTAAGTCCTATTTTGAAACCTTAAAACTTTCCCAAAATTACAAGAATGCGACAGTTGGTTCAGTTGATGTTTATCTGCAACATTATTTTTCTACCTACATGTTCAGATAATGCAAAGCATAGAGAAAGCATGTCTTTCTCTTTAAAGATTCTTCTTTGTGTTGGCAGTTGGCTTCAGTATGTTCACTGAATTTCACTGTCAGCGCATCCTTAATTTTGTGGTGACGTCTTTGGAGATTCTGCAAATTCTGATGTTATTCCACATGCTTGGTTTATTTATTTAAATGGAGTAGTAGGGATTCGTTTTATTTTGTTGATAGCAACACTTGTGATATTTGGGCTATGAAAAGATATTTGCTGGAGGTATGAAAAGTTTTGGATTGAAGAGGGGGGAAAATGAGACCTCTTATGAATCCAGCGTGTGAGGTAACTTATATATTTACATTCTTGCTAGCTTTGGCTAGCAAGAATGTAAATATATAAGCTAAAGCTAGTTAATATTTAACTAGCTTTAGCGAGCAAGAATTAGCTTTTGTTAAATTTATTATGGCCCAACAAACTCAGTCCACTCTATAATAATGCACCCACTGTGGAATTAGGCAGCAGTGTAACTTTTTTCTCTATAATGAGGAAACAAAATAATAATAGATGGAGCTGTTTGTCACGAAGGTTAGCCTATTGTCCCCGTGTGAGCATGTTCAGGTTGGGAGGGCAGTTTTCTCAGATGAAAGGCACACTAAAAACACAATCCATTACAGGCCATTAGTTTTCCCACCACACTCTTAAGTGAAACAGTCCTGTTTATTGATGAAAAAACAAACCATCAGCAAGAACGGGGCAGACACAAACAAAATCAATGACGCATCTGAGCAGAGAACACCAGCAAAGCAGAAGACTAAGACAGTAAACTGCGCTGAGAGGGTTTCTGCTAACTTCTGGTCCCCCCCTGAACAATCTTAGTGTTCAGTTTCCTTCTGCCATTCATACTTTCACCTCCCGGTTAAAAAGTGATAGTAAATACTCAGCGAGACCTCCCTCTCGCTGCCTCTGTTGCTCATACACAGCATGTTGTTGCTCTGTTGTTTTCTGGTGCTCTCTGGCTCGGTCTGTATGTGTGGTAGGATTGAGGGAGGTGTCAGTAGCATAACACACAACAATTGCTGTTTACTTGTAGTGAAACACTTTAGTGCTATATAAAGAGAGCACGGCTGAACGTTACAGCAGTTTTGGGCCATTTGTTGTGACGGCACTTTGTCACGGAGATTGTTCTAACTGCTCAAAAAAATGTGATACCTGCCCAGGTTTTGGCCCCTGTGTGGATTTTTCAGATTTGAGTGATATTTTCACTGTGTATTACAGCCTGATAATAACAAGGATATAGTGGGGTAATACAGTGTAATTCATAATAATTACAAAAACTTGGTACCAACAGTGATTATAGCTTGAATACTTGAATACGATTGGACTGAAATTGATGTAAATATGGCAGTAAGGGAACATGTGATCAAAAGTTTGTAATTATGGTCTTTTTTTTTTTTTTTTTTTTTTTTTTTTTTTTAAGGTTCTGGTGGTTTCACATTGTATTGCTAATGAAGTTTTTATTTAAGCAAATGCTTATTTAGGTTTAGAGTCACACTTTTTCCCCCCCTGTCATGAGTGTATGACTTATAGTGGCATGAAAGTGCTTTTATAAGTGGACAAAAATACCACCAGACAACCAAAACCATAAATAATGGCTCTTTGGCTTTGTTAACAGTATTTTTCAAAGGGCCATAGAGTTGTCCTTAACAGGCTGCCTGTAATACTAAGAATAATGCAAAAACTTTTTCTATAGCATCTTGCTAAATCAGTGCTAATTTAAATAAGTCTATATTTTAGAAAAAGAAGAAGATAAAAAAACGGTCCAAAATATATCAAATTAATCAAAAATAAAATGTCCAAGCAATGAGTAAGGGAAGGAAAAAGTAAAAATTTAAGGTGTTTCTAAAACTTAACACTCGATCAACATTCCTACCTGCATCTATGACCATGAGCTTTGGTTGAGGAAAAATGGGATTGTGGAAGCAGGCGATGGAAATGAGCTTCCTCTGAAAGGTGGCTGGACTCTTCCTTAGAGATGAGGCAAAGGTCGAAGTACGGATGCTGCTACTCCACATTGAAAGGAGCCAGTTAAGGGGTTCGAGTATCTGATTAGAGAGCCTCCTGGACATCTCTTAGACTCCTAGGTGAGGTGTTTCAGGCATGTCCTAGTGGAAAGAGGCTAAGACCTAGGACCCTCTGGAGAGATTGTCTCTTGGTAGCTTGGGGATGTCTTGGTGTCCCCCTGGATAAGGTGGAGATGGTGGCCAGGGAGATGCCTAGACCCCTCGCAGCGCCCTCTGCCGCTGGGACCCTAGCTCTGTTAAGCAGCTAAGTTTGCTAATCTTATAAGAGGAGGTTTGTTCCACAGTGGTCTGGCTAAAACAATAAAGGCACATTTTGCCCTTTGTTTTAAGCCTGGATGAAACCTGTAACAGTAATTGATTCTCTGATCTGACAGGTCTGGGGCTTAGGCTTTTATATCTAATGAAAGAGGTTTTCAGTTATATTGTTCTAAAGAATTGGTTTGACCTTTACAATATTTCTAGTTTGTACAAAGCAAAACTGATCTAGGCTTTTGATCCATTTTGAAACTGATAAATTCCTTGTTTGTGAGAAGGTTGCTGTGGTTTGGTTATTAGTTGTCCAAGGTGAGGAGTGACGCTATCAGAAACATAATTGGGACCAGTTACAAGGATTATCAGTAAGACGTTAAAAGTCGGACTGCTTAATGTGAATGAGGCCACTTGGATTTAAAGTTTGCTGTAAAAACTAACCTGTGGTGAGGAAAATCACCTGTAAGCCTTGTGTAACACATCGTCGTTTCCTCACCTGTGGGACGAGTTGACCCCCAGTGAGAGCACAGTGATAGACAAAACAACCCAAAATGAGACGGGCCTTCTTTGAACTGAGAACAAGACAAACTGCAGATGCAGCTCCTCTTTTGGTCACAAGTTATTTTGGTACCTCTAGTCTCTTTTCTTTATCCTCCATTTGCCTTCACTGGTCTTGAATGTTGAATGCTGTTAACAGGCTGCTATGCTGCCTGTCTAGCTATTATTATGTCCAACATGCTGTTCAGTGGTATAAATTTTAATAATGTGCAGATAATTGTTTGTTTCAAAAAGTTTTATGTCCTGTGTGACAGATAGCTGTGGATCATTAACTTTTAAATTAATGTTTATGTATTCATATAGTTAGAACTGTGAGTGAGGAGGCTCAACAGTCAATACACTCCTTAGCACTAATATTTGCCACTGACACTATAATTCTAACTTTACTTTTGACTTGTGTAAGTTTACAGATGTAACAGTTTGAGAATATATGTTCCCTACTTTTGAAGCATAAGCAATCAGGCAGTCTGTAAGCAAAGGCATTTACTAAATAAAGATCCACAGGTGATATGTATGTTTTTGGTTTTCCTCCCTGTTGCTACTTTGATGTTAGATTTATCCGCTTTTTTTTTTTCTTTTTAAAAGAAATACAAAACCCAGAGTCACAGGAGTAAATCCTAAAACCCAGATTGGCATGTATCTACTTCTGGTAGGTGCTTGCAGTTGGGTGAATTATAAGTTAAGTGCAGCATAAAATGCGTAACTAAAGGGTATACCTTGTGCAGTCAGTGGCAGTTAAACTTTAGAGATCAGCAAAAGTGAGTTGGGTGAGATTATCTTGCATAACAAAAATGTTCAGGCATCATAAACATTTTTCCCACAGAGTTTATTCTCTGTATTAATCCAAGAATATGAAAAAATCCTATCAAGGGAACCCAGGAATTGCCATACTTCACTTAATAAAATCTGTGAATAGTGTCCCATAGCTATCTATCATGCTTCTGCAACTGAAGAGGAAAAAAACCCATCATACAGCAAGAGCTTAGAAGCAAATTTCAATGCAGAAAACGCACAAAAGAAAAAAGATTGCTTTGTAATTGTTACAATCCTAAACAAAGAGAGATTTCTTCTGTAAAACCCCACCAGAACATCTGGACACTAGGTCTGTTAAGTCAGTGCCAATAATAAATGAAAGTCGAATCGATGAAAGGCAGCAGTGAGCGACTCTGCTCAGTTTGGTTCCATCTGGTCCCGTCTGCTGTGTCCTCAAGTAGTCTGAACCAGCTCCAGTAGACCTGACTAACTTGGGTCAGGTCAGCTCAGGTCACTTCCGCTGTGTGCTGTGAATTTTAGGGATCTCGTTGATCTCCCCACAATGAGCAACGGGCACAACACGCACGCTCCCTGCACTGCCAGGGGGAAGATTACATTCAAAACAGCTGCAACAGAGATAGCCATCATGCTGCCAACCAGCCCACATTCCCCTAAGCTTTCACACTTTGAAACACACTATACACTTGTTCGGACCAACAATAGCTCCCTTTAAAAAAAAAAAAAAAAAAAAGCCTGCCTCATTCATTTTAGTATGACCACTGTGTTAGCTCAGCAGTGGTTTCAGCAGAAAAGTGTATTTTTTTATTTATTTTTAAAAATTTTTTTAACTTCATCAGCAGAGCAAAGCGCCGTGCGAGGTTGGCTGTTAAAGATTTGAAATGTACGTTCACAGATGCTGATTGAACACCACTTCAGGGATGCAGCTGGTTCTCGGAGGCTATCCTTTGGTTTAAGTTGGTGGTGGTGATGCTTGTGGATGGAGTACTTGAACATTTTCCAGATAAATTTTAATTATTTTTTTATTTTTTTCATGCTGTTTTTGACCATTATGATTACCATAGTTTTAAATGAAAGCTGGCAAAACCTCTTGTATTTCTGGAGGTAACTACACACAAGCTCAGTTGTCGCGCAGACGTATGTGCCTTTTCCTGTTACTTTGGGCCATTCAGTGAACAAAATCCTGTTTCATCCTGACTGAACTAAACCCCAGGATGAGAAATATTAGTTTACTTGGTGCTGTTATGTATTGTTTAACTAACACAAGTTAGATTTTGTTTTACAAACAAGAGCAGGATTCATCACTGCATATTGATGTCGACGTGGTATTGTTATTATCTAAATGTGTACATTGTTGGGGGAAATTGTGCCAGAGACGCTGTGTTGTTACAGTTATTTGTTTGGAAAGTTTATTGTATTAAAAACGTGGAAGAAAAGGGGATTAACATACAAACACTAAATCTCCTGTTGCGAACAGCATATGAGACATTTTTTTTTTGGGTGTATGCATAAATTTTAAAATGCTGTTGATTTCATCTTCAGTCACGCATTTTTATTTTTAGGCTTTAGTGGGCCGCCACTGTCATCCCCCCTAAACATGCAGGCAATGTGCTGAATCATGGCTGGCATTCCTGTGGCCAGAGCACTGTCCAGTCAGCTGCAGGAGTTTAACACACACACATTCACACACATGTAGAAGCAAAAATGCAGTGCATGACTTTGCTATAGGCGTAAGTTTGCTTCCTCTTTGTACTCCATGTGTTTCATAGTGTTTGTTCTGCTGCTGTCATTATGTCTCTGTTCGCTCTTAGCCGAACAGCACAGCTACCAAAGGTCATCCCAGGATAACGGAGACATAGTTATTGATAGTTGTGAGGCTTTTGTTTTTTCTCCATCGATTGATGCTCTCATCATTCCTGCAGACTATTTTCAAATCATTTTCTATAGTGTTGCTGGATCCTATGAGATATGTGAAGTTCTCTGTTATTGTGAATGTAAAACTATGATATTGTAACAACCCAATCTTATCGCAATGTATCGAGAAAATGTGGGGGGGGGGAACCTACAACAAATAATAACAATGATGCTATTGTATAACAAATTAAAATGGAGGTGGTCTGTAAACACCAAAGTAACAATTATACAACTACTCACGATATCTGGTGTAATTAGTGAAGCTGTATCAGGATTTCATTTTTGAAAAGTCATGACGCATCTAAATGGTGTTGTATCCTGTGTAGAGAAAAGACAAGTTGGGTATTAATCACTACATTTATCACTTGATTGTCATCATGGGTGTGCCCAGCTCATTGAAATTTAAATGTTTCTGCCCATGCTAGTCAGCACCAACAGTTGTTATTGTTTTAAATTGTTCTAAAGGAATGACTAAGCATGCTTGGAAAAACAAGTGTATCAAGTATCGGTGAAAGACATTTGCAAGAGCTGCTGTGGTGTTGTTACTACAAGTCTTAATGGGTAGTAGAAGTTATCTGCCACTAACTGGGGCTGCAGGTTCGACGGACAGTACCACTCGTCTCTCCTGTGATACAAATGAGCGAGGTTAAAGACAGCTGTAAGAAGTAAAAATTCTGCAATATGATGTTGAAAATATTTTATTTCTGCTGTCCAAGGTAAACTGACATCACAATGTGACTGAAGCCTTGTGAAACACATTCATGTAATATTTGTGTGGCCAGTGCTTAACTTTGTCCATTTGACTGTGTGTTTTTGAATGTTTTGTGAGCATTTTGTTACGTTTGGACTGTTTAAATAACTACTGAAGTAGTAGCAGGAACAGCCTTAATATTGTTATTGTGACAGAACAATGATAGATAATCAGTTTGCTGTTATGAGAAAATCGGCAAACGTTTTAGGTTTTTGGAGGTAGAGCTATGCCACTTTAAATGGGCCTGTTGTGCTTTTCTGTATTTTGTCATATATTTACTGTTACTATGGTGGGTGTTACTATTAAACATGGTCACTATGTGCAAGAAATTCTTTTGGACTTGTTTGAACTCTTGGTTTAAGGCAGTTGCCACAAGTTGAAAAAGGATGGATGCCAGCAGAGAAATGTTTTAAGAATCCTGTTGATTGGAAATGAGTTAAAATAAAAGGCTTATCTATAAATACCAAAGCTAAACAGTGTTGGGTTATCTCAGGCTAGTGCAGTTTGATACTTTGTCTGCTTGGCTGTGGTGATGTGAGAGTTTCAGTCAGTCAGGGTGCTTTCCCATAGGCTTCAATATTCATTCACTCTGGCTTTGTGTGAGCTAATCCCTTTCTCTATGCTCTGTGGCTGAATGAGGAAGGCTGCTGGAGCTCTACGCTGCTGGAGCTCTACGCTGCCGGAGGCCCCCCCCCAAAAGTCCTGGCAGCTGCTTCTCTTATTAGCATGAGTAAAGCGCTGAGATACTTTTCTGTGTCCTGTAATTCAGTGTCTGTACTAGACCATTTCCCATATAATACTTAGGTATACAAATATTTATATGTAATACTTTTTACTTGTGCGTCTGTGTTGACATGCACTTGGATGCACACACTTAATAACAAAAAACCAAGAGTTTATTTTGAACTTCAGATGTCTTTAGACTAGAGATTGACTGTTTGTTTGGTTTATTTTATTTATTTTTTGTTCTTAGTTTAACTTTTGACAGCTACTGGCACGGTTTCTGACTATACTGTGTCTCTGTGTGCAGTTTTGAGCTCTGTAAACAGTGCTGTACTACCCCCTGCTGGTTAACAAGCAGCGACTGCCAACAGACACCAGGATCATCATATTGGATGCAGACTAGGACTGTCAAGGGATGGTTTGAATGCTGCCTCTAGTCCTGAAAGAAGCACATTTAAATCTAAGAGTCCTAAATACATTCTTCTTTCAGTCTTCCTTTTCAGGCAAGCTAGCTGTCCTGCTGGGAGGGAAAAGCAATGCAGTAGAGCTATAAATTCATAACCTGTAAAACATTTTTTTTTTTTTTTTTTTTAATTCCTCAGCACATGCAGGATGGCCAATTTTTGAGCAAACAGAGGTTGTTTTTGTTTTAAAGACCAGTTTTTCCAAACTGTGATCAACTTTTCCCCTCGTTACAGTAAGAAATGTTCCGTTTAACCTGCCTGGGTCCAGGAATGGTTCTTGTTTTTGAGTTTCATAGCCCATTTACTTTTATATTTTCCCCATTCATTTAATGTTGGGTTTTTTGTTTTGTTTTTAAAAATATGTTTAATGTCTCTTTAACAGCACTTTTTCAAGAGCACTTGTTATTCATTACATATTAAATGTATTTATATTACATATAAAATATATGGATTAACACTTTCAGAAGAGCAGGTGTGGATGACAGAAAATCATAGCACTTTTTCCAGAAAGTAGATTAAAGAGTTTAATTTAACAAATCTCAACTCTGCTGTTAGATGAGGAAAGCCCTGTAAAGTCAGATGATTGAGGAGCACTGCAGTTTTTTCCTTAAAAGAAGGAAGAATTAAAGCATGTTCATGTCATTTTTCTTTTCCTTTGGCTATTTGACATGTATTTTAACTCCACAAGAAAAACAAGGAAAAAAAAAATCAGCTCTGGTGACTTTTCTTTGTGGGAACCAGATTTTTATTTATTTATTTTAATTTGCAGGGAAAGCTCTGGCACTGGGGTGACTGAGGACAATGAGTGGTGAAATGTGAGAAATGCACATCTTTACTGCACGGATGCTTTAATGCTTTAAGGTGTGATTAGACTTGATGAAAAGAAGGGTTGGCTGTGAAAACGGTACACTAATATTTTCTCACAGTGCCTGTAAGTACCTGAGCAAATTATATGGGGCCTAATATAAACAGTTGGTAGACATTCGCTGTTAATATACTCACCTGGTTATTATTATGTGTTCATGCTAAATTAATGATAGGTGTTTGAAGTGAATATAGGTGACCTTCCCATGTAGACCGGACTGAAAAGATAATGAGCAGTTAACTGTCTAAGATCACAGGCTTGCGTTTGTACTGTCCTGTTAACTGTAGCAGAGGCTGTTACAAGGGCAGGCGGAGGCAGGTCTACATTAGGGAACAATCATCTTATTTATTCTGTTTTATTTTTAAATCCTGCGATGTTAACCTATTACAGATATTTTATTTGTATTTTCATTTAGTTATAATTGGAAAGCAGAGGCTGCTTCAAAGAGAAATGTTAATATAGTTAATATAATCTGGGAAATTATTATAAGTTTTCAGCAGCCAAGAGCTGAGATTACTCTTCATTAGGTGTTGGTTCAAGACATGGTCTAAGCCAGGACCACAAACTTTTCCTTCATTAATCTTTTTTTTTTTTTTGTCTGGAAATAGGCTTAGTATATGTGTGGGAAATCGGTGTCATTTGACTAGGTTTATACATAAACTAATTTATAATGAAGAAAAAATGCCTCAGGCCTACGGTGTATCACAATCTAAATTACATCAGAATCTCTTTATGGCAGTTTTTATTTCTATAATTTTTGAGATGTTTTGCTTTAATGAGTATCAAAGTTTCACAGGCAGTTTAATTCTCTGGAGTATCAAAGAAACCTTTCAGTTTTGTTTTGTTTTTTTTAATGTCAGAGAAGGTTTGTTTTTGAGAATGGTGAACTTCAGCTCACAAGTCAGTTTGTGAGATGCCAAATTTGAATTGTTTCTCTGAGGAGCAATTCACCATAAAGATGTGTGGAGTGTGCTGAATTAGAGAAAGTTTGGCTGCAGGAATGTACCAGCAGATGGCAGTGTGCACAAGCTAATACCTCCTGGTCATCCCCAAACGGGCAGTTGCATTAGGAGTATAGCCTCGCCTTGCTGGTCTGTGACAGTCAACAGTTATTTATTTTATTTCATATTTGTAAAATGGGAGGAAATGGTGAAGCAACGAGAAATTAATTTCCTTTTAAGCTCAATGCTCAGAACACTCGTGAATGAACAAATGCCTGTAACAGCTTCTTATCAAATTCTTTATGCTGTTATAACTGTGTGTTAGGGAAATGTAATGTAATAGGCTGGAAGGCTAGGAACTGTAGGAATAGGGTATTTTTGTCACAGTCACTTATGGTGTGCCTCGTGGTGTAATTGTAAATAAATTGTTAGTATCAACTTGTTAAGATCAAAGTCTAATATGAGGGCAGTGTGTTGGTTCATCTCTCAATGTTTACTGCTGATTTTACTAAAAATTTCCCAAATATCACTCGGATGTATCTCGTCCACAGGTTAGGAAGTCCAGCTCAAGTGAGGCAGAAAATGAGTCCTTGGCTCCTTTTAGAGCACTTCTTCACACACTTTTTCCACTTCAAAAAGGCTAGAAATGTTTAAAGCTCACACCACAACAGCTTTTTATTAACGAGGAACAAAGAATTCAATTTTAGTCAAGTAAATATCAGCATGGTGACTTGAACATGTAACATGTAAATGTAATGACACTCATGACAAGATGAATTGTAATCGCATGCATGATGAAGGGCAGAAAATTGGACTAGTCGTTTAAAGAGTCATCCTCCAGAAGTGGTTTGTTTATGCCACCTGTGTGCCAACGTAGTCTTTCCTACAGATGCATTATGGGAGTTGAGATGCTTCAACATGCTGTAGTGATATGAAATTTCCTGGTCACAGGCAGAAGGACAGAGGAGGCAGAAATGAGAGAGATGATGAGACCCTGGTGTTTTCAGGCCAGTTTTCTCAAGAAGTTACAGGAGAAAAGTTAAATTGCATCCTGGTTGTCGCCGCAGGGTGGTGCTGATGTTTTATTGTCATTTTTTGATTTTACAGTAAAAGCTATGTGGTTGTGTTGGGCTTGGGCTGTTATTTCCACTTTGCTGCAGATCTCTTGTTTGTTTAGCTTTTTTGGTAAATCAGACAGTATTTTATGAATCATCTTTTTGATAGTTTTGCAGTCAAGCAGCTACCCAGACTCACTTATCTGATCCTCATGTTGACAAGCTACAAACAGTATATGTACCAACCAATATATGGCAACGCCTCCTAGCTTCACTAGCTGGCACTGTTGAGCTGTAATTAGTCGGAGAATACTTCTCATAGTTATCACATGACTCTGTCTCTGTAGCTATGCTTGGACATTTATATTCGTTAACCTTTTGAGAGGAAGCTGGATACAAAAACAGAAATATCCAGATAAGGGTCGTCTTAGTGAAAGTGGCGTGACAGAGCTTGCAGGAAACAACATTTTGTTGTTTGGTTTCTCATTAAGCCGCGCTTATGATAGCTCCGCTGTCGTCAGGGGTTTAGGTGCGGTGACGGTGGCGCTATCATTGGCTAATCCACTCAGTGCTCCGTCCTCGTGTCTTCACTTGTAATCTTACATGAGTACAAAGAGGAAACTGGGTCAGGGATTGGAGCTTAACATTTCCAGTTATTGATCTGCTGCTCCTCTTCTGTCAGCTGATGCTAGGCAAAGAAAAACTGAATAGCAACATTTTGTTTCCCCTACATTACAAAAAAGAAAGAAACAGATACAAAGACACATTTTTGTATCATTGTGTTTTTGTTGGTAGGCATTTGTTGTTCTGAAGAAGCCTAAGGGATTTGGAAAGACCAAAGCATTATTGATCTTAGTGCACCCAATTTCCTCAGTGATCCATCACTGATCAATTCTGCTGCTCCCTGAACCTTCAGTGTTTATATTTGTGTTTCCACAGTTAAAATTAGTTTGCAGGTAGCAGCAAAAGGGGGGATGGGAGAGAAGCAACAATATGTAGAAGGCAAACCAAATTAATCAAAAGGAAATGCTTAGGATACTTTGTTTGATAGGTGATGGTGAGAGAAAACAGTAGGCAACACAGAAGTATTGCACTTGTGATGTGAACTAAAAGCCTTGCTCTTAGCAAATGTTTCAGGATTTTGCATTTTTTTTTTTTCAAGATGCATTACAGATGGGGAAAGTTAACTTTAGGAAATACTGGAAAGTGTGCAGTGGAGATGCTAATCTGAATAGCTTTACTTGATTATTGATAATTTTATCCTACCGTTAAGCTGTTGGTTTGAAAAAGCCCTAACCTTTTTAAGGGGCTTGTGCTTTATTTATAGTGCTGCATTAAATTTGTGGCGTAGGTCTATACACTTTACCATAACCCCATGCACCTTCCCAGACATGTGTCTACACAGACCTCAGGCCTGTGATTGATCTGTTTGGTAATAATACGCAGTGTAAACTCACCATATTGATCAACACAAAGTCATACTTCTGTGAACTAAATGTAACAGGCTGTAATTATATCTAGCTTGCTTGTTACATTATAGAAATAGATAATAATCTGGCAGTGTTGAAATGAGGCTTTTCTCATTTTCACAGTTTTGAAAATCGCTGTATAGACTCTAGGGCTGCCACGATTTGTCGACTAGTCACGATTACGTCGACTATCAAAATCGTCGACGACTGATTTAATAGTCGACGTGTCGTTTGAAGCTTTGTAAGATCGCAAAAGACGCAGGAATAATAGCAGGATTTAAGAGTGTAATAACGGACTGAAACAGAAGATGGCAGCACAGCATGTACAAGGATGCCAGCTGCCGTTAAACCCCGAAGAAGAAGAAGCAGCTGTGTCCCAGAATTCATAGCGCGGCCCACCTTAGTTTCCAACATAGGCGGTAGCTAGTTAGTTTTAATATTACTCTTATTATTCTTTCTGGGTCACAAAATAAACGTTTAACATATTTTCAGGCGAGAATGTAGCTGTGTAAACCTCAAATATCTGCTCAGTTTATCAGGACACCACATATTTTCAAAAGCGCTCCGACGTTTTCGGAGACGTCTGTTACCCACTAGCTCGATAGCTAGCCGGGGGCTAGGTCACTAGCGCCGTGAGAACACCGGACTCCCGGCAAATTGTTTTCAAACCCACCGCCATCTTTCGCGACTCAGGTTAAATATATATGAGTCACTTAGATAAATTAAAAATGTTATTGTTTGGCCTTTTTTTTTTTTTTTGTATTTTATTTGTTCCTGAGTAAATCGGTTTGGCTGAGATTAAAGTTATAGTTTTTACACAGCTGAATAAACCTCAAGCAGACAACTGATTATCAGAAGTGTGAGATGCTGGAGAATATACTCCGGTGTCCTGTTATATTTTAGATAGCAAGGAGTTTATTAAACTTTACCGAAACAATCTGCAAATTTCATTAAAATTGAATAAACTATCATCTTGTCTTTATTTTTAGTTAGCACCTTAAAAGCTTAAAGCTGTAAGCTAATGATAGTTATATAAGAGCAGATGCTGCTGGTGCAATAAGCTGTAGTTTTATGTCCAGTGGATGATGATCTGATTAGTCGACTAATCGCATAAATAATCGGTGACTAGTCGACTATCAAAATAATCGTTTGTGGCAGCCCTAATAGACTCAGAGCTCAATATTCCACAGGCATTGTGTAGACTGACTGTGACGGTTGATGTTACCAAGAGATATGACATCTAAAACTTTGTTGCACTAGCCAGCTGACCACTGCTGCAGTCTTTTCCTTAAAAGATGATGATATCACAGCTCAGACAAAACCCTCCACATCAGGTCTGGTGGTGGAAAAGTGAAAATGGGGACACAAAATTATCATGGAGGTTATTATTTTATTTCCTGTTTTCTCCCAGCTATTTTAGCATCTCCCACTCTGTCATCTGAGAATGTCTGAACTCGTGCATTAATCGTATTGCTCAATTAACATATGCAATATCTCTTGTAGTGCAAACAGGAAGTGCATCTTAAATGTTCTCGATGTGAGAAGCTATAATTGTGCATAAAGAGTACAGCGCTTGCTTTTTAGTAGCATGGTGTCATTAGTTTTTGTTCTGTTACATCCTATTAGCTGCTGGCTATTCATTAGAATAATGCCCATCCCTAGGAGAGACCATTGTTTAATGCACATCATCAGTTCTAAAATAGAAACACATGACTGTGCTGATGCCGCTGGCCAAAAAGAATTTCAGTACCGCTGCTTCTGCCCACTGCTTTCCCTGATTTGGCTGAGAAACCTGTTGAATATGGAGGGAAATTTGTTGAGATGTAGAGCAGGGCATGAGAGGTGCAGATGACTCAGTCAGACTTGTGTGTCTGTATGAGAATATCAGCCTCCCACCAGCCAACACAAACACACTTATAACACCTTGTGATAGCTTTTAAAGTGGTGACTCTGTAGCAGGTGTGAGTTGTAAAGGTTTGTAACCCAGACATCAGTGTGACTCAGTTTTCCACCCTCACAGACGCTTAAGGATTTGATTTTTGGGAGGTTAAAAAAACCCCTCAAATATATATAAAATAGTATAATATATATATATATTATATGCAGTTTGTAGTGCAGATTTTCAGCCTGTTCCCTCATAGCATTAAAAATTAACAGAAAGAAACACTGAAACTGAAGGCAGAGAAACCCACAAACAAGCAGCATCTGAAAGCGGCTGATATAAAGGTCTGGCAGAGCGTTTGGTGTTTTGGGCAGTCAGCTACTGACTGCAAATTTTCTTCCAATTGCAGCAAATGGTTCCTATAATGAAAATTGGGTGACTATGTGTAAAAATAGCTGTAATCGCAAAACCCTTTGAATTAAAGCTGATTTAAAATTCACTGTGGTGGTGCACAAATGACAAAAATCACGTTTTTGATACTTTCTTTGTTTTACTTTCTTTGTCATTCATGAACGATCTCTGCACTGGAATTGCTTGAAACTGAGGCTGAAGAGAAGAACATGGCCTGCAGTTGTAGATGGTGGAATTAAGAGTTCACCTGCAGGATGAGGAATCGACTGCAAAGCAGTTTTTTTTTTTTTTTTTTTTTTTTTTTTTTTTTTTTAAACCATCAGTTATCATCATAAATTATACTCTTTACTACTTTACTGGAAAAGCGTGGGTGACCCTCCTTTGGCATGTAAATGCAGGGCCCTTTTTCCAACTGCCACCACAAATACAATGCACCTGTGTGGGGTAACGGTGCTGATATATCTGTGATAGGTCGATATTAGTTGATTTATTGATCAGTCACTTTACAGGACCACTTTACAGATGTCAGAAATATTTTTTTTGTTTCTTTTAATGAAATTTATCACACAACTTATAAAGTTACCAGTCATTAAAATCAATCCTGTATAGAGGCCCATAGTATCAGTGCATCATTTGGACATGCTTACAGCCTTTTTCTCCCCCTTTTATTGCTGATGTGAGCATCATTTCTGTCCTCTGATGTCTGGACAGAGCACTGTGTTTTCTTTGGCTGCTAATCCTTTTAATGCCAGGTTTCACTCCGCATTATTCAAACCTGCTGCTCGCAAACCATCACAGCTTACGTAACTGTGTGTGTGTGTGTGTGTGTGTGTGTGTGTGTGTGTGTGTGTGTCTACAATTATGTGTAAAAGAGAATTGTTTTATTCGTAAGAACTGACTTTGGTGCAAGGCTGATTAAACTGTGCTATATGCGTGATGTGGCAAGAGACTTCAGGCAAAAACACAGTTGGTTTTTATTCATAAAGAATTATGAGGTACTGGTTTATTTTGCTTTTATAACATGTCTTCTTTTAAACTAGTGAAAAATAATGGCTTAAATACATCATCTGGTATTCATTTTCTTGTTCTTTGTCTATTGGATATTCATGCAAATTGAAGCCTGTTGCATATTTAAACAGAAAAGAAAAAAAATTGTAGTAAGTAAATTGAAGGCAACATGCTAGCCACCAAGCTGCCCCACATTGCACCATATTAATGACTAACCCGTGTTGTGGGATCATCTCAGACTTTCTCTTGGCTGCAATTTGGTCCATTTTCAATGTCCTCTCCCTGCCATGTGATGGCATGTGTCTCTGCTGATTAGGGACTTTAACTTTAGTTCCATGCGAAAATATCTTTTTAAACTCAGTAAACACTTCGCTGTTGAGTTTATTGGCTTAATCACTCATTTTTGATCATATAAATGTTTTTTTTTTTCCAAGTCTTTTGTTTTTTGGTCATGCCGTGTTTCAAAATGGAGGATTATCAGTGGTGGTAAACCCCACCCTGATAACTTGTGGTTGTCTGCTCATTAGCACCCACCCTTCCTCGTCACATCCATTCCTCGCAAAAATGCTCATCTTAAGGCTTCAAAAAGAGACTTCAGAAACAGTGGCTGTGGTATCTCTGTCCATTTTCTATATGGTCTATAACTAGACCTCACGAGTCATCTTTGTCATGGATGTCTGGATGTTAATGTTGCAGACCATTTATAGCTTTCAGTCATTTGTGTTTGGGAACTGAAGGACATAGGTAATGACATCGTACTTAATGAGCAGGTTTGGTGGCAGTAAAGGTGACATTGTACAATTCAATTTGCTTAGCTAAAAGGTCATTGCGAATATAAGTCATCAAACTGAATATTCTCATGGTTGATTTATATTTGAAACGTGCATTCGTTTGTGTCTCTCTCCCTTCTTGCCGTATGACTCAGTGAGAGTACTAATGCAGAGGCGGTGGATCTAGGCCATTCCAGTCCCCATGTCTCTGGCAGACTCTCTCCCTCCTCCTTTGCCTCTCCCCTCATGTGTGACTTTTAATTTAGAGTGAGGACTGAGGACTTGCTGCTGTCAGCCCAAATGTTCGAAAAGCCCATCCCTCTGTCACGTATGGATGCCAAAATGACCACTCATCATTCCTCCCTGCTTCTCTGACTCACTCAGTAGCTCTCTGTCATTCTCCATAGTCAGGGTGTCACAGTGGAAAAACCACTGCCAGGACTTACTGGTAAAGTCTGTGTGTGCTCCCCACTATCAAACTACAGCACAGCCAAAAGCCTTTACAATTCAACAATTCAATGGGCCTCTTTTCTCATCACTGGGACGCGCCAGGTCCTTTCTTTTTTTATTTTTATTTTATAAAAACAAAACATTTACAGTTTACATTTTCCCCTCAGAAATGGCAGAACTGGCTGCCATGTTTAAAAAAAAAAAAAAAAGAAAAGAAAAAAGAGTGAATTAAACCAGAAACTGTATATTAGGGATAGACAAACAAATTAGAAGTAATTAAGGAGACAGATAACATCAGAATAAAATTACTCATATTAAATTTTAGCTACATCAAAAGCATGTTATGACAGGAAACTGCAAATACGTCATTCCAACTTATTCATGTATAGCTTACTGTGAAATCTGGTGTAATGGTGGTATTAACTTTTCTCCATACAACATTATTGTTGTTCTATTTTTCTTGTGCTTGCTTTTTTTTCTATGTTTTCCTTTGTTTCGTTCGCTTGTCAGAGTCTATAGGTGAAAATTAACGTGTGGCTAATTTTTGCACTTTTTACAAATGTGGTGTGGCTTTGTGAGAATTTCTCCCCCAACCAAAGAATTTCGTTGAGTCTGTGGTCAGTCAGAAAGTTACTCTGAGATGATGATATGAGGATGATGACTGCAGGTTGGAAGTACCCAACTTTTGAAGCTAATCATCATATCTGTGAAATTAAGCAACAGAGATCACCTCAGGTCTATGGGAAGTCTGGTTTCTGATGGTTCAAAATAAGAAGTAAATGCATGATAACCCAGCAGTGCATCTGCTTCTGTGTAGTTTAACTTTTGCATGTGTTTAGGCTGCAGAAAGGTGCAGGTCACCTGTGTGCTCAGTTACTTGCAAGTATGGAGTAATTGTTTGTCTTACTAGCCTCAGAAGGGAAATGTGTTCATATGTACTGTAAAAGGGGGCCCTTTCTTTAATAAGTATTCCTCATTTTTAAGTTTGAATTATTTTCTCTAAATAAATAAAAATCTTTCCACTGGAAATATAGTTGAATATAAAACATTAACTCAAAAACTAAAAAAAATTAGTCCTTCAACACACCCGTTAAAATAAAAATAATCTCTAAGAATATGGTTTACCTAAAATATAATGCCATAAACGGGGTGTGGCATGAGCTGCCCATAAGTCATGTGGTACTGATTCATATCCCCTGGATTGTGCTCATCCTTTACCTGTTGTTTCTTGGCGGGCTGTCTCTAAGCCAGCAGAGGCCCTGTGAGTAGGGCTGCTCGATTATGGCAAAAATGATAATCACGATTATTTTCACTGAAATTGAGATCACGATTATTTGACGATATTTATTTAACCCTTTAAGACCTACTATAGAACCAAGTCCACCAGAGCTTATATTATTTTTTTACATGCTGTAGTGCCATTTGTGGGAGCATTTCAAGTTGCTATACAACTGTTATAGCCCATATTTTACTAATATGTATGCATTAAGTCCATAGTAACTACATTAATTGCAAAAAAGTGCAATAAACTACAAAAAAAATTGAAAATCGCTTTTGTTTTGTTTACATATATTTCTACTTGGAGAAATTTAAGAGGTTTATCCCTCAAAACTTTAAATACAAAAAAGTTGCAAAAAATAGTTTACAACAACAGGAAATTTATTTTGAGTGTCTTCATAGTTTTATTTTGGAGATACAGCAATTTTTATATATTGCAGGAAAAACAAAAAACAATCCTGATGATGCAAATTTGCAAAGAAAACAGCATGTGCATCATTTCACTGTGCGAAGTGTTACGAACAGCTGATAGGAACGGCGAAGCGTGTTTCTGGAATATTATGTTTTTGTTCCTGCAAGCGCTTTTTATGCAATTTTTGCAAAGCTATATGTGGAACGAAACCGTGACCGTGACCGAGGACAAGCTGATGGCATCAGATGTAAGTACAACTCCTCCGGTTTCATATGCAAAACAAATTATTGCGCTAGCTTACACGGTTCAGATTCTACAGGGATTTAAAAATAGTTACGCAAAACGGAGCGTGCAGCTCTGACCGGCTTTAAAGGGTTAACAATGACTTTAAAAAAATAATATAAAATAGTGTGCAACACCACTGAAGTTTTTTTTTTTTTTTTTTAACTCTTTTCAACCAACGGCAGTCACTCTCCAAATAACTTCTGCTTAGCTTTCCGAGCTTCCCTCGGGTCCTCTTAATCAGCGGTCTCCAACCTTTTTTGCGCCACGGACCGGTTTATGCCCGACAATATTTTCACGGACCGGCCTTTAAGGTGTCGCGGATAAATGAGGGAGGGGCTAATAATCGGCTCAGTCATTTTTAATGATCGTTGAAAGCCCAGATCGTAATCGTGATTAAAATTCGATTAATTGAGCAGCCCTACCTGTGAGTATATGTTGTGTTTTCTATCTGTGGAAAGCACTAAGCCATCTTAAAGCTGCCATCCAATGAGATATGACAAGATAAGACCCTAAAGCTCAGGGTCTCTGGTCTGTCACACAACGGGCTGGCATATGTACTCGTAAAAGGACAAAGACATGATTTGGTTTGAAGTGGCGAGTTAAGTAACCAGTGTCAGGAATGCTCTTACCGTCTTTGACAGGAAACCCTAAAATCCTGTTGACTTTGAGTTCAAGGGAATTTTGTAGCATTATTAATCTCTGTCACTAAAGGTTAAAGGACTGATTTGTAGTTCTTGAGACCAAAAAATGCTACAAACTCGGACTCCGCGTAATCTTTTTTAAGATCTGTTTTATTTTTTATTTTTTTGCATATGTCTCAGGCTATAGAGACCACAGGAGCAGGGAACTCATTGGTCCACATGCTAATCTGCGGTGATGGTTTATGTAACTCCTAGTATCACATGATCACACGTCACCACCGGCTCAGTAACTGGCTGTATTCAGTAAATCACTCACTAGTCAGCCATTCAAACACAAATGAGTGACCGAGGAAAAAAAAATAAGGAGCTCATGTACAGTCATAACCTGGCACGCTGCCTTTTATTCACTGTCCAGCTGCAGCTGCGTCTTTTGCTGTGATCTAGCACGCTGAATTTAATAAGGCACGAGTGGTGTGGGGTTTTTTTTTTTTTTTTGGTGTTTGTATTTTAAAAAAACAAAACAAAAACCCACACTAAACAAAGAAGGTCAGGGACACACTGCTGCTGCGCTTACTCTGGAGTGTATATGCTGCTGCTAACGGACGGCTCCATGAGAGTGCGGGGGATACGAGTGCAAGGCCATGACGAGATGGCAATGAAGCTTTTGTTCTGGGAGCTGGAGCAGCATCTCAAAAGGTAAAATGAAAACAGGGAACCCCCACCGCCATCACCACCTCACCCCCTTCCCTAAAGGGGTCTGTATACGGTAGCTGTGAATAGACCAGTCACTACAGTAGCTGCACACAAAAGGCTGCATGGCTATATTGTCCTTTGGTTCAGTCATGCAGGGCTTCAGGGGTGCATTAGCACTGCATGTTCTTTTAATTCACGTGTAGCAGATAAACTGTAGGGAGTGTTTGATGTATAGTAAATGTGCAGATGGCGAGTAGACGATACACTGTGTAGTCCATGTGTGCTGCTTACTCATATCTTCTGGTGGGGTGAGTAATTAAAACCTACAGCATGCTGCTTTTTTTTTTTTTTTTTGGCCAAATTCTGCTGTTTTATTTTATTTTTTTAAATTGGCCTCTTGTTACAAAATGGGGCCATCTCCTCCATCATCTCATATGAAGTCCTATTTTTGCAGCAGATGCAGCCCACAGTGTCATTTCTGTACTTCCTGTTGAGGTGTTCTTGATAATATGCACGGAAAATGCGTTAAAATCATTGTTGTTGGTGTTGTATAAAGCACATTATACTTATAATGGTATCCGCTACATGTACATAGTTTTTATTGAAATAAGTGCTTAGTAATTGTGGTCAGATAAAAGCAGAACATCATCCAGGAGCTGGGTTATTTCTCTCCAAGTTTCTTCAGTAGGTCACTGGGCTGGTGTGTTGTTTTACAGCAAACTAGCGAGGCCATTCATTGGTTGGCTGGCCTGCGTATGACACTGCCAGTTATTGCATGCATAGTTTAAACACTACAGTGTTCTGTAATACATCAGCGAACAGAATAAAGAAGAATTACTGTGACTTTCATAGCAGCATTTTAATGGGTTCACTGCATCTGTGGCACATGGTGGTGGCAGAAATAAACTGAAATGTTTTTAATGACTGTGATGGACTGGTGAGCCATCCTGTCCTGGCTATACTGGGACAGCTGAGATAGGCTCCAGCCTTGGATGGATGGATGCTTTTAATTGCTGCCTTTCTTAATAGAAACAAAGAACACACTCATGCAGACCTCAGCAATGAAAACATCCCTTAAATAGAGTTGGAAAATGGGTACTAATGTCTAATTGAATTTGTGAGGTGCTTCAACCCTGGATTCGTTTTTTTTCTTGGGGGGGGTTGTGGTTTTTTTTTTTTTTTTTTTTGTTCCCCCCCCCAAAAGGTGCAGTGTGGAGTATATAGTTCATTGGAGGGTGTTTGTAGTCGTAAATATGCCGCAGCCTGGTGAGGAGTTACTTGGGGCTTTTACAGAGGGACTAAAGCTTCAGCTGTAAAGGAAAAAAAGGATGATTGCTTTGTTTTTATGTCTGAAAGCTGCAATTGTAATAAAATAAAATTTGATTTGTTGTTTCTATGTTACTTGATACCAGTCAAAAGGTGGGAAAATGTGAACTGCATCTTTGTGCTGGCCAGCAGGGGGCGACTTTTGTGGTTTCTGAACGACTTAAGTTGTGCAGAGTAGGCCTGGGTATCACAAACAAAAATACTGCATGATCTTCACTGGCAACTATTGGAGTATTCTTTGAATTCTGGAGACAATCGATACAAATGTAGTAGTTTGTGGGCAAAAGCTGGTGCTAGCTGGTTAGGATGCCAACTTGCAGTTTTACTAAATTAACTTGGAACAATCACATTTGCAAAACAGTACATGTGTGTCTAATTTGGCCCACAGTCGAGCTCAAGCACCAGGATATTTAGACAAAAATGACTGCACCTCAATGAATATACAACCCAATTACAAAAAAAGATGACTGAATAAAATAGGTCTTGATGAGATTTCGGTAGAACACAGAAAACTATCAAATGTTTAACCTAAGACATTTTATTAGTTGGTTACAAATATTCACTCTGTTTAACTTTGATGGCAGCAACACATTTCAGGAGTTGCCCTGCCTGCATTCCAACTTTTTAACCAATGGAAAAATCATGACGCTAATAAGACACAAAGATGAACTGGGACTGCTGAAAAACGAGAATCCTCTATCAGACAAGAATCGGACAACTTCCTCTGTCCCAGCCTCCGGACTTAACTACGTTTCTGTCAGAAACTCTGGATTTATTTGATAATTTGAGTTAAAACTTTATAACCAGTTTAAAATTTTGTCCTAAAAGGTAAAAAGAAAAGCCCCTCTGTCTTCACTGATGAGGGCTTTAGTTCAGGATTTTATTAGGTTTAAATCACGTGTGGGGAAACTAAGTTACTAAGTTTCAGTAGTGTTTTTGTGCAAGTTGCACCTTGAAAAGCTTGTTCCTAGCTTTTCCTGGAAGTGCATCAAGTTTTTCAGCGTAAACACGTATAGCTCCTACCAAGCCTCAATGTAACTCCATATACGTAGGTCTAATTTGGACCTTATGCGTGGGTGTTACTCCTCAGCAGCCGCTCTTGTACTGGCTATTTGGGGTGTGGATAATTGGCTAAACCCTCTTCCAGTCAATTGACCGGAAGAGATAAGCACTGCTCAGAGCTTCTTATTGAGGTACTTGGCTTTTCAGTAAGTGTTTGACTGAGGACAAGGGTGTGCGAGGCGGGCAAGAGTACAAAAAACAGTTTGTTCATAGTGTTGGTGCTTACTGATGCCCAAATTAGCTTAAGCCACCATTTGTAAAGGTGACTTCTGGTATCCAGCTGGTGCTTTGTTTTTGAATACTTCACCTGAAAACACTAAGATTAGACCCCTCCCATTCTTCAGCCTGCTGTGGTACTTCATACATCAAAATGTAAAAATGCCCAAAATTTCATCATTCCAGTTTTGCAGTTCTGAGATTTTACTGCTTTTTTTGTTTGTAGATTTGGTTTCATTTTTACTCCTGGCTCAGTAAAACATGTAACTTAAATATGATGCTACCAAAGTAATCGGTAACAAAAATAATTAGCTACAGTGTGCAAGTAGATGTAGAGAATTGTCATTATTTTTATCCAGTCTTTCTTAAAAAAATAAATAAATAAAATAAAAAGACAATAGTTGTGCATCATATGGCCCCTTGAGGGTTAAGCTCCACAATCAGTTGTACTCAGTGCCTCAGTTTTCCCGATGGAAAATTATTCTTGGGCGTAATACTGCAGGACAAAGGCACAAGATCACTGACACTTGTGACTATTTGTAAGAATAAGAATACATAGAAATATAAAAAGCAGTTTTATTAAACATAAGGTACACACATACACATAAAAGAAACCAATAAAACTTGAAACGACAGAAGTTCAAAGAAGTTGTAAAGTGTTAACATTAAAATCCAAGTGAATGTTTTACACGTTGCTCTGTTCAGTCTTTAGCTCTTGATTCAGGGTTTTAATTGTAATAATACAGGCATTTATTTTTTTGGGGCCCTGAGTTGAATTCATGGGGATGTTGAGTCCTCTTTGTTTTATACCAGCTTGCTTGCCACAGATTTGTCTTCATAGCTGTCCTGTGCTTGCTGGCAAGTCCGTTTCTCAGCTGTCTGGTTATAATTCGCATTCTGACCTCCTGATGAAACATTAACTCGTTCTGACCACAGAAACTGGACCTTAAGTTTCTTCACACTAGTTTTGTGGCTTGATTGCTGTATGATGTGGACATGGGTGTGATCAGAGGCGTGAATGTCAAGAGTTTGTATAAGAGATTTTAAGGACTTTGCGTGTGTTTGGGGAATGTATGAGAGTGACCTTTTCACCGGGTGTAGGGAGGTATATGGGAGAGGGTGGTGCGCTGTGGGTGTCTGATGTGGAAATGTTTGGAAATGTAGGAGTTGTTTGAGTCTGTTGAACAAAGACTCCCATCTGTAATGTGTGTGAAAAAACTTTTGGGTGTGTAGATTTCAGTCAAATTAGCTGCAGTGACCCACCATGACTGCCTTGAAGACAGACATTTGATAACAGTGTAGAATTAGGTAAGATAAGAGGTCTTTATGTTTACAAATAGTAGCAAAATTTCCACATTATAGCAACCAAAACAGTAAACACAACCAACAACAAAACAAAATTAGTGGAAGTGAAATTAATCATAATGAAAAAAGCTCAGTTGAATAGGATGAAATAAAATAACGTAAGATTACGAATATGTCTCTGAAGTAAAACCTCAAAAAATATGTAGACATGGATCATCTTGCAGTAAGGAGGAGCATCTGCTTTATTTACTTTTGTTTCTGTTTTAACTTTTTTTTTTTTTAACCCAACACAGCCATTGCACATCAGATGTACTTGTATGTATCCCAAAAGTCTGTAATTTTATGTGCTACTGCAGTCAAAACATGAAAAACAACCAATCTGAAAAAGTATAGGTGTACAACTTTATGAAATGGCACTAAAGAACTCCTCACTTTGTTCTATTTCACTAAATTGAAATTACAATAATCCAATAAAGAACTTAATATTTCAAATTCCAACAAATAAATCCAGATATTATGATATGAGGGACTGAGTATTTACACAAACTAAATCAGAATGATATGCATACATGTATACCAGTATAATAAAAGCAAATGAAATGCATCATCCATATGCCCTCAAAACCACAAAACTAATCATGTAAACCACATTTGTCTGACCAGTATTTGCCAGACAAATGTTGATTTCTCTATACATAGTTTCACTGTTTCAGAGAGCAACAGTTTATGGCAGATGAAAAATTGAATATGTTGTCTAATAAGGCTGTTATAGGTGAACATGATCTTTTTCAGAGGGTTCAGAGTTTGTAACGGTTGTTTTACAACAGAGGTATCTGCTCCCCTCACACTGGAAATCCCACTCACTGTGTTCAAAAGGAAAGCCCAGGTCTTTCTGTCATTTTGTTTGTAATATACATAATGGTATATTCTGCGAGAGTCAACACTGTTTTATGCAGAGGACAAACTGCCTCAGTTATGTATCTTTTAAAATCTATTCAATAAGGAGAGACTTGTGGGGTGATGGATTTTTCTGAAATGTGCTTATACAGTGTTTGGCCTGCAAATATTTGAGAAAGAAAATGGTCTGGAAGTGGAGGACCTTTTATTTCTATGTATACCATCTCTGTTCCCATTTGGTAAGACAGTCTTTTTAATGCCAGAGTCCTTTGATAATAATCCTCAAAGTGCAATACATCACAAGGCCGCAAGGGGGCAACATATGTACACGAAATAACACTAAGTGCCCACCTGAAGTATTTTAAATACGTTCATTTCTGTGTAACCTAAAATAAAAGCTAAGCTGTTCTTTTGATTATGTTCTGTTAGTGCAGATTACATGGACCAAGTTGACTTTCATCTGAAGTTTCAGTGTTCAGTTTTATTTGTAGCATCAATTCGCAACAGCACACTGTGACCCTACAGAATTGGAGATACCCCCAGCAACAGTAGGGAGGAAGATCTTCCTTTTTACAGAAAGAAACCTCGAGCACAACCAGATTCATGGAGGAGCAGACTTCAGCTGTTCTGTGTGGGGTTGGCATGTTCTCCAAAGATATGAATGTTATAGATTATTTAGAGGATCTAAGTTACCCACAGGCACCACAACACATGTGAAAATTAATTTAAGTAATAAACTAAATGTTACCGTTAAGTTTGACCCCCTTGGATGAAAGTCTTTCTTACTGTGGAGACTACAGCAGCAGCAGCTGATACATTCCCTGTCCGTCAACCTTGTGCGTCTTGTCTAAATAATTTATCGTCTTATCTGTCCCTGAGCCATTTCTCCGTATTATAAGCTCTTTCTCATAATGGACACTGGCCCTCATGGGTGCCAATGAAATAATGCCTTAGTTTGGACGAGAGCGTGGCTAGGACCAGTAGTGCAAAGCAACTTAGTACATTTACATGGAGCACAGTTGTGATCATTTATAAGTATTTAAGTTATGCTCATTCCCTTTCTGCTCCACCATATTAAGTTTTGTAGTTTGCACTCCATATTGTTACAATCTTCAGTTACTTGTTATTTAGGAAGATTTTTTACAAACGTTATTTTGGTGTTTTAATTTTTGGTCCATGCAAAAAGTTGCATTGCTCCTAAAGGATAGAGCCTTTATTATTCTCTGGTGCAGAAAGCTGTTCTACTACTTTGAAGCCCACTGTTTGGGGCGCGTGCAATAGTAATGTGGAGGTCACAAATGACTGGCAGGTGTGCAGATGTCAGCATAGATCTTCGTGCTCACCATTTTGAGGAAAAATGTGCATTCACTGAGTGGTTGGCAAGCGGTTGCTTGTTGTTTTTAGGTTGGTCAGGTTGTGCCAAAACAAAAAATCTCCAAGCTGCTGCGATTGCCGGTCATTTGCAAGGAAGATTTCCTGCAAATGCTCGCCAAATACATGTACAACGTTTACCTTCATGTCAATGTTGAGCCTCACCACTGTAAGAATGTTTGAAGAGGCATTCAGGGAATTCAAATTCTTTTCCCTCTAGCGACGGGTAGATGCCAGGGGATTGCCAGCTAGTGTCTAGGCCTGTGAGTACAGATAAAGATATGGCCATCCAGCAATGATTTAAAATGATTAAATTCAATAATATATGATTATGGGGGGGAGCTGTTTTTCGGATATTCCCCCTTTGTGCTGCTGGACTATGATTTTATGCCGAAACCAGTCGGCAGAGCTGCAGGTGTGGGCGTTCCCTGCATATATTACGCAAACAGACTCAGCCTCCACCAATCGGAGGTCTGTCTCTTTCTGCGCGTGTGTGGATAAATCATCCAGCCTCGTCCTTAGCTGCAGATCTGTGTGTACGCGCGTCGCTGTGATGAACTGACCTTGGCTTACATCCGTACCGCTGCAGTCAGTGCGCGAGCTTTACCGGAGAGAGGACCAATACCAACAAAAGGAAAGGGGGAAAACACACAGGGAAAGAAGCGCGTGGATGTGCCACGCAGATCCTGTAAATCATGAACAGCATGAATGCTCCGTGCTACACCATGGCTATGGATCTAGGCGTGTGCCAGCTGAGGAATTTTTCCATATCGTTCCTGTCGTCGCTGTTGAGCGCGGAGAGCTCGCACGTCCAGCTCGATAATAGGTGAATGCTCCGTCAGCTGCTTCACCTGCAGCGCTGTGCCTTTTCCTCATGACTGTGTAGCATCCAGCTTAGATGACTGTAAATGCTCACTGTGAGGGGAAAAAAGAGCATAAAAAATTCCTGCTTTTATAGAAAATTCCTGATGTTTCTAGTAGCGACCTACATTTCTATAGAGGGAGCTCCTCAGGCTCTGCGGTTCGCTTTCCTCTATTCTCTGCATTTCTCTCCATCCATCTTATTTGCTGCTTTTCTCCCCCTCCCCCCCTCCCCCCATTGCAGCACAGTTTGGCTTAAAATGGATTTATTTCTCTTTTCTCTTGCAGTTCATCCGGAGCCAGCGTTGTGGCCATAGACAACAAGATAGAGCAAGCGATGGTGAGTTTTTCCTTTAATTTGTTGTCTTCGAATTGCTATAAGATGTCTTAATAGGGTATTCCTTAAAAGTATTTTACTTTAAATCACCTATATCTGGAACTTCGTCATCCCAGTGTACTTAAGTGTTTATTTGAATTTCTGGCAAACAAAACGTTAACGAATTGTGAAATAAAACCGCTAATACGTGGAGAATAGTGCAATAGTGTGAGACTTCAGAACTGACGAGTGACCGGACGTAAAGGTGAAAGTAGTTTAGCTAACTCAAAACGAACCGCTGGTTCCAAGTTGAAAGAACATCCCGATTATTACAAATATAAAATAAATATAAAATTATAAGCACAACAGCCGATCAAAAAATAATCAAAGTTTTAAAAAGATCTAGCGCTTTATTTCCAGAAAAATCTAAAGTCTCTGTTGTCTCTGCTGTCAGCTCTTGTTGCTAGGCAAACTGGAAGGCTTGCAGCCTGGGTATAAATATCTCGGGCTCTGATTGGCTAGCACTTAAACGTGGGCCGGCTTGCTGACGTAGCACCTTGGGAATATTCCCTCTCACGCTTCTCCTTTCATCATCATCTATTATATTATCCCAGATTAGATTACATAGAGACTCGCTTCTAAAGATCTCTTTCCACTTACTCCTTCATGAACTGTTAGTTTAATGTTTTAGGTAACTATCATTTTGTTGTTGTTTTGTTGTTATAGTAGTTTATTTTTATTTCTCTCTCTCGAAACATTCGTTTTTTCATAAAATAGTTCAGTATAATGAAGGCTGGCAGTGCTTTTCCATGAAAAGATAACACACAGCTTCAATTTAGGGATACTTTCAGCTTGAATGAAAGTTCCTGACTTTTTCCAAATAAAATAGGTCAGCTTTAAATGTTTGTTTTCCCAGATCATTAAAACTATGATCAACAGTATTTTCAGTGTACAGTCCCATGATGCACAAATAGTCACACCTTAAGGCCATCAGCATCTGGTCCAGGTGAAGACATAAGACAGGTAGCTTTTTCTTTTGCTGGTGTTTGCAATTGAAAATTAGCTGGATCCTTAAAGACTAGTTAGATTTTAATAAATGTCCCTTAATGTTAAGAACAGTTGATTTATGGAAATCAGAAAGCAACTGAAGAGGATAATAAATTAAGTCTGATCCAGAATGTTACTTTCTAATTAGTCACAACAACATTGATAAAATTAAAAGGAAATTTTAAATAAATAATTCAACTCAAAAGTGTTAGTAGTTTTGTATAAGGCAATAGCTGTGTCACATTTCCTTCCGTAAATTCGTCTCCCTGAGGAGATCAAGCCTTAGGAGTAACCTCAAAGCGCTTTGTATTGTAAGGTAGAGACCTTCCAGTGATATAGAGAAAACATCAACAATCAGACGACCCCCACTCCCACCCCACCCCCGTGAGCAAGCACTTGCTGACAGTAGGAAGGAAAAATTCCATATTAATTAATTTAAAGTTAGCATAATGTGTCGTCAACAACTTGATTCAATGTCATTTCACTCCTGACTTCAATGTGTGCAAAGCAGCAAAAGAAGGTACTCAGTGTGTAACGGGACTGAATAACATTATCCTGTGAGTCTTGTCCAGTCTCTTCCTTACAGTGAGGATTACAGCTTATTTAGTAAACATTGGCATTGTAATAGCGCTGTGTTTCAAATTGGTGCATATCTATTAAATGTAAAAATGTGCAATTTCCATTTGGTTTAACAGATGCTACCTGTTATTTTATCCTTCTCCTTATCAACCTCATCCTTAAATTTAAATTCACATCAAACGGTTACAATTATGATTTTTGCCTAAAGGCACAACCTAATTTACCTGATGTTTGTGGATTCCTGTCGTAAACCTCTACCTCCTGTCTTTTTCAGGACCTGGTGAAGAGTCACCTCATGTACGCCGTGCGTGAGGAGGTGGAGGTGCTGAAGGAGCAGATCAAGGAGCTGATCGAGCGTAACTCCCAGCTAGAGCAGGAGAACACGCTGTTGAAGACGCTGGCGAGCCCCGAACAGATGGCCCAGTTCCAGGCCCAGGTTCAGACCGGCTCGCCACCTACCCCTCAAATGGCCGCCACGCCGGGACCCGCAAGCGCCACCACCCTCTCCCAGTCTGCAACACACAGCTCCGGCCCCTCGGCGTAGCCTGGCCCAGGTGGAGAACTTGACTTTTTTGTTTGTTTGTTTGTTTGTTTGTTTGTTTGTGTTGTTTGAGCTCTGGCACAGCCGCCGAGCCAAACTTTGCCTTCAACCGCAGGAGGCTACGCCGTTAAGATGAGAATTTGCACATTTTATCTCAGAAGGATGCAGACAGAGGGACGAGCGGGGGCTGCGCTCGGAGGCGCGGGGGGAGGGCGACAATCTTGAGATGCTGTACATGAAGTTGTTTTGAACATTTGCCAAAAAAGTCCCCCTCTTTTCATCAACTAGAATGTCTTACAGAGGAACAGCTCATCAGTGGAAACAATGCTTAGATTTAAATAGAAGAAAGAAAAAAAATCACTGTGCCTGAGTGATGTCGACTACACCAGTGGGTGGAGCAGCAGGATTGATAGTTTCCTGTTTTGCAGAATGATGTAAATAAAAAAAGTTTCCAGGTTGACGGACTCAAGAGGAAGACACCTTCTCCAAATGAAGAATGTGAGCAATCATCACAGACTCCCCCCATCTGGAATGGGGGAGTTTGGGGTGGGAGGGGAGGTTCTTTACAGCAGCATTGATGATGATGGTATGATCTTTTAGCTGTGGGTTGATGGGATGAACAAACCGTGGTTTCTTATGGAGATGATGATATTCTATTTTCAGTATTTCAACCTCCTCGTTTTTGCCCTCGAAGCTCCTCATTGCAGTTTTCTCAGCCCTGCAGTGGCATGTAATTTAAACCTTATCAGACAGGGTTGAGACTTCTTTTGGGCTAAGCTGCATTTTTTTCCCCTTTTTGTTTTCCTAAAAGATTCGAGAGGGCAGAGGATGATGTATATTTCTGTATAGTGTAAGTATCATGTAAAATAGAGAGGAGGTGGTGGTGAAGATAAACAACAGATGCTATCTAGGTCACACAGATTGATGCAGATGAGTCTTGCCCAGCCTGTGTCATCTATTTTTAATGCTGTATTTTCAGGACTGTGGATGGACGAGGAGTTTAGGATATTTAACTGACAACAAGCAGCCCGACTGTGTTGTCCATAACCCTTACTGCAACATTAACTCTTGACTGTAAAACCATTTCCACTTGGTTCTCTTTTTCTTTCTGGAGTATTGCACTCTTTATTTTATTTTATTTTTTTTGACAGTGAAATACTTTTGGATGAACAATATCTTAAAGTTCAATTTAAAAAAAAAAAAAAAAAAAAAAAAAATACAAACTCTAGAGATGTTCTTTTTCATTCTGTGTATCAGTTGTATGCTCATGTTCTGTGCATGTTTCCGCAATGACCGGATGAGATATTGTAACATACATACCACAATTGCACTTGACAGCTGCACTTCACAACTTTCAATAAACATGGTTAAGGAAGAAATGACTCCTTTTTTTCTCCTCCCCTCCCCAGTTTTCCTGTCCAATTACTGCGCTCATGAATGAAAAGAGTGACCACATTTGGACAAGAGTGGAGCATTAACTAAAATAAAACGCATGATTTTGTGAACTTGAAATAAACTAACTAGAGGAAATCGCTTTAATTTTGGGATTAATTTGGTAAAATGTTTCTGTGATGAGACTGAAAGACAAGAGGTTGACACTCTGGATGTCTACTTGGTTAACTTAAAACTTGCCTCTGACGTATCCCCTCCATATAGTAACCATGAAAAAGACAAAGCAACTGAAATTGCATTAAATTAAAAAGAAAAAGTCAAATGAAAGAGGTTAGGTTGGTATCCCTGTTTGCAGCTACAGCTGAAAAAACCTGGGAACTAGTCTAATGTTAAACTCTGACAACCACTGGACAATTAGTGCAACTCAACTCTTTGCAGTAAGGGAGTTGACTCAACTGGTTGGCAGCTGTGTGTGTGTGTATGTGTATATATATATATATATTTTTTTTTCTTTTTAAAGAAGGTTGGAGCGTGACCACTGCATCAATATTAGTTTAACATCTGAAATTCTGACTGGACTCAAGGAGTTTATATAAATTTCTGTGTATGTATATGGAGACAGAAGTGATTTTCACTTCACATTTAATCACAGCTATTATCACAGATTGCTCATAACTGTCCACTTGTCCCTGTTCAATCGCAAGCTGATGGCAGACAGAGCCCATCTTTACACAACAAAGTCGTTTTGAAACAAGTAGTTGTACACCAGGTGCCCGTCTCCAACTGTTACAAAATGAATGAGACCGCTGCACATTGTGACTGTAGCATTAGTTAGAGAGGCCATTACAATCTCTAAGATCTCCAATATCCAGGTGGATGACTTATAAAATAAACTCACCTTCCTCAGTTGCTGTGGAGGGAAAACTATCCAAAGAGGCCAGACCTCCCATGGCTTGCTTTCTTTATATGAAACTGCCTCCTACGAGCAATTACATATAACCACAATGGGCTCTGCATGTATTTAAGAGTCAGGGAATTTTACAGACTCCATTAAAGTGACGCTAAAAAAAACCAAACCTAAACAAATGCATTTAAGCTCCAGAAAATAAAAACAAAAATAAATATATAATTTGGATAACTTGCAGATGTAATTAAATTCAGTGTTTACATATCAAATAATGTTATCTTAGCAGACAGTCATATTACAAACACAGTTTGTAATATGACTTTAAAAAGTCATATTACAAACTGTGTTACTGCTCTGTAACACGTAACAGTTAAACAAGGTGATATTCACACTGGTTTAATGCACTGGGATCTCATTTGTTCCCTTTAGGTGGCTGAACTGAACCTTAAATATAGAAAGCAGTGTTTTTGTTTGTCATTCTCAAACTTCTAAATCACCCCCTGATCCCTCTCATTACTGAAAATACCCACCATCTCTGTTTAGAGGGAAACCATATTTAAACTGGAAATGCAAGATTATGTACACAAAGTTCTGATAGCTACTTTACAAATGAGCTGTATGCGTACCCCGGGTGACATTTAAAGCATTTAGCTGCATCCTGCTGCCACCTACAACATGAAACCTCTGACGGGTGGAGTGAGTATCGTGCTCTGGTAAAACAGAGTCTACGACAGCAGAATTAAACGTGGACGTTTTCTAAATGCTCAACATTTATTTGAAAAAACATTCTTCATAGACTGACAGTGAATTATACAAGTATGGCACATTGTTAGCAGGAATCACTGGTCGCACAGTCACACACCACCTCTCTCTCTCTCTCTCTCACACACACACACACACACACACACACAAAATGAATCACGATCTCCAGCCGGTGTGGTCTCAGACTGTCCATAGAAAAGCTGTCAGTACCACAGACTGCAATACTGTAAACGCTGATCAGGGGCAGGGTGGTGTCTTTAGGGTCAGCTTCAGGGGGACGCTTCTCTCCCTCTCTCTCCAAGGAGTGGCATTCATCTCTGGACCTCTGGAGGGTGCACAGGTGAGGCGCTATGAGGGCATGAGGAGGGTTTGGGGGGTAGAGGGCAGGGGTCCAGAGTCTTCTCCTTCATCACATCCCCATACGGATGCTCTGGATGATCTGAAATATGGCTGAGAGCACACAGGGAAACACGACGTCAAAGCCTTGACAGGAAGGAAAACAGCGTGGTAAACAGCCATGACATCATTTCTCATCTGGATTCTCTATCCCGTTCCTGGGTCCAATTTCCCGCTCCAATCAGCAGCTTTTTTTTTTTTTTTTTTAAAAGTCCTGTCAACTCTGTGATACTTTTTAAAACTGCAGCAGATGTGTGTCCCTGTAATGTGGCGTCAGTTTGTGGGTCGCTCACTGAAACACACTGAAAATCTCATTGTCCATCCATCCATATTCATGGATGGCCAGCCACCCTTCGGAGGAAGCTCATTTCTGCCGCTTGTATCCGCAATCTCGTTCTTTCGGTCACTACCCACAGCTCGTGGCCATAGGTGAGGGTAGGGACGTAGATCGACCGGTAAATTGAGAGCTTCGCTTTTACACTCAGCTCCCTCTTCACCACGACGGACCAGTGCAGCGTCTGCATTACTGCAGCTGCAGCCCCAATCCGTCTGTCGATCTCCGGCTCCCTTCTCCCATCACTCGCGAACAAGACCCCGAGATACTTGAACTCCTCCACTTGGGGCAGGAACTCATACCCGACCCGGAGTGGGCACTCCACCCTTTTCCGGCTGAGAATCATGGCCTCAGATTTGGAGGTGCTGATCCTCATTCCCGCTGCTTCACACTCGGCTGCGAACCGTTCCAGTGCGACCTGGAGGCCCTCACCCGATGAAGCCAACAGAACCACATCATCCGCAAAAATCAGAGATGAGATTCTGAGGCCACCAAAGCGAAAGCCCTCCGCCACTTGGCTGCGCCTAGAAATCCTGTCCATAAAAATTATGAACAGAACCGGAGACAAAGGGCAGCCCTGGCGGAGCCCATCACCCACCGGGAACGAGTCCGACTTATTGCCGGCAATGCGAACCAAGCTCTTGCAACGGTTGTATAGGGATCGAATGGCCCATAGCAATGGGCCAGACACCCCATACTCCTGCAACACCTCCCACAGGACACCCCGAGGGACACGGTCGAATGCCTTCTCCAAGTCCACAAAACACATGTAGACTGGTTGGGCAAACTCCCATGCACCCTCAAGTATCCTGGAGAGGATAAAGAGCTGGTCCAGTGTTCCGCGACCAGGATGAAAACCGCATTGTTCCTCCTGTATCCGAGGTTTGACTAGCGGACGAACTCTCCTTTCCAGCACCCTGGCATAGACTTTCCCAGGGAGGCTGAGGAGTGTGATCCCCCTGTAGTTGGAACACACCCTCCGGTCCCCCTTCTTAAAGATGGGGACCACCACCCCGGTCTGCCAGTCCACAGGTACTGCCCCTGATCTCCACGCAACATTGCAGAGGCGTGTCAACCAGGACAGCCCTACAACGTCCAGAGACTTCAGGAACTCGGGGCGGACCTCATCAACACCAGGGGCTCTGCCACCAAGGAGTTGTTTAACTGCCTCAGTGACCTCGCCCCCGGAAATTGGCGGGTCATTCCCCTCATCCTCAGACTCTGCTTCCTCCTCGGAAGACGTGTCAGTGGGATTAAGGAGGTCATCGAAGTATTCCTTCTACCGCCTGACAATTTTCTCAGTCGACGTCAGCAGCGCTCCGCCAGCACTATAACACAGTGCAGGTAGAGCACCGCTTTCCCCTCCTGAGACGCCTGACGGTTTGCCAGAATCTCTTCGAGGCAGTCCGAAAGTCTTTTTCCATGGCCTCTCCGAACTCCTCCCACACCCGAGTTTTTGCTTCAGCCACTGCCCGAGCCGCATTCCGCTTGGCCTGTCGATACCTGTCGGCTGCCTCCGGAGTCCCACAGGCTAACCAAGCCCGATAGGACTCCTTCTTCAGCCTGGTGGCTCCCTTCACCTCTGGTGTCCACCATTTGGTTCGGGGATTACCACCACGGCAGGCACCAACCACCTTGCGGCCGCAGCTCAATGCAGCAGCTTCGGCAATGGAGACGCTGAACATGGTCCATTCGGACTCAATGTCCCCAGTCTCCCTCGGAATGCTGTTGAAGCTCTGCCGGAGGTGTGCGTTGAAGATCTCGCGGACTGGGGCCTCTGCTAGACGTTCCCAGCACACCCTCACTACGCGTTTAGGTGCACCAGGTCTGTCCAGCGTCCTCACCCGCCACCTGATCGAACTCACCACCAGGTGGTGATCAGTTGACAGCTCAGCCCCTCTCTTTACCCGAGTGTCCAGATCATATGGTCGCAGGTCTGGTGATACGATTACAAAATCGATCATCGACCTACGGCCTAGAGCGTCCTGGTGGAAAAAAAAAACATTCTTGGCAAAAGCGAAAAGCAAAAGCGAAAGAATTTGCCAAGAATGAAGAAATGTATTTCTATGATCTTACTCCACGGCCACGTTCATACATGTGAAAGTCTCCATCTCATCGTTTTGAATTGAATTCTAATGAGCATTTAAAAGACGTTTTTAAGTTCGTGACTTTTCCAAAATTTTTCATCGTTACTGTAACGACAGAAGTATTTAGGGCTTAATCATACTCAAGTGGTAGCACAAATGCTTTACCATCAAAATATACACAAAGTACTTAAAATACACAGTTATTAGATTTACATTTTAACCCCTGATCCCATCCATGCTGTCCTCTAAGCAATTTGTAAGACTTCTGGTCAAGCTGTCATGCGGCACAGCTACATGACGCAAGCTCCAATGACGTGACGTGAAGGTCATGCAAATCGATAGGCCGTTTCAGCTTTGGAGAAAAATTTACTACACCCTGGGTTTGAAAAAAATGTCTGGGATTCTCCCGTAGACCGAATTATCTTCTGATGCCACCGTCATCTGAAATGGAGGAGGAGCTTAATACGGGTCAACCTCTCTTTTACTAAAAACAGACAAGTAACACGATGTGAGACTTCACACTTCACAGCACTCTAGTCTTAAAGCATCAATAGACACGCTACACTCCCCTGTGAACACAGCCCTGCTCCAATGAGGCTGATTAAATGTGAGTGCTTAATAAATCTACTGGATTGGGGATGTGGAGCGACAGTGGTCAACTGCATAATTAATTAACATTTGATTTGAGTGAGCCTTTAAACATGAAATAAGCCTTATCTGTGTATATAAAACACTTAATTTAACACAGTTACTGAAGGTCCAGTCATCTGAGTGAGATAATCAAAGCATTAAAGAGCTGCTGGGTATTGAACACAGACTGATACATCACATCAGTCTGACTTTAGGTCCTAAAATCCAGCATCACTGACCAGTTGAAACCACTTTCTTCTGTAGATATTTTAAAAAAAAAAGAAAACGTCCGTACCTGATCCACACACAACAAACACAAAGAGGGCGAGCAGCCAGGGACCCACAGGATACTTCTCTTCTTGTGGCCGCTGTGGAGGAGAAACACACATCATGTACGTCAGCAAAAATGTGCTGCCGAGCAAACACAGAGGCTTCCCTGCTCCTTGTCCAACTTCAACAACTGTTTTTGCAGGGATAAACCTCAGAGTCTAATTATACACTGAAAGGTGCAGGGTCAGCACTTCTCTCTCCCTCTTTACACGGTGGCTCATCAGTCAAAGGTTTAGAGAGCAGCCGTGATGAGCTCAAATTCAAATTCAAATTTTATTTGTCACGTACACAGTCATACACAGTACGATATGTAGTGAAATGCTTGGACAACTACTCGTGACCTAAAGAAAACAAAAAAGGAAAAGGCTATGAATAAGATAGGAAATAAATATGCAAAATTAAAAAGGGTAAATTTAACTAGGAAGGAATAAAATATAAATTAAGGTTAAAAATGAAATAACTGTACAACACAAATTAGAATGAAGGGTAAATTTAACTGGGAAGAATAAGATAAAATATATAAATTAAAGTTGAAAATAAAATAACTGTACAACAAAATACACAATACACAATATAGAACTATATAAGAATGTATGAAGAAATCTAAATCTAAATAAATATATACACAATAACAGCAGCTGTACAAGTATTAACTGGAAATGAAGAATATAGCGACCAGTGTTGTGCAAAAACAATGTCCAGAAAGTCCAGTGTGTGTGTAAGAATCATATGTGTGGGTCAGTACTGTGTGGTGGTGTGATTGAGAGACCGTATCGCCTGCGGGAAGAAGCTCCTCCTCAGTCTCTCTGTGTTGGTCTTCAGGGAGCGGAATCGCTTTCCTGACCTCAACAGAGAGAACAGTCTGTTGTTGGGATGGCTGAGGTCCTTCACGATCTTCCTGGCCTTGGTCCAGCACCGCCTGCTGTAGATTGAGTGCAGGTCAGGGAGCTCGGAGCGGATGGTGCGCTCAGCTGACCGCACAACCCTCTGTAGAGCTCGTCTGTCCTGCATGGTGCTGTTCCCGAACCAGGTTAAGATGTTTCCCGCCAGGATGCTCTCTATGGTGCACGAGTAAAAGTTCCTGAGCACCTTGGAGGGCAGTTGGAAGTCTCTCAAGCGTCTGAGGTGGTAGAGACGCTGTCGGGCCTTTTTCACCACGGTGTTGATGTGACAGGACCATGACAGGTCCTGCGTGATGTGAACTCCGAGGTATTTGAAGCTGTCCACTCTCTCCACTGGGCACTCGTTGATGACGGGGGTCTGGTAGTTCCTCTCCTGCTTAGTGCTGAAGTCCACTATCAGCTCCTTTGTCTTACTGACGTTTAGAAGGAGGTTGTTCCTCTGGCACCAGTTCTCCAGATTCCTAATCTCCTTCAGGTAGGCCGTCTCGTTGTTATCAGAGATCAGGCCCACCACGACGGTGTCGTCAGCAAACTTGATGATGGTGGTGGAGCTGGTAGTGGCCACACAGTCATATGTGTACAAAGAGTACAGCAGGGGGCTCAGAACACACCCCTGGGGGGCTCCAGTGCTGAGAGTGGTGGAGGCTGAGACATGTCCACATCTGGTTGGATGTGTTAAACCTGGACCACATGCAGCTTGATTTGATCTCAAGTGGGCTCAACCTGAAAAAGTTTTGCCAGTAACTTAAAGAAGGGAGAGAATTTGTATGTTTACATCTAAAAATATTTCACTTTAACTTTAAAAAAAAAACAAAGAAAAATATTATTCCTTTCCAAATTATTCTCTTATTTAATGAGACATTCACTCTATTATTATTAATATAATAACATGTACATATCTTATCAGACACCAGCAACCAGCTCAAGGATTTAGCAGCAGAAACCCTGATAATCACAACCAAAGCATTCAGAGGAGCATCTATGAACCCATGACACATTGAGCCTTGAAGCAGATGGGCTACAGCAGCAGAAGACCACACTGGGTGAAACTCCTGTCAGCTAAGAACAAGAATCATTGGAAGATTAGAGAAACGTGGCCTGGTCTATGAAACTCAATTTCTGCTGCAATATATAGATGGTAGGATCCAAATTTGGTGTAAATAATATGGCAGTATGATTCCATCCTGACTTTCATCAACAGTTCTTGCAACACCTTCCTAATAAATTGGCCAGTGTGTCTGGCGTCACAGTGGGAAAAGACAAAACCTGCTCGTCTTTAGCTCATCTTGGTCTAGAAATGCTTCCACTCCCTGTGTAATACCATGGGGATCACCAGAGAAGGATTATCACAGAGCTTTATTGGAAAACTAGAGCAAATGAGCAAATTTGACATTCTGCATTACATGTCTGCTGTTGGGATGTCAAACGTGTGAGGAGGAGGAGGATATGTGAAGAAAACTAATGTTGACATCACTGAATAGAGTTACCGAGACTAACAGAAATGAAAAGAGAAAACTTGTGGAGAAGACAACCCTCCATGATCCCTTTACTGACCTTGAGAACAGATACTAAAGTTAATAAATGTTTAAATCCACAGTAGTGGAAAAGAGTGCAGATAAAAATGAAAATGTGAAGGACGTATTAAAGATATTTTAAAATGTTCCACAGTCATTAAAAGTAATTAATAGTAACTAATAAGACTCATAAGCGCCATCTAACATCTATTTTCACTTTTTTAATTCAGTGTTTTTTTTGGTTTTGCTTTGTGATATCAGCTTGCCATTCAACTGCACTGACCTCAGTGAAAGGTGGGAGCAGGTGAGACAAACATGTTGAGTAGCAGGGATGTCAAAAGGGCAAAGACTCCTGTTCAGCTCACCTATTTTGGCATTAACTGTATTTTCTTAGATTTTACAGCTTTTGCTACATTCATACTACACCACATTCATTGATTCAAAAACAATTAAATGAGAGAAAAGCTCCAGTTGGTTCTTTTTTGTCTTTTTTGGGGGGAACTTCACAAAAATCTTCTGGGCAACGAGCCACCACAAACTTTTCTGCAATTTTTTTTGCAAATGTCTTTCTTAAAATTTTAGCCCAAATGGTTGTGATGCTGTAGTAAGTGAAAGAAACCAATGTTTTCTAGCATGTAGAAATTGCACGGTTTTTTCAATTCAACTCAACTTTATTTACATAGCGCCAAATCACAAAAACAGTTGCCTCAAGGCACTTCATATTGTAAGATAACCATTCTACAATAGTGGACTTGGCGACAGTGGGGAGGAAAACCTCCCTTTTAACAGGAAGAACCCTCCAGCAGGATCAGGCTCAGTGAGGGGCTGGTTGGGGGTTAGGGGAGGCAGGAAAAATGTAGAGTGCTGTACAGTGGTCCTTCGTTTATCGCGGGAGTTACGTTATAACAAATAACCCGTGATAGGTGAAATTCATGAAGTAAGGAAAGTTTTAAAGTCTGTCTCCTGAATCCAAACTGGGAGCTGGTTACATAGGGGTGTCAACACAAGGCCCAGGAGCCAAAACTGGCCTGGCGAAGACGCCAAACAATGTGAAGGAGGTCCTAAATAAAGTTAAAAGTCCAAAATGTAAGTTTTACAAGTCTTATTTTTGTTTTTTTAAACAATTGGTCCACAGTAAAACAAACAACAAAAATTTCCAAAAAATTACCAAATAAATCTGATAAATAAATCGTACGTTCTTTTATTTACCAAAAAGCCTTTTATCATTTGTTTTGTTTCATTAGGGGGTGGCTGTAGCTCAGGTGGCAGAGCAGGTCAGCCACTAATCAGAAGGTCGGTGGTTCGATCCCAGGCTGCCTCCTGGCTGCATGCCAAATATCCTTGGGCAAGATACTAACCCCATGTTTGCCTACTGGTGGTGGTCAGAGGGCCCGGTGGCGCCAGTGTCCGGCAGCCTCGCCTCTGTCAGTGCGCCCCAGGGCAGCTGTGGCTACAATGTAGCTTGCCATCGCCAGTGTGTGAATGTGTGTGTGAATGGGTGAATGACTGAATGTAGTGTGAAGCGCTTTGGGGTCCTTAGGGACTAGAAAAGCGCTATACAAATGCAGGCCATTTACCATTACTTTTAATCATTTTTGTATTTTTAAAAAAATATATTTATTTCTAACAAGTCTTTTCTGTTACTTTATGATAGCTCAGTAATTAATGTGTAGTTAAACTTCTTCACCATGACAGAAAGTTTCACCGGTCACTTAGGATCAAAGTGGACTGTATGTGGCCCACAATGTAGAGTAAAATAAAGTGATGGGTTTATTGGGGTTTATTTTCCTTTTCCTTGATGACAACCAATTATTTGTTTTTAAATCAATGCATTTCAGACGTGCTCTCACGTTTACCGCTGATTTTATGTCAGAATTAACGGGTTTCGGCAATTTTCCTGCCCTAACTGCAGCCTCTTCACCCGGACAGCAACATGCAGTGTGCGGCGGTCACGAGCGGAGTGAATCCAGTCTGAATAAATTACACCCCGATCCGCTCCGTGTGAAATAAAACACACCGCACATATCACGCTGAAGCTCCCAAGTCGCTCAGCACCCTGACACCTTTAACTGACAGCTGGCACCATCAGCACTACCATCACCGCTGCGCTCACGCCGGGCTGAACGTCACCTCTCTGGGCTAACGTGTCAGGTTGGCGTCGCTCTGCGTGTCCGTTAGCGGCTCACCAGCGTCTTGGCTACGTTTCCTCTTTGAGTGATGTTCTTGCTGTGCTTCTCGTTGGCCATGCGGATCCTCTGTTTGGCCACCATCTTCACCGGGATACGCCAGTCTGTTTTTAGCCTGTTGTTTTCTGATGCTGCAGGTTGACGACAGCAGCAGCAGCGGCGCCTGCGTCAAGTCACCAAAAGTCCGTGAAGAAGAAACCGGAACCGAAGTGTGATAGCGTTCAAAATACGAGCACGAAGCTATTATAACAAGTTTTTATGCTCTATTCTATGGTATTCGAAGTTCAGAAATCCAACACGTGACTATCTATATATGCTTACTGTACGTTTAAATCGTTGTAAGACTTAAGTTATAAGAAATTATACAAAATGTTTACCGAGACTCTTACTTTGAAGGGCCCCACAGGATGTTGCGTGTTGTACGTTGTTGAGCTTGAAAACAGCATCCCCATGCACCTGGCGCGTTCAGGGGCGCGCTCCAGCTATCGATGACTGAATAATAGACTATGATTGAAAATAAATGAAATAGAAAACGAGTCGTCACTGTACGACTCATTTTCTGTACACGTATTTTGTAATAAATATTATGAGATCCTCTTTTGCTCATCAAGTTTGTGGGTTTACATGTCTGTCATCTACCTAAATATAACGATGCGTGTTTTGAGACAGCCTAAAAGTTACCTTGTTGTTTGCCTTAAAAAAGAAGATTGAAATGTTTTTTTGGTCCAGTGGTTACCAGTCAGAAAGCCAGTGGTTTGATCCCTAGCTCCTTCAGTGTGCATACCAAAGTATCCTTGGCCAAGTTACCTCACCCTTAGTTGTCCTCAGTGCATCCATTTCACTTTGTGGGATTCTTGTTTTGACATTTCAAAGCACTTATTACAAGTCTCATTCACCTATCCAGACAGGTGCTTTTGCCTAACATTCACAAAGTTGCTTTTATTCATCTGGATGTAGCTTTTCAGCGGGAGAAATATTTCATCACTCGTCTAAGTGACCTAATCAGTCTCGGCTGACTGCAGTTTCCCCACCCTTAAAAACCATATATTTGCATAATAACCTAAAGAAGCACCAAAAACAGGGCATGGGGTCATGGCCATTCATCAGTGATCATGAAACTGAGTACTATCCACAGATCGGTGGGGGACGACTGCAAGCACTGGATTTATTCTTGGTTGAGAGATGGTTGTTCCTGTGGTGATGTGTGGGTGTTCATGTGCTAATGGGGTTTTGCCAGTAGGGGGCGCTGTATTTGAGAGGGCTCATGAATGCCTCTATAAAAGAAGACTGACTTGTGAATGAGATAATAAAAATGTTTGGAGCAGACGCTCGCAAAACACAAGTGGATACTGTGTAATTATTCAAAGCTATACGAAGACAACACATGGTACCAGGAGTAAAAGTGGGAGAGCGGAAGCGATAGTAGCTCAAAGTTCTGTTTGAGATGGAAAGTTTGAAGCCTCCGGAAGGACTGAAACTGGCGGTGTTTTAAGCAGCAGTTTGAGCTGTACATGGCTGCCATGGGACTGGACTCTAAACCCGATGCCAGGAAAATTGCATTGCTGCTCACGGTAGCTGGTCCTCAAGCCATTGAAGTCTTCAACACGTTTGAGTTTGAGGAAGTTGGTGACAGGAATAAGTATGACAGAGTGATTGAAAAGTTTGATGCACACTGTTCACCACAGAAGAACACAGTATATGAAAGGTATGTTTTCCGATCTCGGATGCAGCAACCAGAAGAGACTTTTGATTGCTTTGTGACTGATTTGAAGCTAAAGGCACAGTCATGTGATTTTGGAGAGCTGAAAGATTCTATGGTTCGTGATCAAATTGTGTATGGGATCCATGATAAACGGACTAGAGAACGGCTGCTCAGAGATTCCAAGTTGACTCTGGATGAAGCTGAAAGACTGTGTCATGCAAGTGAGTTAGCCCTGCAGCATGCAAAGACATTTAATGAGACGAGCGTCGCTGCAGTACATGATGGTGCAAGAATAGCTGTGGTTAAGAAGAAAATGGGGAAGAATATGTCACAGAAGCCCAGCAAAGAGGATACAGTGTACTCCTGTAAGCGATGTGGTAGCAGACATGAACCTAGACAGTGTCCAGCTTATGGCAAAAGATGTTTGAAATGCGATGGAAAAAATCATTTTGCCAAACATTGTCTGTCGAAAGCCAAACCCAAATCAGTGCATGTAGTTGAAGAGACTGACTTAAGCGAGACTTTCTTTGTGGGCATAGTGTCACTTGAGGATGTAAAAAGTGAGCATAACGAAGCAGAGGACAGTGAGCGATGCTCAGATTATGAAGACACGTGGATTGTTTCACTCCCAATACAAGGAGCTTTGGTGGCACTAAGGATTGATACAGGTGCGCAGGCGAACCTAATCAGCATGACAGAGATCCATGCCATGAAACCAAAGCCCAAAATAATAAAGAAAAGAGTACCTCTAAAAGACTACAATGGAAAGTATATTGAGAGCAGTGGTCAATGAAGGCTTAAAGTGACAATAAAACATAAAGATTATGATGTATTGTTTAATGTTGTTCCAGAAGGTCGTGAATCACTGCTGGGTGGCGTGACATCCAAAAGATTGAACCTAGTAGAAAGAGTGTATCACATCAGCTGTCCAGAAACAGAAAGTGGACAGCGAGGAGCAGTTGACTCCATTGTACAGCATTATGAGGATATCTTCAAAGGTTTGGGATGTCTACCATGCAATTACAGTATCCAGCTGAAAGAGGATGCAAAGCCAGTGATCCATGCACCACGTAGAGTCCCAGCTCCACTGAAGGACCGTTTAAAGAAAGAACTTAACAGGATGTTACAGTTGCAGGTCATTACAAAAGTGGAAGAACCGACTGCGTGGGTAAACTCAATGGTGTGTGTGGATAAAAGGAATAAAAACAATGATTTGAGAATATGCATGGACCCTGGCGATTTAAATCAAGCCATAAAACGTGAGCACTACCAGATACCAAAGCGTGAAGAGGTTGCAAGTGAAATGGCAGGCGCCAAATACTTTTCAAAGCTAGATGCAGCACAGGGTTTTTGGCAAATAAAGCTGGATGAGAAAAGTTCAAAATACTGTACTTTCAATACACCTTTTGGCAGGTATAGATTCCTCAGAATGCCATTTGGCATAATCTCAGCATCTGAGATTTTTCATCGTGCCATGGACAACATGTTAGAGGGTTTACAAGGTGTTCGCTGTTATGTTGATGATGTGGTTATATGGGGCTCCACCCTACAAGAACATAATGAAAGACTGGTGAAGGTGCTGCAGCGGATGAGGGAGAATGGATTAAAGTTAAATCGTGACAAGTGTCATTTTGGTGTGAAGGAAGACAAATTCTCTGCTGGAGGTATTGAGCCAGATGAAAGAAAAGTAAAAGCCATCGCAACAATGCCACGCCCGACAGATAAGAGAGGTGTGCTCAGAGTGATGGGAATGATAAACTTTGTAGGAAAATTCATACCTAACTTGTCAGTGAGAACATCAGCACTAAGGGAGTTACTTCGTGATTCCATGGAATTTAAATGGTCAGCGAGGCATGAACAAGAATGGAATGATTTGAAAACCACACTGACAACGCGCCCAGTGCTTGCATATTATGATCCAACTAAGAGTCTGAAAATCTCAACAGATGCCTCAAAGGATGGGCTTGGAGCTGTTTTACTTCAGGCTGAAGAAGGGAGTTGGAAACCAGTTGCTTATGTTAAACCAAGATGGCGCCGCGTATGGATGCCCTGGTGCTTCAGTGCGTTACTTTTGTCTTGTTTTTGTGCATTTCTTCTGTGTCTGGCCACTCCTCTGGATATTCTTACACCAGAGAAGAGCTCCTTAACTGCAGGACTACAACGCCTGTGGATTTAATTCCAATATTTGTCGCATCTGCGGCAGATTTACTGCTGACTCTGATCAGGAAAGTGAGACGTCGAAAGAGAGGTAAGCGAGCCGGCGTACTCGTGCGTTTGAGGAGACGCGGACTGAGAACGGCCCTTCCTGGGATCTTCCTTTCTAATGTACGCTCACTCTGGAATAAGATAGACGAACTGGCCCTGATGAGAAGCATGAACAGAGACTTTGCCTCCTCCTGTGTCTTATGTTTTACGGAGTCGTGGCTCAGTGAGGACATCCCGGACTGCGCGCTCAAGCTGGAGGGCTTTCATCTGCTGCGCGCGGACCGGCAGGCCGCTCTCTCCGGTAAAACCAAAGGTGGAGGTGTCTGCTTCTACATCAATAGTGGCTGGTGCACAGATGTAACAGTGATTGCTCAGCACTGCTCTCCCTCTCTGGAATATCTTTTTATACACTGCAAACAGTTTTACTCTCCGCGGGAGTTTGCTTCATTCATCCTGGCCGCTGTTTACATCCCGCCAGACGCGGATGCGCAAGCAGCTCAGTGCGCACTCGCAGAGCAGATTCTCCACATGGAGCGGACATACCCGGACTCTCTCATCATTGCTCTTGGGGACTTTAACAAAGCCAATCTGAGCCATGAGCTTCCGAAATACAAGCAGTATATTAAATGCCCGACCAGAGAGGAGAGGACATTGGACCACTGCTACAGCACGATCAGCGGGGCCTATCGCGCGGTGCCGCGCGCTTCACTCGGACTTTCTGACCACGTCATGATCCACCTGATCCCCACGTACAGACAGAGGCTGAAGCTCTCCAAACCTGTCGTGAGGACCAAAAAACTGTGGAGCAACGAGGCTGTGGAGGAGCTTCGCACGTGTTTGGAGACCACAGACTGGGACACAATGAAGGCTGCTTCTAACAGCTTGGACGAGTTTACGGACACTGTCACCTCCTATATCCACTTCTGTGAGGACAGCATTGTGCCATCACGCACCAGGGTGAGTTATAACAACGACAAACCCTGGTTTACTCCTAAACTCAAAAAGCTGTGGCTGGAAAAGAGTAAGGCGTTCAGAAGCGGAGACAGGGACTGCTACAGAGAGGCCAAGTACAGGTTCACTAAAGAAGTGGACATTGCCAAACATCAGCACTCTGAGAAGATGCAGCAGCAGATCTCAGAGAATGACTCGGCCTCTGTGTGGAAAGGTTTTAGGAATATTACAAACTACAAGCCTAAAACCCCCCACTCCACTGATGACTTGCTCTTGGCCAACACCCTTAACGACTTCTACTGCCGTTTTGACGAGCCATCAGGCAGCCTTCACACCTCCAACGACCCCAACAATAGAGGCACTTTGGACACTCATTCCCCCACCTCTCCCCCCTCCATAGAGTCATCACCACCTTCAAACTGTTCACCTGCAACACCCGCCCCCTCACCCCACACAAAAGAGGATTTCACACCACCTCCTCCGACCACAACTCTTCATATTCATGAAGCAGATGTGAGGAAGCAGTTTAGGAGTCTGAATGCTCGGAAAGCTCCCGGCCCAGACGGTGTGTCTCCTGCCACCCTCAGACACTGTGCAAACGAGCTGGCCCCAGTGTTTTCTGGCATCTTCAACTCCTCACTGCAGGCATGTCATGTGCCTGCCTGCTTCAAGTCCTCTACCATAATCCCTGTCCCCAAGAAACCTAGGATCACTGGACTAAATGACTACAGACCCGTGGCTCTGACATCTGTGGTCATGAAGTCATTTGAGCGCCTAGTTCTCTCCCGTCTCAAGACCCTCACGGCCCCCCTCCTGGACCCCCTGCAGTTTGCATATAGAGCCAACAGGTCTGTAGACGACGCCATCAACATGGCCCTACACTTCATCCTGCAGCATCTGGACTCCCCAGGAACCTACGCCAGGATCCTGTTTGTGGACTTCAGCTCTGCCTTCAACACCATCCTTCCAGACCATCTCCGAGGCAAGCTTTCCCAGATGAATGTGCCTGATCCCATCTGCCGGTGGATCACTGACTTCCTGACGGACAGGAAGCAGCACGTGAGGCTGGGAAAGAATGTCTCGGACTCCCGGACCATCAGCACCGGCTCCCCTCAGGGCTGTGTTCTTTCTCCTCTGCTCTTCTCCCTGTACACCAACTGCTGCACCTCCACCCACCAGTCTGTCAAGCTAATCAAGTTCGCAGATGACACCACCGTCATTGGGCTCATCTCGGACGGGGACGAGTCTGCCTACAGGAGGGAGGTTGAACGTCTGGTGTCTTGGTGCAGCCACAACAACCTGGTGCTGAATGCCCAGAAGACAGTGGAGATTATTGTGGACTTCAGGAAGCACACAGCCCCACTCCCCCCCATCATCCTGACTGACACCCCCATCACCTCTGTGGACTCATTCCGCTTCCTGGGTACCACCATCACCCAGGACCTGAAGTGGGAGCCCACCATCACCTCCGTCATTAAGAAAGCCCAGCAGAGGATGTACTTCCTGAGGCAGCTGAAGAAATTCAACCTGCCAACACGGACGATGATGCAATTCTACACTGCAATCATCGAGTCCATCCTCACCTCCTCCATCACCGTGTGGTACGCTGGAGCCACTATCAGGGACAAACAGAGACTGCAGCGTGTTGTGCGCTCTGCTGAGAAGGTGATTGGCTGCAGACTCCCATCTCTGCAGGACCTGTACACCTCCAGGACACTGCGGCGTGCAGCCCGGATCTCAGCTGACCCTTCTCACCCTGGACACAGTCTGTTTGACCTGCTCCCCTCAGGCAGGAGGCTCCGGTCCATTCGCACCAGAACCTCTCGCCACAAGAACAGTTTCTTCCCCTCTGCTGTTGGACACATGAACAATAACCACATGACTGTCCCCGCCACTAACACATGACCCTACGCTGTGTCACTGCACCATTTCATGTTTGGCACTGATCACCACCTGCACTCATGTATATATCTTTCTACGTAGCACTCATAATTCTTATTCTCATGTATATATCTCATGTATATCGCATGCACATATCTTTCTTTCTACATAGCACTTTAATTCTTATTGTCTGCACTGAAGCACCGCAGCAATTTCCTAATGTTGTAAACCTCAACATCTGGCAATAAACCCATTCTGATTCTGATTCTGATTCTAGATCCATGTCTAAGTCTGAAACCAGATATGCTCAGATTGAGAAAGAATGTCTCGGACTGGCATATGGACTTGATATTTTTCACTGTTATGTTTATGGTCTTCCTACCTTTACAGTTGAGACAGATCATCGTCCTTTGGTGTCAATCATTAAGAAACATCTGAACGAGATGTCGCCGAGGATTCAACGTCTCATGATGAAACTGCAAAGGTACAGCTTTGACTTGATATACACACCAGGAAAGCATTTAGCTTTAGCGGATGCACTGTCGCGAGCATCAGAGGTGTGTCACGCAAGCTCCACTGAGAAAGAAGTAGACGATCATGTTAATATGATAGTGGAGTCTCTGCCAGTGTCTGAAGCAAAGATAAAACAAATATGCGAGGAGACAGCTGCAGACAGGGAGCTGCAAACGGTGATGGAAAATATCCAAGGAGACTGGCCCAAAGGGTCTTGTTCAAAGTATTATCATGTTAGATCGGAGCTCAATGTGGTAAATGGACTGCTGTTGAGAGGCAATAGGATTGTGATACCACATAGTCTGAGACAGCTGATACTTCAAAGAATACATGAGGGACATCTGGGAATAGAAAAGTGTAAAAGGAGAGCTAGAGACACTGTGTACTGGCCTGGCATTAATAAAGACATTGAGACTAGGGCTGGGCCATATTATACCGTTCACGGTAATACCGGTATAATGTTAGGCAACGATAGGAAAATGAAATATCGCGATAGAATATGAGTAAAACGTGCATGCGCAGTGCCTTTGTTTTCATACGCACATGGCCGATTGTTGAGTGAAACAGATGAACCAGAATTGGTTTGTAAAAATGGTGCAACTTCAGTGATGTGGAACTGGTTTGGTGTTTGTCCGTCAGATACACAACAAAGCACATTTTTTTGCAGAACATGCAAGCGGCCGTCGTTATTGTCGTATTTGTCGGACTAAGATGCTCTTAAATCTGGGAGTAATCTGGGTCCTAAACTCAGTATACTTCAGGTCAAACAAACACTGCAGCATCACTGAGAGTTAACTGTCTAAATTCTTTCATCTTTAATAAAACGATCAGCATTGCTGCTTTACCAGGTGTAACAATTCAGTTTAACTTCCAGGCATCCATGAAAACAAAATTTATTACATTTAACGGAGTTAGAAGTTAGCAGGAAGCTAGCGGAAGTTAGCTCGCTAGTTTCGCTAGTTACCTAAGCATGATATAGCATGTTCTGACTGAGAGATTTCTGAAAAAATTCAAACGTACAGCTCTGCTATCACTTCCAACATAAATGAAGGCAGGAAACTAAACAGCAGTGACGTTTGTAGGGTTACTGAAGTTGGGCTAGCTGGTATATAATGATGTGCTACGTGATCGCTAGCGACACAGCTATGTTAGCATAACATAAACAGTGAAGCTGGAGGATGAACACTAAGGTTCCTCATGGTTAGAGACAAATGCAATCGCATGGCAGGATGCTGTAAACGGACCAAACGTCAGTCAGGAGAACAACTGAGATAATCCATCCACAATACAAGGCTAGTCATTAATATACTGCAACAACATGGGAATAATCAGAATCAGAATACTTTATTGATCCCTGGGGGAAATTATTTTTTGTTACAGTGCTCCATTTTAAACCAACATTAAGACAAGACAGAATAGAGCAGCTGCCAGAGAATTCAACATCAATGAATCAATGGTACAGAAGTGGAGGAAGCAAGAAGAATGAGTTTAATAAAGTTTGATTTATCTAACTGCTTTGTTTAGCTCAATGTGCCTTATGGTCCAAAAAATACGTACTGCACACTACAGTTTAATGTTGCAAAGCACCTCTTTTTAACTTCAGTGGATATTATATATGGTTATGCTCAGGATATGTCAGCCCATTTCTACTGGAAATGCCTTTTGGTTAAACTTTCAGCAAGGAATTTGCATTTGCACTGTTACATTTTTATAAAGCTTTAATGTACATAAAAACCAGCTTCTTGTTTAAGTGAAAATTAATGGAAGGTTGTCTTTTTGCGCTAGTAATGTTGTGGAGTATTTTGTCTCGCATCAATTATATCGTCAGTTATATCGTTATCGCAAATTTTCAAATGTATATCGTGATAAATATTTTTGGCCATATCGCCCTGCTCTAATTGAGACCATGGTCGGAAAGTGTGAAACATGTAACAAGTTTCAGAGCAGACAGGCAAGAGAACCCGTGATGATTCCTGAACTTCCTACAGCGCCTTGGAGGAAAGTCGGAACAGATTTATTTCATTTTAATGGGAAAGACTATCTGTTGGTGATAGATTATTACTCTAACTTTCCTGAGATTGCTCTGCTTACAACTGCTAATAATGTGATCACACATGTGAAGTCTATCTTTTCCAGGCATGGAATACCTGAAACTGTCATTAGTGACAATGGTCCTTGCTATAATTGCAAAGAATGGCAGAATTTCGCAAGCGAATACGGCTTTAAACATGTCACATCAAGTCCTCAACATCCACAGGCAAATGGCAAGGCTGAAAAAGGAGTGCATATCATCAAGCAGCTTCTGAAGAAGGCTACAGACAGTCGATCAGATCCTTATTTAGCTATGCTGAGCTACAGGACTGCTCCTCTTGACTGTGGTTTATCCCCTGCAGAATTGCTGATGAATCGTAAGCTACACACAACTTTGCCCTGCTATGCAGAAAGCAAGCAGAGTGAAGGAATTATAAAAAAACAAGAGCATCTGAAATGGAAACAAAAACTACAATACGACAAGGGGACAAGAGCACTTGAGTTGCTTGCAAAGGATGATGTAGTGAGAATCCAAGATCAGAATGCATGGAGCAGGAAAGCCGTTGTTCTTCAGGAAGCAGGTCCGAGATCATATGACGTAAGAACTGAAGAAGGTCATGTGTTCAGAAGGAACCGTCGCAACTTGCTGAAGACTAAAGAGACATTTCAGGAGGAAAAATATGGTGATGGAGATGAAAATGTTGATGTGTCACATGCAGAGACAGTGTCTGGTTTAAAACCACTGGATGGACATGGGCATGTGGAGAAGAGTGCAGTTGTTTCAGAACCTGTATTGAGGAGGTCAGAGCGTAAGGTCCAAAGACCAGTTAGGCTTAATCTGTAAAGCTATGACTGGATTTGTTTTTTTATCTTATATTCTGATGGTGTAACAAAAAAAAAAAAAAAAAAAAAGGAAGACATATTATTGTAATATAAATATGTGTATATGTTGATTCGTGGGACCTATGTTGTAAGAGAAAAGGGGATGTGGTGATGTGTGGGTGTTCATGTGCTAATGGGGTTTTGCCAGTAGGGGGCGCTGTATTTGAGAGGGCTCATGAATGCCTCTATAAAAGAAGACTGACTTGTGAATGAGATAATAAAAATGTTTGGAGCAGACGCTCGCAAAACACAAGTGGATACTGTGTAATTATTCAAAGCTATACGAAGACAACACAGTTCCTGACCAAACCAGCATTCCTCCCTGTCCAGGATGTGTACATCCTCTTCATTGTAAGAGTGTCCACTGACCTGTAGGTGTAAATAAGACTGCGGAGTCCTGGTCTGACGGGGTAGCTCTTCTGTGCCGTGCCGTCCGTGAAGCCTCCTGGCATACACCATATTACTGTTGTTGTGAATGGGGACCTGATTCTTGGGGGTAACGCGTTTTGGGATTTGAAAGTCACGGAGACAGTGTTTTTAGAAAATGCATCTCTGCAATAATACTCCTAACACATAAAGTATCACTAAAGGTTTTCGCTTAAGCAACAGTTGCCCTCCGCTCCTGGATCCAGCTGGCATAACCACATTTACTCAAGGCCTTATTGAAATGATATTCTTCTGCTTCCTTCTGCTGTGCCCGTCTGGGATGGTGTTCATTCTGTGTTGTAGTGTCCGGATAACACCCACCTTTGACTCTTTCAAGATTCCAATTCTGTGTCTGATTCCATGAAGCCACATCCATTTAAGAGATCCACTGCCAATGTACTGGTTCTATACGTCATAATGTCCTCAGAAGTCCATGAAGTCCTGTTGGGATCAAAAGTGTTTTAGAGGACCTACATATTATTAAGCTGGTAGTATTTTATTTTATTTTTTTTTAGCTCCTACACCCTGGATGCTGTTGTACTTTGTAAACTCTTTCAGTCAATGTGCCATCCCAGTAAGCTACTTGGTAAAGATTAATGACCAAACTGGGTATTTGGTGCTTCCTTTCTGCTCTACTCGATTAGCTAGAACTGCAGATTCACTAACGTCATTATTTTAAGGCTCTAAGTGAACCTTTTAGTATTTACTTTAACGTCTGCCTCTGTACCACAGTGTGTTTTCTGTCCCATGTCCCCCCTCTCACCCCCAACGGGTCGCTGCAGATGGATTCCCGTCCCTGATCCTAGTTCTGCCAGAGGTTTCTTCCTGTCAAAAGAGTTTTTCCTTCCCAGTGCCACCAAGTGCTAGCTAATCTGGGGTTGTCTGATTGTTTGGCTTCTCTGTGTATTACTGTAGAATCTTTAGCTTACAATATAAAGTGCTTTGAGGTGACTGTTGTGATTGGTGCTATGTAAATAAAACTGAACGGAAGTTTTTCCAAATCTCACTCTGATAGATAAGAATACTTAATGTATTTTAAAATTCTTCCACGAGTCTGATTAAACTTGAAAATGTCAGCCAGTGGCTTTAAGGGCCAGTCTTCAGGGTGATTAATAGTTAGCTGTCAAAATGAACAAAAACCAAGTGTTTCTGATATCAGCAAACCCACTAAAGCCTTTTTTTAAATGACTAACTGGCTACAATACTGGCAAATGTTTACACCACTTGAAAAAACTCGTACTGCTGGTCTTGTTGTGAACATTTATCAGAGTGAATGGATTATTGCTGTAAGGCGGTACTTGTTTGACACCACACTACACAATCAGGGTCAATAGACTCTGTGTTTAGACCACCTTAAATTACAGCCTGTGTGTCTGACTACAGCGGAGCGACAAGTGCATGGTGAGAGTGATAAGAAGGTACTCACTCTCATGTTACACAGACAACAGCAAAATGACCAATATAAGCATGAAACCCATCTCAATGCAGTGAGTAACAGCTCAGCTTTTACTTAGTATGACATGTGTTTCTGTTACAGCGTCCTTACATCACGAGGAGGAGCGAGCCGGCTGCTCGCAGTCAGGAGGGCAGAGACAGAGTAGAAGTTTCCTAGCAACTGAGTCAAAGAGTTTACTTGGAAAGGACTCCACCAATGAAGAAGAGACAGATGGGTTGTCCAAACACTGTACTTACGAGTGTGTTTGTACAGAGGGCCTCGAATGGTTAGATTATCAACTGCTTGACCAACTATACAGTCTGAAATACATACAGAATACAGCATGTTGCTTTTACTTTTGTAGTGCACCCCAAGACAGGTTAACAACAGAAAAGTGTTTAACTGTTGGCAGAATCAGTCCTATAATCACATTAATACTAATCGGACACCACGTTTATTTCTTCCAGGAGAGTATGAGTCAACGCACATTTTATTTCAGACAGTGAAATTACAAAGAGAAGGAATACTTTCAGCTTATACCATTTTAAATTAAAAAAAAATGTAAGCAGGCCATTTATTTTAACATGTACAGAAACAAAACATGCATGGCACTTGTCCATACCCATAATTTAGTACCCATGGTTGCACTGTTTAATGAATGTAAGGGCATCTGGACCTCTGAATTCGTTAAACAGAGTTTATAAAATTTGGAAAAATTTTACTGAGTTAAAGAATGTTCTAAACAAAAGAGAAGACAGATTGCAACTTTTGCTGGGTCTTTTGTTTTTATGAAAAAAAAAAAGACTGATCTCAATGGGCCTTTTCTGGTAAAAATAAAAAGCAATCAACTAAACTAACCCCCACTGATCACTAATGTAGCTGAAAGCAGAAGCATGAGCTGTGTTTAGAATAAAGGTAAGCAGAGATGACACTGAATTGTGTGCTTCGGTGTATTAGCCATATTCTTACAGTTGTGGACCCACCTCTCAATTTATAATTGATACTTGTGAATTTACAAAACCAAAGATTCTCCTGATAGGCTCCCATTTTCTCCTTTGCCACCCCATTTAAGAAGGAGAAGAAGGAAAAAAAAAAAAAGCTCAGGGGGTGGTGTAGCAACCTTGTCAGCCTCTCTGACCTGACTGCAAGTCTCCAGCTGCTGAGCTCAAGCCTGCCAAGAAAAATAACACCCAGCTCCCTCTGAAAATGCAAACATTTGACATTTCCCTTCGTGTGTGAAAAAGAAGCGCTGTGAGGAAGTCAGAGGTTGTGGCTGCGACTTCAGATCAAATGTCCTGGTGTGATCGGCGTCAATGCAGGACCTGAATTTGAAGCTTCTTTCTTTCCCATCCTGGGAGGTCTCCATCGTCTCTGAAAGAATGAACAGTTTTTGGTGAACCAAGATCCAAATTGGCATGAATAAACAACAGATTTGGATGCAGAAAACAAATTATAAGCCTCCTTCTCTGCAATGACAAACCATTTAGCTTTTGGTGATATTTGGTCAATGTTACCTAAACATTATCATCCTGAAGAGTTGGTTGGTTTAAGAGAGATTTATAAATATGATACTGTAATTTAAGCATTCCTGCTAAGTGACTGTACTTTGTAACTTTAGGCACCCAAATCACTTTGTCACCTAGTCACGTGGCAATAACTCACCATTTAAGCCACTGAACTTTAAGCTGATCATCAGTAGGGGAAGAAAGGTCATTTAACCCTTAAGCCCTCCTCAGACATTTTTTTTTCCAACTTTTTCCATTGATGAAAAAGATTTCCTGCAAAAAGAATCCATGACAGAAGCTTAACACAGCCAAAAATGATCGTCAAATCAAATTTTTTTAAATCAGTGTCTTTTACTCTTACATGTGGTCCATACTCTGGTGCATTTGCACTCTTTTGAAAGATAAAAAAAAAAAAAAAAAAAGAAATATTCAAGGATTTTATGGCAGATTTTGCAATGTGAGGAGACGAGAGCAAAGTGACGTTGAATGTAACATGGTGGTAGTTTTTGGCGGTGCCAGACACTGTAAATCCAAGTAACATCGTGTGGGAAAATTCCAGCAGATCAGCAGTTTCTGAAATGCTATGAACAGAGAATGTGTTGAAAAAGAAAATGTTCAGTTCTCTGGGTGAAAACATCTTGTCGATGCCAGAGGAGACTGGCCAGACTGCTTTGAGCTGCTAGGAAGGCAGCAGGTATAACGGGAAACTGAGGTGACAATGGCTCGCCAAAATTAGCCAGACGATTTAAAAAAAAAAACAAAAAAAAAAAAAAACAGAAACACCACAACATACCCCCCCGAAAAAAACAAGCATTGCCTGGTCTGAAGAGTCCCGATTTCTGCTGCGACCTTTGAAATTTGGGGTCAAAATTTGGCATAAACAGCATGACACCATGAATCCATACTGCCTTGTGTCAGTGATCATCATTTAAAACACCACAGCTTACCTGATTATTGCTGCTGACCACATCCATTCCTTAGCCACCAGAAGATGAGTACATTGTGGTTACAGACTCCAGCAGGATAAAGCTCTATGTCATAAAGCTCAGATCATATCAAACCTTAAGACCTCCAATTACCTGATCTCAGTGCAACAGCGCACCTTTGGGATGTGGTGGAACAGGGTCACATCATGATGTGCACCGGATGAATCTGCAGTGGCGCAGATGCCATCATATCAACATGGAACAAAATGTCTGAGGAACAGTTCCAGCACCTTTTTGAATCTGTGCCATTCGGTTGAATCTAAAGGAGTTGCTGTAGCTTAGAAAGCAGAGCAGGTCATCTAATCAGAAAGTTGGTGGTTCGATCCCAAGCTGCTCCAGTCTACATGTCAAATCTTGTCCTTAAGATGCTTACCCTGATGCATCCATTGAAATGTAAATGTTAGAACACACAAAAGTAGTGTTTATACAACATGCCCCATTCATACAAAGCGAGTGGTTTGAGTGCTCAGGTAGAGTAGAAAAGCAAGATATAGGAACCAGTCTATTTACCACGTCATGAACAATTACACAGGTGAGTGTATGCAAGCTGTGACATTAAAAGAAACTCTTTCATGCACATTTAGTGAGACTGTTTCCATCTTGTGTTTACAGCCAAGAAATTCACTTCTACCTCTGCACCGTTTTTGTCAAAACAGCTTGGAGAATTTCTGCATGTTTATCTGCCCTTGCAACACAAATGAAAACATTAAAGTTTCCATTTATTCTCAAACTGTGCAAACATTGTACATTTTAAAGAATAAAGATAAAACTGAGTTCTTGCTCTTTGTTAGAGCAGACAGGAGGGAAGCTGAGACCGTTTACAACTCCGAGGCAATAATTATCCCCAAGTCTAAGGGACAGCAGGTAGATGACTTAACATGTGCATGTGGGATGAAACTGCTGTAGGTGACTCCAACTGGGGAGTGTTTCACATTTAACCCACTTTAGAAAAAGATATTGTTTGAGGAGTAAAAACGTAACAGACACTGTTAAGTAGGATCCAAATTCAGAGAATTTCAGAGCATCTGTGTTGTAAAGGAGCACCACTAACCTTAACCTATAACACTGGGAATATATAACCTAAATTCAGACTTGTTTACCTCAAACCTGCTACTCTAATTATAGTCCAAAAGCACCCTGTAGAGAACAAACATGTACTTCCAAGTCGTCACGAGAGGAGGGTAAACAGCAGTTAACCCAAGCAAAATAAACCTGAAACATGAGAGATGAATACAGACAGATCCAGCTGGAGCGGTGGAGGAGGGAAGGAAATATTCAATGTCAGCTCATATGAGGGTGTGACGTTAACAAAATAAGGTCTGTATGAAAACACAGAGACAGGAGGCTGGGTTGAAGCTCATTACATCCTAAACGACTCCACCCTCTTCTTTTGAATGCTGGGCTCATTTACCTCCTCCCTGCTGGCCCACTCCCCACTGGCCTTGATGCTGTCAGGCAAACAGAGCTCCATGTTTAAGTTCGGCTACAGAAAAACAGACTTAACATAACTGAGCTGCTGGAGAGTGCGTTCATTTCATGTCCGCAAACAGTGATGTTCATTCTCATTCCCGTCAGCTGCTCACGCTCACTGCTGCTGCGACGAATGTGAAGCACCATTTACACGCTTCCTGCCACACAAGCAGTCTCACAGCAAAAATGCCGATCTGCTTTTTTCTCTCTCAGCACAGCCAAATGTTTTTCATGGGCTGAAGGAGGAAGAACAACAAGCCGGAGAATGTATTTGCAATTAACTGACCTTTGGTCACTAAGAATTTCACTGATGCGTTGTGAGGCACAATTTAGAAAGAAAGGAAAAAAAAAAGCTGTAATGGATTGATTCAGTCAAGGTTATTCAATTATTTACACAGGTACAAGCCATTGGACACCCTGGAATTGTTGTTAAAGTGTGGAAACCCCCCCTTCTGACATCCAGAGAGCTCTTTATTCATTATAAAGAATGGCCTGTCTACTTAATCCATTAGTTTTTTTAAACTGCCCATTATTTGATAATGTACCATTAACCTATCCCTATGATTTGTCTGCTTCTGGATTTATGTCCTGTGAACTAAGCACAACTGTCTCAATAGGCACCAGTTAGAGGGTAAAAATTTGTGTGTGTTTGCATGAGTTTGGGAATGCATTTTTGTTTCTGTGCGTGCCTGTTGCTTCTGTGGGTCGGGTCTTCGACTCAATCTCAGGCCCCCCACAACTGTGGAGGCCTGTCTCACCCCATCACACTTGCTGGTGCATTCGTCTGCTCTGGCAGAGCCTACCGGCTTGTCGCTGCAGCCCCCTGTGGCTTTTGCACGATGGCTGCTGGATGAACCTGGGTGACCGGTTGGGATCTCCTCAGCACTTTTCTTCTCAACTAGAGGAGAATGACCAGGAAGATGGAAATGGCCAAGGGACAATTTCAGCCTCAAACTGCTTCCTGGACAGTGTTACAGGGGAAGGACTCTTGTGGTTGCTGAACTACAGCAGCTTTCAAGATGAGGAAAAATAAACAGAAAGGGGATGTACGTGATGGTTCTCAGTCATCCAGGTCAGTGGTCCCCAACCTTTGTTGCGACACCGACCGGTTTATGTCTGACAATATTTTCACGGACTGGCCTTTAAGGTGTTACGGAAAAATACAACAAAATAAAACCAGTACCAAAAAAAGAATATTATTCATAACACACGAGGAAAAGGCCCTGGGAAACAGAGTTAACGAAAAACAATAAAAAAACAATAAAAAACTTAACATAAATGTCACACCTGAGCCTCAACTCTCGCGGCCTGGTACCAAAAGACTCACGGACCGGGGCTTAGGGACCGCTGATCGAGATCATTGTAGTTTGTCTGCCTGCAGACCGTGACACAAAACTCAGAGTGGAGAAAGAGAGAGGTGGACCCAGGAGCAGACACAGGTGAGGAGGCAGAACTACATTGACATGAGGGACACTGACAAAGAAACCTCAGACCCGATACTGACACAGAACCAAAACCTAGGAACAAACAAAGACATCAAGAAATCAAAGATTAACAATACAAAACAGAAAATGCTGCGTCACCGACCCAGGACTGTGACACTTTGAAAGAAAAGCATCTGTACTACTTTAAGTTTCTATCTCATCAGAGAAGCTTCTTCAGTTCTAAGAGCAATTGGTGGAGAGTCCCAGATTTGAAGAAGCTTCTCAGATAAGAGGAACACTCTCCAGTTGGTTCCTATAATTTGCTAGGTTTTTGATTCCCTTTTATACTCCCTAACCATCTCTTCAACCTAAGACGCAGACAAAGAAGACTTTGTCCCAAGAGTTTGCACCTTGTGTTCACGGTCAGGGAACACCAGAGAGCACAAAATCAACTTCTAAGTGAAAAGATACAGGTCTATTTCACTATACATGCACTCCAAAACAGGATTAATCAGACTCTACAGGAACTCAACACTTCTACCCTCCCCTATTTTCAAGTTTGTGGACAAGGCTTAGAGCCCAACATTCGAAAGGAAAAGACCGACAACACTGGAAATTCCATACTTTGCTAATAAAAACTCCCCAGTCAATACCGGCACAATACTTCACCCATTTTTCCTGACTGTCCTTGGTTGTGAGAACTTTTCAGACAAGAATCTCACTGAACCTGAAAAGAAAGTGCTAGCCAAACGACTCAATTTTGTAATTTCTCTCCCACTCAAGATGGCGGCGCGTGAACAACGCGAGGCTCAGTGTCTCTCCAGAATCTGCTATTTAGCGTTTTTTTTTTTTTTTTTTTTTTTTTTTTTTTTTTTAATCTACTTTTAACCGGATTATTCATCCAGAATTGCTGTGCGTTGCTGACCTACAGCAGACAAGAGCTTCTGGACATCTGGACTCATAACTCCAACAGTTTTATCGCCGATCTCCGACTCATCCCAGAGATCTCCAGAACACCGGAGGCTGCTCACTCTCCCCGGCCAGGCGGAAGTGCACGCAGACGGCGCCGAGATCGTAAACAAAGGCGAGGTAGGCGCGGAGGGCTACGGGCTAAGCTAAAGCTAACACCACACCGGCTGCCTTTACCCAGTATTTTCCTCGCCAATGTACGTTCTCTGGCAAACAAAATGGATGAGATACGGCTCTCCATCACTAACAACAGACGGATTATGGACTTAAATGTCATGGTTTTCACCGAAACATGGTTGAACAACAGCTGTCCTGCTAACAGAGTGTGTGGCGTGCATGTGTGGCGTCCTGCTAACTCTGTTAGCAGGACCACACACACACACACACACACACACACACACACACACACACACACACACACACACACACACACACACACACACGACTCCGGCAAGACCAGAGGTGGAGGTTTGTGCATTTATATTAACAATGCTTGGTGCATGAACTCCACTACTACTGAGAGTCACTGCTCACCTAATGCGGAGTTTTTAAATGGTCAAATGCAGACCTTATTACCTCCCCAGAGAACTCACTTCTATCATACTCACTGCCGTGTATATACCCCCCGACGCTAATGCTAGGTTGGCCATGAAAGAACTTTCTGCAGCCATTAACAAACACCAGAATAAACACCCCGAGGCTGCTTTTATTATTGCTGGCGACTTCAACCACACCAATTTAAAGACTGTCCTCCCCAGATTCCACCAACATGTCTCCTGCCACACCAGAGACAAGACTTTAGACCATGTGTATTCCAACCTGGTTGGAGCCTACAAAGCAACACCCCTCCCCCACATTGGACAATCGGACCATCTCTCCCTGTTCCTCACACCTCGGTATTCACCACTCATCCAACGTGTGAAACCTGCTGTGAGGACAATTAAAGTGTGGCCAGAGGGGACAGACGCAGTGCTCCAGGACAGATTTAAAAACACAGACTGGAATATGTTCACCCACACAGACCTGGACCAGTACGCCTCATCTGTACTGGATTACATCTCCGAAACCACAGACAGTGTCACCACCCAGAAATGGATCACCATGTACCCCAACCAGAAGCCTTGGATGAACCGGGATATTCGTCTCCTCCTGAAGGCCCGCAACACCGCCTGGAGCTCAGGAGATGCACACGCCTACAGTACAGCCAGGGCTAATCTAAAGAAGGGCATCAAAAAAGCCAAACACCATTACAAAAAGAAGGTAGAAGAACACTTCTCCAACTCCAACCCCCGACGCATGGGGCAAGGACTCCAGACCATTACAGACTACAGGACCACCAAACCCTCCCCCGCATCCTCTGATGTCTCCTTCCTCAACGAGCTCAACAACTTTTATGCTCGTTTTGAGCGAGGGAACCCCACAACCACAACCAAAGCAGACGTGATGCCAGACCACCAACCTCTGACTCTCTCCCCTACCGATGTAGGAGCGGTGCTGAGCAGCATCAATGTCCACAAGGCTGCAGGTCCTGATGGCATCCCCGGGCGTGTTCAAAGAGCGTGTTCTGGGGAGCTTGCAGGAGTGCTCACAGACATATTCAATCTGTCCTTGGCCCACACTGTGGTACCGGCCTGCTTCAAATCCACCTCCATCGTCCCGATACCCAAAAACTCCAACCCATCTTGCCTCAATGACTACCGCCCAGTAGCACTCACCCCCATCATCACTAAGTGCTTAGAGCAGCTGGTCCTAGCACACTTCAAATCCTGTCTCCCCCCCACCCTGGACCCCCACCAATTCGCATACCGCCAGAACAGGAGCACAGAGGATGCAGTCTCCATTGCACTGCACTCTGTCCTCTCACACCTGGACAACAACACCTACGCCAGAATGCTGTTTATAGACTTCAGTTCAGCATTCAATACAATCCACCCCTCACAACTCATCAGGAAACTGACAGACCTGGGCATCAGTTCCCTCATCTGCAAATGGTTACTGGACTTCCTGACCAACCGCCCCCAACATGTCCGGCTGGATAACCACTGTTCATCTACAATCACGATGAACACCGGTGTACCACAAGGCTGTGTGATGAGCCCTTTCCTCTACTCCCTCTTCACCCACGACTGCAGACCTGCTGATGGTTCCAACACCATCAAGTTTGCAGATGACACCACGGTGATTGGCCTCATCAGTGACAACGATGAGGCCGCCTACAGGGAGGAGGTGGATCGTCTGGCTGAGTGGTGCGACAGAAACAACCTGCTGCTTAACACCGAGAAGACCAAGGAGCTCATCGTGGACTACAGGAGGAATGCTGACCCACATCCACCCATCCACATTAAGGGGACGGCTGTGGAGCGTGTGAGCAGCTTCAAGTTCCTGGGAGTCCACATCTCCGAGGATCTCACCTGGACGACCAACTGCTCCAAGCTGGTCAAGAAGGCTCACCAGCGCCTCTTCTTCTTGAGGACTCTGAGGAAGAACCACCTGTCCTCAGACATCCTGGTGAACTTCTATCGTTGCACCATCGAGAGCATGACAGCTGTTCCCACTGTTCCTTCAGTGGGCTGGTTTCAGTCATTATGCAAATGTACTGTTTATAAGATCTGGGAAAACCTGCAGTCAGCTGATACTGAAGAAGTCACTTGGATGAGTGACGAAAAGTTTCTCCCACAAAACGCTGCGTCAGAATCAACTTTTGGAGATAAAATAGGAAATCGAAAAAAAAAAAGAAACAAAAAAACCACACAAAAAAACAAAAACAAAAAAACAACCCCTATCAAATTCTTAGAAGCCTACGTGTCTGACCAAGATCAGGAAATACTGAACAAAATACACAAAACCAAACTAGAATTAAATGGAATTATTAATAAAAATAAAAAAAATAAAAAAACCCAAACAAACAAACCCTCAATTCCTACTACAAAAGCGTCGCTTGCCTTCTTCCTTCTTCATCATCATCATGGTTGGAGTTTACATCCCTCCTTAGGCCAATGCGAGCAATGCACTGTGGGAGCTGGCTGACCAGATTGCTAAGCCCTTATTGGACTAGATGCACAAATAAAGGCGGTGAGGTCTACCCCTCCCTAGCTCACATAAAAGACTGTTATAAAGCCTCAGCTGCAACCGGCGAGGACAAGGGGAGGTATGCTTCGCAGCCCGACCCCATCCATGCAGTAAATACCTATCCCGTGGTCGAGGTCGAACCGCCATTATGGCATTGAAGGTGACCAAAGCCGTGTTATTTGTGTTTACAAGTCATGGACTGAGTCTGGATGTGCAGAGGCATGTAAAGGCTTAGGGGACCCATTGACCAATGTTGATGCATTTATCACTCGACACAAACAGCTTTGCTCCTCGTATCACTTAAACGGTCAGGAAACAGAAGCCACCTTTAGGAGGTGTCGGACACCTCGGGTGAGAGGCACCTACACGGGGAGGGATGGCAACACCATCCTGCCCAATGGGCATGAAAACTTAATAGGTCAAGTTGACGGGGTCTATGAACGCCTTAGAAACACTTTTAAAGCCTCTGGGTGATTTTGTTGTTTGGTGCAGAGACAACAACCTCCTGCTAAATGTTAGTAAGACCAAGGAGATTATTGTCAACTTCCAGAGAGGCCACACCTGTCACCCCCCATTGACCATCGACGGCGCTGCGGTGGAGAGGGTGAGCAGCACCAAGTTCCTGGGGGTGCACATCAGTGAGGACCTCTCCTGGACCACCAACACAGCATCACTGGCCAAGAAAGCACAACAGCGCCTCTACTTCCTGCGCAAACTCAAGCGGGCAAGTGCTCCACCACCCATCCTGACCACATTCTACAGAGGAACTATTGAAAGTATCCTCTCCAGCTGCATCACTGTGTGGGGCGGTAGCTGCACTGACTATAACAGGAAAGCTCTACAATGCATTGTGAGAACAGCTGAGAGGATAGTTGGTGTACCACTCTCCTCCCTGCAAGACATTTACACCACTCGCCTCACCCACAAACCCATCACAATTGTCAACGATGCAACCCACCCCGCGCACTGTCTGTTTAGCCTCCTGCCCTCTGGAAAGAGATACAGAAGTCTCCGCTCCCGCACTACCAGGCTCACCAACAGCTTCATCCACCAGGCTGTGAGACTGCTGAACTCTCTTCCCTCCCGGCTCCCAGCCAGCAGAATCACCAGATTGGCAGAAGTATAGGAAGACAGACTGGACTCTACCCCTCCCACACCCCATCCAGGCACACTCTCCAACAAGGAAACACTCTCTGAACCAAGAACTGGAAAACATTCCTGACTGGAAACAACTACCTCTGCATTGCAATTGCACACACCTGCTGCTATATATTTTTAGTATTTGTTTTAGCACTATTTATATTATTATATTACTATTACTGCTGCTATAGTCTTATGCTGCATTAAAACAAAAACCCCTACCAACCACAACCTGGGACTACCTCAAGTAGACTAGTATACTATTTTCCAGGGAACACTGTTGGAACACTTTATTTTATTTATTTTTAGGTCTTGTCTATCCTGTTACCTATTTAATATTACCTTATTGTTAGGGCTGTTTTTGTTGTGCACCTGCACTTTATTGTTGTCAATGTCTACGCATGGGACAGTGTGAAACGTAATTTCAATTCCTTTGTATGGCAAGTACACTTGAAGAAATTGACAAATAAAGTTTTCTATTCTATTCTATTCAACAATGTGTGCAGAAAGAGGGGGATGTCCATGAGTTCAGGGCAAGATTAGAGGAAGTTTTCAAAGAATACAGAGAATATAGCCTATAGCAGCAGCAGCAGTTAAAAACATGCTCTGATGAACAGCTTTCATCCACCCATTGCTGATTTCATTAGGAAATCAATTGTTAATCATAACACTGACAGGTCCATTGAATGCCGGAAAGGGCCGCTATATTAAGGATTGCCCCGAGCCCCAGCCTGAAGAATATAGACGTCCCAAACCCAAAAACCCATCAATAACTGACTAGCACCTGTCGCCACTGCCAACACCCACACATGTACAGATGACTGTTTAGGTTGCCAGAATCAACAGCCTGTGCTCCAGACCATACATTTAACTGAAGTATTGTTAAACTTCGCTTGCCTTCTTCCTTCTTCATCATGGTTGGAGTTTACATCCCAAAACCATTCAATTTGTGTGTGAATCAGGGGCAGATAAAACAGTCTTGAAAGATCATGTGTCAGGAGTTGACCCTTCAAGTGGCACAATTTATGTAAAGTCTGCAAGTGGTCAACTAAATCAACATAGAATCTCTAAACCAGTGTGGATTAGAGATCCTACCACGCAAGAGGCAGCCCAGGGTTCAGTTATGTGTCTAACGTGTCCAGTGAACCTTTTAGGAAGATATATGATAAAACTTGGAATTTCAATAATTCCAACAGCCACTGGAATGACAGCTGCAGGAAAAGGAGAAAACTGCTGTAACAATGGTTCATCAGGACAGTGGGGATTTGCATTATTACTGGACACTTGACCTGTCAGCCTCCAGACCAGAGCAAATAAACTGCAAGCTGCAGCTGAGGAACACAGACACCAGAAGATTTGTTACGCTGATATTTTAAGACTACGCCTGGGCCTGATGAGGCCTACACAGACAGAGTGATGAAATTAGGGCCACAGAATCACCATAAAAGCAATATACACTGATGGAGAAATAATGGCTGGATGCAGTATGATCCTTTCTGAAACAGCACAACTCTTTAAAGGAAAAATGCCACGTTTCACTGACAAAGTAAAGCACGGCTGAGTGGACAGATTTAGAGTCTTTAGTGATGCAAGGTGACCACAGAGCGTGGCAGCAAGCTGGAGAGGGGTGGGAGACAGACATGCAACGCAGCATCTTTCGTAAAAAGCTGGGATGGGTGACACAACACCACAAACACATTTAGAAGGGGGTGAGAATGACACATAAGAATGATATCTTGTAGATGTCACAGAACACCCGGAGCTTAAACAGGTCCCAGAGAAGCTCTGGTCTACGGGGAAGACTGATGTAGTGTTAATGACAACAGCAAGTCCGATGGTAATAAAGCCCAAAACCTCATATAGGCCAAGAGTGAAGCAATATCTGTTAAAGCCTGACGCAGAGGAAGGCATTAAACCAGTAATAGAGGACATGATTAAAGCAGGGATATTAGTTGAAGCACCACATGCAGTATCTAACACCTATTTTCCCAGTCAGAAAGGCTGATTCACAGTCGTGGCGCATGATTTAAGACTTAAGAGCTGTAAATCAGGCTGTGGAGAGCATCGCTCCATGCATCAACACCCCAGAGTGAGTGCCTGACTCGTGATTTTAGTGATGTTTTTGAGTACAGCATATCGGATTTCAATTTAGTTCACATACCCACCACACCAGAGTGTATCAGAAATACCCACGAGTCACACAGATTTTGAAGAAAGCTGCATAACAGACTCAAATATCACAGGCATACGACACATACTTAAATGTTGCAGGCTTGCCGCCTGCTGAACAGAGTCACTGCTTCAGTAGTTGATAAATTATGTTTGATTGAAGCTAAACTCAATTATCATCAACAAGCAGCATAGGGACACTTGCAAGAAATAGCCGGTGCTCCAACTAGGATCACAGAGGTAATAAACAAAACCTCCAGCGTATTAGATGTCATCTGCACCAGAATTTTAAATTCCTGACTTAAAATCCACATCATGGACCCTCCTAATAAATTATTTAAACACAATAACGGTACCTCCACTCCTGCTAGATGGTTTGACTTAGAGGCTTTTAACCAGTGGTCTGAACAAATAATAAACAAATGTGATATTCTGCATACAAGACCTCATAGGGCTCGTGCGACAACATCTGATGCACATCCTTGTATGTCTGTTCCTACTGCTGCTGGGGCTGTTGTTAATGGTCATTGTATAGCTGCTGCTGATCTTGCGTCCGATGCACATCCTTGTCTGTCGGCACAGCTACTGGGGCTGTTTTTACTAATGCTTCTGTCACACCTGCTCAGGGGTGTGCACCTGGCACACAAAGGTGTCTGGGTGCTGCTGCTGCTACTGATGCACCACCACAAATGATCAGTATTTCTCCTCCACACAACACCTCAAGAAATTTGCAGTCCTTCACAATGTTTGTGTTAAACAGGTGCTGCAGTAGTCGAGCCCGTTGTTCAGTCTGGGTCTGGTAGACACAGTCAACCCTAGCATTAGAGATACCCAATTTTAATGCCCAAGAATTGCGTGAGCACCTTGATTTTAGGGACATAAGTCTTGATGATCCAGAACAAGGGCCGGCAAGGGTGAGAGACTGCTTAGCCTGCGTGATAGGGCAGTGGTTGGATCTCAGCAGAGTTGTGTTCTAAATGTAGTTCTGCGAGGACCGTCGCTGGCTTCTGATGTTCAAGCTGTTTTAAATGCTGATGATTAGTACGATCCAGATCTTTTTCTCGATCAAATAGATTCATCATTACTCTGCATAACTTGCGCTATCAGTGACGATGAATTAGTTTGTCACAGTTGAGCAGAACAGTAGCAGTGGTGCTCGCCTAAGACTGGTTCACATCCCATATGATGAGATTCTCTCAAAGAAAGGTAAACATCTGCACACACCAAACGCACAACAATTTGTGCTTCTTCCTTTGCATAGCGCATTGATTAAACTCATTATCCCCTGATAATGATAAAATTGCTATGGCTAAACAGATGCATGCTGAAGTAGGCCTATGTGACACACAGCAAGTATCATTCTCTGATGTCAGCAAATTTGAGAACACTTAAAACATCAAGATTGTAATCTATTATCATGCTGCAGGGTGTAAACATCTGCTTAGTTTTTTCACACATGATGAGCCAAACCCAAACACTGTCATGATGTACCTGCACAATTAACACCATCACCTGATTGAAAAGCCAAAAACATAAAAACATAACTCAACCTGACCTGCCCAAATGAGAAACAGCTCCAGTTATATAGCAAATGAATAAACCATTATATACACCAAAGGTAAAACTAAAGAGATAACAGCTAACCATCATTCAAGAAGAACCCCATTCCCCCTGCATGATCACAATAGATGGTCCAGTCCACTTTATTGGCTTCTGCATTTTAACCAGCTCCACCCTCAGCCTCCTCTTTCAGTCAAACCAGGAAGGACTGGAGTGGAGGGCAGGTAACTCAGAAAGAGCAGAAATATAATCAATATAACATACCTATATAAAATAACAATGCAAAGCAAAGTCTATGCCCCCATTTGGGCTATAGCTTAGTGCTGTCATGCATTACAGGTAAACTCAAAATATCAAATTAGTTAACTTATGATCACAGAAGCTTTAGAGCATAACATAAACATAAGACAAAAGACCAAATGAATATTACCCAAGTATCTCAGTTGTGTGGTTGCATGCATCCATCACACCGCCTCACAAAACCCCTTTGATTTTCAGGCTGAACTCAGGCGCTACTGTGTTAATAATGTTGATGTCTTGTGTAAAGCATGCAGTATATATCGTGACACTCTACTGGGTTGTACACACATTGATCCATTCATGTATACTACCTTAGCTGCATTCAGCATGTGTGTGTATAAAACACTGTTTCTGCCTAGAGACACGCTTGCTCTCACGTATGATGGTGCATTCGTCAAGCAGAATAAGACGTTTTCTAACATCTCTATTGAATGGCTTCAATACGTGGCCCATACTACCAACACAGTGGTAAAACATGCTCTCAGAGGCGGCGAACAGCGGATTGGTCCATATTTTGAGCCCACAAGTAATACGGCATATGAATTTGCTGGATGTTTTCACCACAGTTGTGTTAAATGCTACCCCGGGAGTGAAGTTAACCATGTCAGCAGAGCATCCATTGGACTGCTGCATTGCATATTTTGTGATAAAGTGGATGCATTGAGATAACACAGTATGAGCATGGTTGTGATGTGGGAGTGTGAATGGGCTGCCTTGAAGCAGACAGACCCCACAGTTGTGGCTTTCATGCACACATACAGAAAGCCAGAACGCCTGAATCCATGAGATGCCCTCTTCGGTGGGCGCACAAACGCTCTAAAGCTGTACCACCAGACTACATGTGATGGAAAAAATATTACTACGACTTCAGTCTATCCCACAGTGCAGTCTTTTTAAAAAAACAAAAAAAAAACAAAAACAAACATCCTTTAGGACACCTGCAAATCATTTACAACAACCTTTACAGGCTAGAAAATTATTTTGGCTTTGTACATAGCACTGATATATAGAGAAAGTCTGAACGATAGAGAGATCTGTTTATTCAAGAAAAATCCAGTAGAACTATTTCCTTGAACACTAACTACCCTAATATTGTTTAATAATCCATGAGATAAATATCAGGTCATCCTTTCACAGCGAAGAGGTGAAAGGATGTCATCACACATGCGGAGGAATCTGTCTCTGTTTGAGTTGATATACAAAGCTCGCCCTACTGTACAGAGTTATTATTAGTAATGCAAACTTAGATTTCATCAATGCGTTGTGTGAGAGCCTTTAACGTATTGCAAAGCAACATTCCGCTGACCAATCAGCAGTACAAACATCTAAAAATGAAAGGGGGGGTCCAATAACAGTCAATAATCAGACTGATTTGATCTTTTTTCTCAGCAATTTTGAAAAAGAGAGACAATCAAATAATCTGGCGGGTTTTGACTACCGTTATTAGGGGCTGCAATCCCTTTTATAACCAGTCTGATTGCAAACAGGTGAAAATGGAACATGTGCAAAAGATGCTTTTGGTGGCCCAACACTAGTTGGACTTATTAAAGCAACAGCAGCACACAGGCAGCATCAGACAACAGGCTAAGAATGAGTTGGACAATGAGATGCTTCAAGTGTTACAACAATCCGGGACAGATGTGTATGAGAAAGCTATTTTTATTTTTTTTTTTTTTAAAAAAAGGAAAAAAAGTTGATTTTTTTTTTTTTTTTTTAAGATAAGATATTAAAAAAAAATAATAATATTAATAATATAAATGGTGATATTCTCCAAAGATACCTCACGCTTGTGAGACAAGGTGCCCATGAAAAGAATGCATTGTCTTTATCCCTACCCGAACAACTTAACAGGGATGCTACACACATCTAAAAGGAGTAGGAGGAATGCAGAGCTTATTTCATCAGCGCTGAACCGTTCGCCAGACTTAATTTCTTACAACGATAAAGGCGAAATTGTTGATAAACACACCATTAAATGTAAAGGTGTGACACTCAACGCTCTAAACTCAAGTTGCCACCTACGACTCCTTGAAAGGATTAGTTTGTGCGTTTGTAGCCAGACATGCACCTAACAGCTGTGCCTGATACTATCAGATGCAATAAAAAGAACTGATATTTGAAGAATGAAACTGTTGTGAAGAAGGTCAAAGCGGCCTACAAGTGCCGTGTGTTTCCAGACTATACAACGCAGATTAAATTAGAGCAAGGGTTTAATGGCAGACTGCATCTCCCTTGTAGCATGGTCGTCAGTGGCCCCAGTAACTGCAGAAAGACTTTGTCAAAAATATTGTTGAAAAGGCTTCCAGGATTATTCCACACCGTATTGATAACATTGCACACACCTCAAGCTGATGATACCCTCCTACCTACAGACAAGAACAAATTTGCTAATTATAGATGATTTAGTGAATGATGCCGCTAATAATATAGAAGGGTTAACCCTAACCCTCACAAATAACAGGTAATTGTAAACAATAACAATAACTGTTTGATTTAACTCTTAGACATCTCCGAGTTGGAGGATTACCTATTCCCTCTGAGTCAGATTCCCAGGCTACCTTCACAAGTACAGCTAGATTCCCATGAAAAATATTTGCTTCTCGGACACTGAGAGACAAGACTTGTTAACAGAGCTAGGCCGTCTGGCCGCTCGTTCCCAGAGCTCCATGCTCGTTCAAGCAACCGCTGAGACCCAGGCCCACTCTCGGCAACGCAACACGCCAAAGCCCCGGCGCGTGAGCTGCTTATACTGAGCGAGACAATGTGAGTTTCTGTAGGTTCTTGTAAATTTTGAGCTTACCTCGGGGCACTCAAGACTGAGCACCAGGACCAAGAGGAGGACCAGAGCAAGGCGTAAACAGAAAGCTGCTAGTCTCTCTCGCTCTTCGTGCAGTATGTCTCATCTTCAATGCCCTGTACCAACACAGGTCGATTATCTTGTTAATAATTTCACCTCCTCACTACATACGACTCTGGATACTGTAGCTCCAGTGAAAACGGTCTCTGATTAGAAGTACCTGACTCCGTGGCGTGTCACAAATTTAGAGGATCATCATTTAGCCTGGAGAAATAGTTTGCTGCTTTATAAGAAAGCCCTCCGCAAAGCCAGAACATCTTACTATTCATCACTGATTGAAGAAAAGAATCCCAGGTTTCTCTTCAGCACTGTAGCCAGGCTGACAAAAAGTCAGAGCTCTGTTGAGCCAACCATCCCTTTAACGTTAACTAGTAATGACTTCATGAACTTCTTCACAAATAAAATTCATATCATTAGAGAAAAAATTACCAATAATCATCCCACAGATGTAATATTATCTACAGCTACTCTTAGTACCATTGATGTTAAATTAGACTCTTTTTCTCCAATTGATCTTTCTGAGTTAACTTCAATAATTACTTCCTCCAAACCATCAACGTGTCTTTTAGACCCCATTCCTACAAAACTGCTCAAAGAAGTCCTGCCATTAATTAATTCTTTGATCTTAAATATGATCAACCTCTCTCTAATAATAGGCTATGTACCACAGGCCTTCAAGTTGGCTGTAGTTAAACCTTTACTCAAAAAGCCATCTCTAGACCCAGCAGTCTTAGCTAATTATAGGCCAATCTCCAGCCTTCCTTTCATATCAAAAATCCTTGAAAGAGTAAGTGGCCTGTATTTATATGGCGCTTTACTAGTCCCTAACAACCCCAAAGCGCTTTACACACACACACACACACACACACACACACTGACAGAGGCGAGGCTGCCGGACACTGGCGCCACCAGGCCCTCTGACCACCACCAGTAGGCAACGGGTGAAGTGTCTTGCCCAAGGACACAACGACCGAGACTGGGCTCAAACCGGCAACCTTCCGATTACAAGGCGAACTCCCAACTCTTGAGCCACGATCGCCCCACTTTGAGTATTTGTCAAACAGCTAATAGATCTGCAGAGGAATGGCTTATTGAAGAGTTTCAGAGCTCATCACAGCACAGAAACAGCTTTAGTGAAGGTTACAAATGATCTAATTCAGATAAAACTGAGGTTATTTTACTCGGCCCTGAAAATCTTAGAAATATGGTATCTAACCAGATTCTTACTCTGGATGGCATTGCCTTGGCCTCCAGTAATGCTGTGAGGAACCTTGGAGTCATTTTTGACAAAGACATGTCCTTCAATGCACATATTAAACAAATATGTAAGACTGCGTTGTTCCATTTGCACAACATCTCTAAAATTAGAAATATCCTGTCTCAGAGTGACGCTGAAAAACTAGTTCATGCATTTATTACTTCCAGGCTGGACTACTGTAATTCATTACTATCAGGATGTCCAAAAAAACCTCACTGAAAAGCCTTCAGCTAATCCAAAATGCTGCAGCAAGAGTACTGACAGGGACTAGAAAGAGAGCATATTTCTCCTGTTTTGGCTTCCCTTCATTGGCTTCCTGTTAAATCCAGAATTGAATTCAAAATCCTGCTCCTCACATACAAGGTCTTAAATAATCAGGCCCCATCTTGTCTTAATGACCTTGTAGTACCATATCACCCAATAGAGCACTTCGCTCTCGCTCTGCAGGCCTACTTGTTCCTAGAGTATTTAAAAGTAGAATGGGAGGGGGAGCCTTCAGTTTTCAGGCCCCTCTTCTGTGGAACCAGCTTCCAGTTTGGATTCGGGAGACAGACACTATCTCTACTTTTAAGATTAAGCTTAAAACTTTTCTTTTTGCTAAAGCATATAGTTAGGGCTGGAGCAGGTGACCCTGAATCCTCACTTAGTTATGCTGCAATAGACGTAGGCTGCCGGGGGATTCCCATGACGCATTGAGTTTCTCCTTTCCAGTCACCTTTCTCACTCAGTATGTGTTAATAGACCTCTCTGCATTGAATCATATCTGTTATTAACCTCTGCCTCTCTTCCACAGCATGTCTTCTATCCCGTCTTCCTTCTCTCACCCCAACCGGTTGCAGCAGATGGCCCCGCCCCTCCCTGAGCCTGGTTCTGCCCGAGGTTTTTTCCTGTTAAAAGGGAGTTTTTCCCTCCCACTGTCGCCAAAGTGCTTGCTCATAGGGGGTCATATGATTGTTGGGTTTTTCTCTGTATCTATGAAGCGCCTTGAGGAGACTTGTGATTTGGTGCTATATAAATAAAATTGAATTGTTGAAATAAGAACATGTTGGCTTTTGTCCTGCCCCATTCTTGCTTTACATTTTTTCCTGACTGAATAATGGAGAACGACAGGATGTAAGGGACCCATGTTTATCACTAAACCTGGTTTTAGCTACGTTAAAGCCAAATATCACTGATTAATCTCAAAATACACTTTCACAAAGCAGTGAGCACCCTGCTGCGCATGACCCTTTAATGCTGGGCATACACTGCGATTTTTTTTCCAGTGCTCCATCTAAGTGCTCACACTGTGCGTCCATAAAATGAAGGTTATAACAGAAAATCTGTTGCTCACTCTCCCTAACAGTCTTTCATTCACACCACCTTTGATAAATTGCTAATGAAAAACATTGATCAGGCAGCTGTGATTGAGCAGCAAAGTAAATCCAACTATTTTCACGGTTGTGGTCGTGATAATTTTGTGAGGCCACGTCGAAAAGGCTTGGATGAGCTTTCCAAAGTTCTACAAGTTGTGCCTCCAGCGCTTGTGTCCAGATCACACGCTGCACTGCTCCATCTTTTTCGCTGACATTTATGGGTTTGCGTGTGCGCAGTGTGAGCGGCTGCGGTGACACCCTCACAACCAAGCAATTGATGATCGGGAGCTGGTCGTGAGGTGTTAATCGCTTCTCGTTACCCCACGTATAGTACACGACGCCATGATGAAGGCCAAAATCGGGCCGATCACCAAAACGGTCGCACGACTCAAATAGTCTCAAAATGGGCCAAAAAATAAAAAATAAATAAATAAAATATAATATTGCAGTGTAAGGCCGGCATAAGCCCAGCTTTACAGCAACTGCTCACACTGTCAAGGCAATACAATAGACAATTACATCCACACTCTTTGATAAGTCTTCACATATCCTGCGCCAAAACTTCTTTAACTGCTGGACAGAACCAAAGTGTCTGAAATGTAAATTTCTAGCCTCCCTTTAGTGTGTTTGTTGGGCAACTTGGATGATGTTACTACAGAAATGAACACAGCCCACATTGTTTTCACTGTCCTATGCATTGCCAAGAAAATTGTCCTTATCCGGATAGGGCCCAGGCCCCATTGTGTTGTTGCTACAGTGTTGTTCTGTTTTTGCTTGTTTTCAGTGACTGACTGGCCTGTCTCTCACTCACACACACACACACACACACACACACACACACACACACACACACACACACACACACACACACACACACTTTATGGATGCTCTTAAGTGACAAATTCAGTGGTTCCCTGTTTTGAGGTTGTGTGGTTTTGTTTTATATCAAGCACATTAGAATTTAAGGCTTCGGTTAAGCATTTTAAGAGTATGACCCTGTATCTTGTAGAAAGATACGCATCACTATGCACCTTTCATACTGCTTCCATAAATTGAGGCTCTGAGTGCCACCTCAGTTTTCCACACATTACTGGCTGATGTCATATTTAAGATTAAGCAGGCACTGCACCATCTCAGAGACTATGGACAGGTTTCCAAATGTCTAGAACTTTTGGGATTAGCTAAATGGGTGCAGTGTCAGTCACTGCAGGATTAGCATGTGCAGATCACACCAAGCTGTTATTAAAGTGCTGATATTTTGGCTGTTTTCCTGCCCTGAAGGTTTAGAGCCAAGCCCCAAATATTTGTGCAACTGGCATTTTGATTAAAACAGAAGAGCTGAACTTCCTTACAGAAGTAAGTCTCAGTCTGACTTAGCATATGGTTATTTAAGAGTCAATCAGCAGTTGCATTTATGCTTTTCGTCTTGAGAAACCAAAGTAGTTTATGTTTTGGATAAACATGCTGGAAAATGTCCTCTTCCTGTAGACTTGTGCCTGTGAGTGCCACAGCAACTCCAAAACCATTTCAATGCAGAGCCTCACATTCAGAGAGCCAAGGTCAACAAACACTGCTCCCAGTAGGTTTCTATGGTACCTCACTCATCCATGTATGGATTCAAACACAGTCACATTTCTTCTTTGTTTGCGTGTTTGCAGGTGGGTGAATGACTCCTTGTGCAACCGGCTGGTGCTTGGCGGTGATGCCAACGCACAGTAGGGGAAACTGGGTCAGCACCTGGCAGGCCAAGGACATGAACCCACACATGCAGATCTAGACCTTTGAGAGTGCCTACTTCATTTACCCGAACGTTAACCTTAAACTAAAATGCCGCACCCTCAAAACCTTTTAGATAACAAAGGGGAGAGAGAAAGTCCAAAACGCCATTCTTATCAGTTTAGGGCTTATGTGCTTCATTCAGGAATATATGTGTACTAGTTTCAACACCAAGTACTACAATTATGAAGTTTACTGTAGTGCTAGTCTTCCTGCTGTCAAATAGCATAGCCCTTGATTGTACAATGAAATTGTGGATAAGTGAAACACCATGTGTCAGCACTAGCAACAGCATTGCTGTAGAAAATGGAACTGGGAGTGATGAGGCTGCTATTCCATTTTCCCCCTAGATGGTGACATGTCAGGAACCTCAGACATGGGTGTGTTGATGTTGGGTAGTCAGTGAGAAGCCAGAGGAAACAGTGCATCTTGATAGCGTCAGTGCCTGAAAGACTTCTCCTGCTGTTTCCCATGCCATGGAGGAACACAGCAAAGTTGATCCAGCGTCCAAGATCTAAAATCCAGCAGTTCTTATGACTTATTTGGCTTCAAGTGATTCAAGACTTGTTTATTAATATGAAACAAAACCCCAAACACACGCCCAACTTCAGAAATGTGTTTACCTTGTTCAAGACACTTGGCTTTTATGGAAAGTTTCCCCTCCTTTTATAAAGAGAAATCAAGTCTGGCATTTTTTAAAAGCCCATATTTTCATGACATAGCCAGATTTAAGCTGGGCTGGGTCGGTGCTTTAGTTTTGCTGGGAGGAAGTCTAGCATAGTCAGTTTAGCACCAGCCACCTTCACCTTGTCTAAGTGGCAGTTTCTGGCTCAAAAACCCCAAACAGTGGTAATTTGAGTAGAGCAAGGATCAGGCTTCCAAAAATAATTTAAAAAAACAAACAAAAAAAAAAACACCACACCACATGGGCAACACTAAGGCTGCCAGGTTCACTTCTCATACATTTGTGAGTTCTGGGGAAAGGTAGGGCTTAGGGAATTTCCGCTAGGCAAGTGGGAGCTAGTTGGCTTAATACCTGGGAGTAACATGTTGATTAAGGAGGAGTTGAGCTGCTACATATTACAGAAAAACAGGATAGGGTTTCTTTTTTTGGGGGGGGTTATTAAAAACATTTCACATAAACCACCAGCTGCTCACCCAACCTTACACAACTGAGCAGCAGGGTGGAAGTGAAAGGTCTGCTGTATATATAGAGGTCTTGATTATGGAACTGGCTGCAGCTGGTTGACTAACACACCTGTGGCCACTCCTGCAGATGAGCAGACAACCGCTGCAGAGAGGAAAGAGGAAAAAAAATCTCTCATAAAGTGGCAACAGGTCAACTTGACCCAGAATTGGTCGCTAAGTGAGTCACGACACTTGATAGAAATCACAAAGTCTGCTCCTTTTATGTAACCAGACCCAGACTTTTCATTAATTCTGCACTGTGATGCCTCAGCATGACAAGGGAGCTCGCAAATGTAATGAAATTAACTGTTGATATGAGTGCTTGTCATCTCACAGACTGAAATAAAAGTGAGACGCAGGGGATATAAATTTAGTAAAAACTTCTTCTGCTTCAGGCAAACTTTATGCCCGAGTGTACTGCTTCTGAGAAAATTGATGTTTTAAGTAAATGAAAAATTTATAAGCCATGCTGTGAGAGGAGATTTCTTGCTTCTTTGAAATCCTTTAATTAAGCTGCAAATTGCATCAAATCATAACTTTCAGTTAAGTTGTTCAAGAGTGCTTTATCTATGAATAATATTCTAATGGTTCTAAAATAATTAAATATGGTTTTGAATAATTTTTAAGCAAAAAGGAGTTAAAATACAAATCATACAAACAAAATTACTTTTATTTTAAATTTTTTCTTTTACTTCTACAAAACAAATCAGTTCAGTAGCACAATGAACAGAAAGTCCATATTGTTCAAATAAATGTGACAAATCTTTCTTTTTTTTTAAAAAAAAAATGGAAATGTGAAGAGTAAAAAAAAAAAAGAAAAGTAGTTTGACTTCATTTGGTCTCTTGAAGGTTAAATAAATTCACAACATGGTCAAATGTGACATATCACAGTCACAAACAGAAAGGAAGGGCAAAAAGGTTGATCAGCTTAAAATAACCAAAACAACAACAAAGGAATATTTATTTTGCAGACTGTTCTTCCTGACATTATTTATATTTCAGTGACGTGTTGCATCTCTTGCATGCCTCATAGGTAAAATAACACATGTGCGTCTGCAGTTACAGTACTGAAATGGAATCACATGGTGGAAATCTCTCCTTCATGTGATCTCAAACGGACTCACCGGCCTGTTCTCTTTTCTCTGTCAAATGTACCCTGCGTGGCAGCGTACCTCACTTGAAATTAATTAATATAACTGACATTTCCTTTGAAGAGCAGCCTCACTATATGTGCTCAAAACAGTACTTGTAATACTCAACAGCATATCCATGCAGTATGTACCTACATAATCAGATGCAGCGTGCAATGAAATGCGATGAAAACTACTTTTCTGTCCCGGTTCTTTGTTAGCTAAGGTTTAATTATCACTTCTCAAGAGTGATGGTGTAATGAGTAATTCAGCTGGCCGGCGCTCCTTTACCGTCAGCCTCATTCGTAACAGCAGCACCTCTGACGTAATATTTGGCTTTTCTATCTGTGTGTGTGTGTGTGTCGTTGTATCTACAATGGGTAAGTGAAGAATTCCTCATAGGGATGTGTCGGACCTCCGCCAGTGATGCAACTGTATGCTGTCTTGTGTGTTGGTTGAGGTGATGACTCTGCACAGGAATGTAAACTTCTCCTGTTGCCTCTTGCCTGGCTCAGGCCTCAGCTCGACACGGCGACTCATGTTTTTAATTAATTCACGAGTGCTTTCCGGATGTGTTACGCTTTCCTGGAAATACTCAGCTGTCCATTTTCACTGAAATCAACTCAGTATTACTAAGCAGAAATTTATTGACTGAACCTGTGATTGTGTATATAATCTCAGGTCCAGTCGATTTTTAAAAAGCCTTTTCCCCCAGGGTCAATATTTCATCTCTACAATATTCTTTAACCCTCCTACTTGAGTTTAAAGATGAGAGCTTCTTGTTTATCTCCATCGGCAGTCAATGCTTTTTCCTGTTTCCAAAGTTTTGATTTGGTTTTGGCAATAAAACTGGGTGGAGATGAGAAGGTTATCACAGGCATTTGTTGCCTGTTTCGTTTAAGGTTTGTAGTTAAGTGGCTTCAAACTTACCTTTTTTTTAAAGCAAGTTAGGACTCTGTATAAAATGTAATTAACTTTATGCATTGTATTTCATTTAAAATAGCAGAAAGTTGACATAGAACAATTTTTTTAATTGTTTTTTTAATTTTAATGTAATTGCTTATAACGTGTCCTCCATGCGGACATCTTTTTCAGGAAACATCTAATCTCAGCAAGAAAGAAAAATGCGTGCACCTTCTGCAGTTTTAACCCACTGAAATATAAAGTCGAGCAAAGTTGTTAAAGTGGCCTGTCACCCAGTGAAAACAGCTCTAGGATTATAAAACAACAACAACAACAAAAATACTCTTAAGAAAGCCTCAAACTGTTGAGTAGCTAAAATCATATGAGAAGGGATGGTATATTTTTTTTCCCCAAAAAACTATAGCAATATATCCTGAGGGTAATACAATACCCCAGTAAACTTCCTATGTCTTGACATCTTTTAAATGTGTTCAAAATGTGCACTGCAGATGTCCCAGATTCCATGTAATGTTTTATTTATATTAGATTCAGCTAAATTTAGAGTTTAAATGATTTGCAAATCAAACTCTGTCCTTTTTTTTTTTTTTACACAACATGCCAGCTTCTATGGAAACTGGGCCTGAAGTTCGGAAAACACTACATTTAATTATTTCTAAGAACAGTGCCCCAGGGACTGGAGCCTCCATTTCTCAGAAGAGGGTGACTCATCAGGCAGTTAGCTCTCAGTGGGAGCACTGTGGCACACATCATCTCTGCACTCATTGCACAAACGTGGACAAAACAACTGTCTACCTAGTAGACTCACTCTTGCATTTCAGCTGACAATCTTTCGTTGAAATGTTACATCCCCAAAATTTTAGTTTATGATCATATTTTTGCAGCTAGCTGTTTTAAAGTCTTGGTCTTACATGTAATGTAAAGAGTGTGGCCTAGGTTAACGCTGCTGTTGGCCAATAGGGTGCCAATAAAAGCTATGGTACTGTTGGCTAAGAACAAAGGAAGATAAGAGGAGGGAAACATGAGAGCACAAGATAATTTATCTGAATTTCAGGAGCAGGACCACACCTCAAACACACCCCATCGATCCATTTCCTACACTGACACTATACTGTTTACACTAGACAGTATAAAGTTGGAATTCAATTAATAAACCCAAGCACCCTCAGCTTAAATTGAAATTCATATCTGCTACCTTGATGTAACCTAAATCTGACCATCAGCAGCACCGCAGTCACTGATGAGTCTAACTTTACTGTGAATTCACCACAGTACTGCAAACTAACCTGTTTATTCTGGAAAACCCAAACCATACTTTCATGCAACATTTGAATAACAAAGCTAGAATAGCTTAGTTTGTTTTGCAAGACGTTTCACAAAATGAAAATACCTAATTTATTAAAACCCAACATATACAAATCCAATATGTGATTAAAATTATTACATGTAAGCTTTAAATTTGCAGTTCATCAAGCGTCACTGAGCAGTCCTTACCTTTAAATATAACTTCTCTTCTTCCCCTAGTGTCCTGTCTTTCGTGTCTTTCTCCATCTCTGAGTGAAGTTAGCTCTTTCTTTTCTGTCCCTGTGAAATACAGCAGCTGGATCTTTAGCTAGCAGCAACTGTGCAACAATATGCACACAGGCTAAACCAAAAGTAACGAGTTCGTTTTGAAAATGTACGAGGTAGAAAGTAATAAAAGAAAAAATTACTGATGACTACAAGGACATTGTTTACAGAGATGTGCAGCATATGAACATGTTATCCTTCAATGTACAGGTAGTTGTCATTTGAGCAGTTCAAGTGATGCATTCAGATGGAACAAGAAAGTCAGAAGTTGCACGAATATGCATACAGGCACAGTTTAATGTAGCAACAGATTAAGTTGGTACGATTAACAATTCCAAGGTACTGAACGAGGACTTAACATGGAAACTTAAAAGTTCACTTGAGATGGCTGATGGCTTCTATTGCACTGTTGTGTCTGCACTGTCTTGTGTCTGTATTGTTCTGTTCTGCCTGGTGTTGCACTGTCTTTGTTTTGTTTGCAATCTTTGCGCATTGCACTTATGTAGTCCTGTGTTGATCGTCTGTTATATGTAGCATCATGGTCTTGGTGGAGTGCTGTCTCGTTTCACTATGTACTGTACCACTGCACATGGTTGGAATGACAATAAAGCCACTTGACTTGACCAAATTCAAAGAGCTCTGTACAGTTTATTTCATTGATTAGGTTTAATATATCTTGCTCTGAATTTTTTTCTTTCTTTGATGGTTTGCACAAAAGTCATTGTAGTGATATTAAATGCTGTTTTAACATGCCTAAATAAAAAATAGAAAGTGGCACACAGAAGTACAACAATCATTTTAGTGACTCCCGTAACAGTTCACAATAAGCAGCTGTATGGCTGTCAGATACACAACAGGACATTACTGTGTTCTCATAAATAGATGCATGCACTTGGAAAAGTGGGTGTAAAATTCATGATACGTCAGTCTGCTGCCAACCTTTCCATATTGTCCTGTTTATTTTGTGCTCTGTGTAAATGAGCTTTCACCTGTGGGAAGGTTGGCAGCTCCTCCAGTCTGCACGCCAAGGTGTCCTTGAGCAAGGTACTAAATTGCCCCTGTCTGTAAAATGAATCAAAACAATTTAAAGTGCACAGTATGAATGCTTCCAAATGTGACTTTACCGTGGAAAAGTGCATCAGGTACTCAAGAGTAAAGCACTTCATAAATACCAATTTTACCTTTCTGCTTTTATTTGAAGAAAAATACATGCTGTAGTTTACCTGTTTTCCACATTAAAGGTATAGTGAACTTAATTAAACCAGATGTGCAAAAGTTTAAGTTAACTTAGATACAATAAACTAGTGTTAAAGACAAAATAAAATTAACTGAGACCATGTTGTGGACTTAAAAAACTAACAATATGTGTGAGACAGACTAACTGGATTGTTAAATGGAATTATTGTGCTAAATCTCACTCCGACATTATCACGAAAACAAGAAACTAAACAAACTGAAATGCAAAGCACAAATAGCTATTTAAAAACACATGTTCGCTTTTCAAAATGCTGAGCGAGAGTCTAAAAAATGTGTCAACGCTCATGCTGAGTTTATCTTGTGTGAGATATTTAGCTGCTTCAGTTTCTCTTGGCAGACAAAGAGCTATTGTGGCTGCAGACTGTCATGTAGATGACAGTTCTCACAAACACAACTATCCAATATCGCGTGCACACTTGGATGTACACGAGTCCTTGGGGAGTGAAACACAACACCCCGAGTGATCGCGGACTCCAGTAGCAATGAATACATGGCATGGGAACACCTAATTAACACATGGACCAGCTGACAAATGTCCTTTGCAGTGTGGCTCCTTTCTTTAAGCTGCCAGTGCATGAAAGGAGTACTGCAACAGAAACATTTGGACATGCCAAGGTTAATATTGATGAGTTTGCTTTCAAAGAAAAAATTGAAGGTGAACGGCTTGCGTGGCAGTAAAGCAACAAGGAGGCCAACACCATCTAAGAAATTCACCAAAGAGAAACCAGAAAGTTGGTGGGAGGCTGTGTTTATGGATGTGAGATCAAAATAGAAGTTTTTGCCTGAAATTGAGAAACACAGCATTTATAAGGGCGCATAAGGGCTACCATGAACTTCCAACAATCAACAATGGAACGATGAATAAAACATTGTTCCAGGAAATATAACTGGAAATTTATAGCTAACTAAAGCCTATAACTTGAGTGCATGGATGTGGATTTTTCATTACAATCTTCAGTCTCAGTCTTTGTGTTTTATCTTACACTGTGGTTGGTTATTACTGAGATTTAATGGGTTCGGAGCAGACACCTGACACAGTAACAGACATCACAGTCATAGAAATAAGCAACAAAGCCTGCTGAGACTGGTTGGGCTGACAGCTTTGACCACATTCAAAGACTAAAACTGAAGATTTTTCCCACATAATGTTTTTTTCAGTTAGATTTTTTTACAAACGCTAGTTTTTAAATGTTTTTTTTTTTTTTGCACCTTGAGCACCGGCAACTCTGCCAAAGATTTACTTTTAAACAGTGAAGGTCAGATACTGATACTAAATACTGTGGAAGGACCTCAAGCAGTTCATTTGAGGATGCCCAGCAATACCAGAGCTGGGGTAATTTTGTGAGAAGCAGGGCTGTGAATTTGAAGTTTTTCCTTAGGGCTGTGTTTGCTGTTCAAACTGTGCCTGGAACCAAAGTCAACAAAGGTTTTCCACCCAGATGGAGAAAGTTGCAAGAGGAGTCCTCAAAGCAGAAATCCTTCTATCTATGTGACCAAAACAAGTTCTGTATTTATGTTTATCATTACAACGCTGAAATTTCGTTGACATGTGTCGGTTTAGTAAATCTGACTCTGGCAGAGCTGTGTTATCTTAGTTGGCTGTGACTGACCCTTACATCAAGAAAATATGGAACAACTGCAGCAACTGGCCAGTAATCAAAATCACTGATTTATTTCTTGCCTTAGTAATGTGAACCTAAAGAAAGTATTTCCAAATATTTGGACTCTGAAACATTTGGCCTCATTTGCAAACACAGTGCACAAATGAGTGATTTATGAATATTTTGAGGGTCTGGCTGTCTTAGAAACTTTATCTTATTTATTATTTTAAACTTGAGCTACACTGCCTCTATTATCAGCTTTCTTGATTTTTTTTAAAACTAGTATTTATTAATTTTTTCAAATGGTCATGTCTTCTGTGCATTTTCTGGCTTCCACCTCAGACCTTACTATTTAGGTTTTTCCTGCAAAAATGCATGTCTCCTGCTTTTTTGCAGGCTTCTTTTAAATCACTGCTCTTTCCACATCACCTTGAGCTAAACGTTTGCATATAACAGACATTCTGCAAACAATGAGCTGAACCCTATTATCTGGGATGAGTCGGCTCCATTAACACATGCATGTTAGTGAGCTGCAGAACTGACTGGCGCACATGGGTTTTTTGTTTGTTGCAGGTTAATAACGTTTTCACACTTGGTGATAGAGGTCCAGTGTCTTCAAATAAAGGTGACAGTGCCTTCACAGCACCACGGGGATGGTGGATAAATTCAGCAGTTATTATTTCTCCTTTTAGCAGTTTAACAACTGGTTTGTGCTTTGCATTATTGTCAGTTATCTTCCATGCAAACATTTTTAAGCTACAAGATATTTGGTTTTTCTTGGAACAAACTATACCTACAAGAGGTTAGTAAGTTTTTCAAGTTTTCACTTTTACTGTGCTCTTCTAAGCAAGGTTGTACAAATAAATTTGCCTTTTGGCCTTTTTTTAAATCCACACCAAAGAGGTTATGTTATTGCTAGGGTGTGTGAATGTGTGTATGTGTTATTTTCTTTGTAAACGTGACGGCTCAAAGTTTTGAATAAATTCTGTTAAAAATTTGCAGGGGTGTAGAGCTGCCTGGTTAGAAACATCCATCTGGTCGGTCACTCGGGCTTGAGGAGGCTGGAGCCAATCCCAGCTGCCAGAGGGATATGCGTGAGTTTTGCCAGAGGTGGGAGCGACCCACCTTAGACTTTTAGGTTTGAAGTACCTGTTTACTGTTGCAACAGGGAGAAGAATTGGACATTCTGTGTCTAGCATCTTATCTAGTAATAGAAATATACATGAAAATGAAACAGGCAGAATTGGGAGCCAGCGTCTTGATGATCTCTGGATTCACATCTGGATCCAATTTCTGGAAGCACTATGTTCCACTGAGAGGAAGGGAAACATCTCAACTTTGGTTGTCACTGTCTCAAACACTTTAACCTGGATCTCTATTTCCTCCTGGGCTCTACACACGTGGATGTGGAGGGATTTTTCAGCCTTGGCAGGTGTGTGCATTCTCAGTCTGCACATAAGACTTGGTGTCCTAATTTGCTGTGTGTCTGGGAGTGTGTCTGTACCACAATCAAAAGCAGGTCTGCTGACATAACTTCATCCTGGCCAACAATACACAAAATCAGTGCAATATTTAAGAATGGAAAAAAGGACCAAGAAAATCTGACAAAAAGTTCAGACTCATACTGAAGAGTTTGAAAAACTGGTCAGTATGGTAAACCACATGGTACTTAACAGCACTATTTTACTCTAAAGCCTCATTCACAGTCCCACTTATTCTACTTCAAAATGATGAGCTTTTAATCAAAGAGAGTTGCTGCATTCAAGAAAGAATCTGCACACACTGTATATGGGCATATCTGACCTTGCTGTCAGCTTTAGTGCACAAAATATTCAGGATCAATGCTTTAAAAACACAGATTTACTCAGTACTTTTTTGATACGTGCAAGTTTAGCTTAAAGGAAAAGCTTTGCTTGTCCGCATGTGTGTTTATGGGTGAGTGAATAAATGCTGCTTCTAGCTGTCCTTATGCGCTGAAGGCCAGTCCAGGCCAGTGTGCCGGCTATGCCAGTATTTAGTCACGTCAGGTAACTGGGTCAAGAGCCCATAATCCCTCCTGTGTCCTCCTTCAATGCTCCTTCATTTATTCCCTTTTACTGGATCAGTAGGACAGGACGAGGGACAGAAACAGCACAGGGACAAATTATCCCTTCTCGTGTATCAGATGGCTTTCAGCATCTCTATTTTTTTTCTTTGAAGTCTTTGCTGGTATAATTTGAATTCAGAAACATTTTGCAGCATATTAACCGGAGGAGCAGCTGTGTGGATGTGCATGTCAGACTTTTCCTCTCCTGGCTGTAAAAAACTAAATGCAATCAACCTTTTTCAGTCTGTTAGAAGGTTGTTTATGTGATGAAGCTGCACCATCATCAGAGAGGAGACACAAATAAGCAACAGAGGCTTCAGGAAATCACTGAAAGGAATTTTTATCCTTTAATGTTGACGTTATTTGAACTTATTTGAACTTTTGATTTTCAACATTAAAAGGGGACTTAGGCATTTGCATGATTTCTCATAACAGTAATGAGGAGGTCTTAAGTCAGAGGTCACATAAACACCTAATGTGACTGTCTTGATGCCCTGAGGGTTAAGAGGGTTAACCTGACCAGGCTCTTTCCTAGCTCTTGGCTTGCTCTCTATCCTCACTTTCTTTCATCCTTTGCAGACACAAACACAGCTGAGATGCAGGCACACAATCAAAGTCTGTGTGTGTGTGTGTGTGTGTGTGTGTGTGTGTGTGTGTGTGTGTGTGTGTGTGTGTGTGTGTGTGTGTGGAAGCTCTGCCAATCCGAACCGTCTGACCTGCAGTTTTGTCGGGGCCTCAGCTCACCGCTCGCCCTGCAGATGGGCTGCACGTCAGCACTTACAGGAGGAACAATTATGAATGAGACCAGAACTGATCTGAATCAGCTGATCCAAAAAAAGTGTCTCATTTTACATCATCTGGGTCAAGATGAAAAGAATAACGGTCTCTGTCTCCCTCTCTCATGCAGACAAATGCTAGATTTCAAGCACACGATTACTGCATATCTATTAATGTAAACAAACTTCATGTAAAAGCTGTGGGTGATTGTTGATGCTTGATCCTGTTCATTATGACCTGCAGGCATTCGTAAATATTCTTTATTTGTGATGACATTCTGTCTCAGCGATCGTGTTTGCGTGCTGCTTTCAGTGCAGGTACTGAATTCATTCCAGGAAATCTGCTGACACGTGAGTCACACCAGCCCCGGGATCGTCTGCTGACTTAAATTTTGAGGGCAAAGTCGATCTGAAATTTAAGTTAATATGTTTAAGCAAACATAGCAGCCCATTTGGAATACACCACCCTGGAAAACAGTAAATAAATAATTGAATAAATGTGCCATTTCTTTTATGACGGGCACATTAAGACAAAAAATAGCACTTTTTTTTTCATTTATTGTTTATTTTGAGATTAAAGTTGAAATGTGGATCTCTGCCATGGCTCCTATAACCTCTCTGCATAATGCCTTGTGTAGATGGGTAAGTGAAATAACTTGACCAGCTGACTCATTGTGTCTGGCAATACAACATATCCCCTCTTTACTGCACAAGGGTGCAGCCATCAACATCCTGGCCAACTCTTATGAGTTTGTGTGGTTTTAACTTCTGACCAGATACAGCGTCTCTTCAATCGCATTGGAACGTAGACAGTTTAACAGCCGTGGAAGACTTGAAACTGAACATTTAATCTCCACATTTTGAATTTATTTTGAAGATAAACAATAACTACTCAAAAAAAACCTGATCCGGGTGTTACATGTGGATCAATCGTATTTTTGGCCCCCACATGCCTCCTGACAACGGGGGATGCTTTAGGTGAGACGGTAGATGGTGTCCTATGGATCTCCTCCCACACCTAGATCAATGACTTTAAGGTCTGTCGGGCTATTTGGCAGCATCGGATGCACTGATGTATACCGTTCCGGATGTTCTGCCAGTCAGCCGTCCAGTCGTGCTGATGGAGGCTGCAGGAGGCGTAAAGTTCTCTTCCTCATGTGTCACACGTACAGAGAATGGAGCTCACTGGTGGATCTGCTGGTTCCCTTGTTCTCTGGATAATGCCAGTCACGCTGCATGATGCTGGTCTGTGAGCACAGATCTCACTAAATGAAGTCAGGGCGTTATGCAACCCTAATAGTCTGCTAAAAGTTTGGACAGAAACATGCACAAAACTCTCCTGCTGGAGGTCACTTTATCCAGCTCTGGACGCACTCCTCCGGCTCTTCACACAAAGGAGCAGTCCTGCTGCAGGGGCTGATGCCCTTCTAGTGGTCCTGTCCTGCTCACGTTTTGCGGTAACCCATCTCCTGGTATCTCCTCCACAGTCTATGCTGGGAGAATTGGCAAACCTTCTTTCAACAGCACAGTGAAAAGAACACTAGCTGCAGTAAAAACAGAGAAATCAGGGATGAAAGATAAGGAGAGTGGCTCTGGCTTACACTACATTATTTTGCATCCGGTAAAACATACGCACAATCATTTCTGCATTTTAACTAAACACACAATGAGATTTCGGAGGTCTTTTTTTTATGACCAGGTGTTTTGTAATTCTGTAATTCAATTTGTAATCTCAGACTATCGGTTAAAAATTGGGTAACACTTTATAATACAGCCCACATCTGAGACGTTAATTCACTTGTACTTTAATGGAATTTCAGGAAAGGACTGTCTCCGTTCCTATAACATACCCGAAGTTATGCAATACTTTGAATTACTCACGCACTACCTAAAGTTACTTACACATTATTTAAATTTCCCGACAGTGTATTTATTTTTTGTTCTTGCGAAAACCCGATTATTACTCATTTATTCTATTCTTAGTCTACCTACCTGTAAGTATTTGCAACTCAATATAGTTACATTTTATTTTAAAATAAAATAATTGAAGTTCTATATTTAACACTGGAAATTATTTTATTTTAGGAAATAAAATTGTTTGCTAAGGGTTAATGGATGAATATGGATGGATGGTAGGAATTACAATTCCTGTAATCTTGACTTTAAAGACATGTATGCATCCTCTTGGCTTATGCAGATGAAACCTCTAAACATCCAGGCATCTTGTGTACATATATGTACGTGTGTGTGTGAGAGATCTGCAGAACAGCTCTTAAAGGTCAGGTATATACCTTTATATACCTGACCTTTAAGAGCTTCTTTTCAAGGTCCATTTAGCTCTTTCCAAAACAAAAGCCAGCAGTGTCCGATATTTTTAAAACACTCTGCGGTTCCTGTTTTTCTGACCCCTGGTTACAGGTCAGCGAGGCTGGGAGGAAGGAATATTTTTTATGTCGCTGTTCATCAGCTGTTATCCGACCGCTTTACTGAAAAGTAATGCAGTGAAGTTTCATCAATGGACCAGCCAGCACGTTTCAGCTGGACGATCAAACATTAAAAACAGTCAAAACTAAACAGTTAAAGGAGGCTGGCTGACAGTTTAATAAGACAACTGGCTGCATGAAGATAAAATCACATGTTTTTAATCATGAGCACGTACTTTACAAGAGAGAGCAGCCCAGGGTGACTCACAGTCAGCTGCCTGAATAAAATGTTCTAGCTGGTATAATTAGTTTTTCTTTTCAGACAACAATGAGGATTTTACAGAGTTGGTGTCTAACTCTGTGTTTCCTTTTTAAAAAAATGTTTTTTGTTTCTTTTTAAAGAAACCAAACTAATGACAAACTCCTGATGTAAAACTTGAAGCCACTGACTGGATTACCTTCAGCAGAGCAGACGAGAATGAGGTACAAATACTTTCTTTTTTTGTTAGAAATCCAGGTGATGTCAGGAAGAAACAATCATCCATCATTAATGAAACGGACACCTGAGCCTGCTCCAACACACAGGTGTTAACCTAAGATCACACTCCACAGGTAGCTGCGACATCAGGTTGAATCGAATGTCAGAGAGTCAACATCTGATCCCTCACGGCCGCTCCTGGGCCTGAATATGAAATGGTCACAACGTGTTAGTGTTTAGGCATGGTTAAAGCTTGTGTACACGCCACAGGCGGCCTAAAAGATGGACACTGCCAATGTGATGTGACCTACTGGTAAGTGAAAACCTCAAGTTTATTAATTTTGTGATTGCAATTATTTGTGGAGAGTGAAGAGCGGACTTGTCAAACTGGGAAAACCTCCTTTATTCTCCTGTAAAATAGTGCTTGAGACAATAAATTCAACAGGAAAGTGTTTGCTGAGGTCCATGAGAAAAAGAGCTGAAAAGAGCTTTTCCCATTGACTCCTATTTGACCAGAACTCACTTTCTAACAACAAGGGTGCCCCCTGGTGGCCATTAAAAAGACCATCTTTTATACCGTTTATAGTTCTGGATCCTTTACATTTAGTGGATTATGTTGATCTGCTCTTTATGATCCTAAAGAGGCTGAATGAATCTATTGTGTTTTTTTTTTTTACTGGTTGTGGAAACCACATCACTGTTTCCTATTGGGTTTTTTTAAATGCAAATACCTGCTTTGTATGGTTTCCTCTTATATCTCTGCATGTGTAAAACAGTTATAATCAGTGTAGACTTCACTCTCACAACATTTTATAAATGTTTGTCCCCAGAATTGAACTACAACTAGGCTAAAAAAAGAAAGGAAAAAAACGAAATATGAGCTACGCTTGTCCTGAAATCTGTCTTTTTCCAGTGCTTACATGTACTGGATATACTGTTTATAATGGGGCCCTTAGATGTATTACAATCCTGAATAGTCCTGGTCAGCTTTCTGCTCTGTACCACTGGTAAACCTTTTTACAGGGCTATTCTCTCAGTCTGCTCCTATGTTAAGAAAAGTGTGAGAGGTTACGGACTTCACTCAGATATTCTTCATATATTCCTTATAATTGTTAAAATGCCTGCTGGCCTCTCAGTCAACCCAGGAAAAAAAGGACTGCTTCGCATCTCTGTAGTTTCTTCATGTGTGTTAAAACTAACAGATATTTTGTATTTCATGACTCATAAAACACTTTACTAGTCAATATTTCTCATATTATCAATAAATCAAATGACTGTAATGTGTGAGTTCCTCCCTTGGAGCCTGCTGAATTATAGACTAAACTCGTGGTGTATATTAATTTTAAACGCCTTTTATTGTCTTCAATGTGTGTGTGTGTGTGTGTGTGTGTGCGCGTGCGTATGAAGTCTTCTCACTTCCATCAGAGACTGGTACTTATAAACAAACTCTCCGAAAAACCCTCCATCATCCTGCTCAGCTCTACACATCGCTTCCCCCTTATGTCAGCCTCACAAACCTCAAAATCCAGAGTCTAAATCTTTCACCTACATGTGCAAAAGAACTAAATAACCCTCAGACCACACCTATTCCTTCAAATATTTGGAGCTGTTTCCAGGTGTCTGTAGCTCAGAAGTTAGAGCAGGTCATCTACTAACCTGGTTTGCTCCTGGGTTGCATGCCAAATATCTGTGGGCAAGATACTAACCCCAAGTTGCGCTCCGATGGAGTTTGAATGTTAGATAGAAAGCACTTGTATGAATAAGTGTGGGTATAAAGAGCTCTGGGAGAGTAGAAAGGTCCTGTATAAGAATCAGTCCGTTTGCAAACACTCTGTGCTTCGAAGGAGTGCTGATCATTTTTCAAACAGTCGTGATTTTAACAAAACGAGGAGACCTTTCCAGAGTTAAAATAAATTTATTGCCTTTTTTAAAAATAAACATCTGAAATCAGTCTTTACTCGACATTCATCAATCATTTCCCCCCAAATCAACTCTTTCTACAAGGTTACAAAAATATACACCCAGTTAGAAAAAAATAATCACCTCAAAGATGCTTCCTAGTCTGAAACATGTTTTACATGTTAGCTCATCAGTTTTAATTACTTTATTTTCCTCTAATGGTTTCTTCCATCTAGGCAGACACTGGCTTCTCTTTATGAAATGCATGAAGCCGGAGAGCTGCTGTACAGTGCATTACGATTCTCAGAGAAACTTTTCATTTATCTCAAATCAACAAAAGTCAGTCTGAGAGCTGAAGACAGTGTTGATATTTGGCTGAGGCTCTCTCTCCTTGAACCTGATAGGTCCAAAGATTTAACCCTGTAACACAGACTGTATCATATTTGATACATACATGAGATACATGAGATCTGTACATAATCAGTGTGACTGACAATCACACAAATCATTTATAAACTGCTATTTAATTTTTTTAAAGCAATAGATTCAATAAACACACCAGTTTCAAAAAGGGTCAATTATTTCACGGCTCAGGCTTTACACCATGAACTCTCAGCAACTCTCACTCCATTGCTTGTAGTATTTTTAAAAAACTAAATCAGAACACAGGTTTAAGTGACTCTGCCAAAAATAAAAACATGGTGGAGGTGGCAGTGAATACAGTGCAGCTTTCAGTAACACTGAAATTACAAGTCGTCATCAGTCTCGATGATACAAAAGCATCACAGTCCTCAGCTCACTCAAATTTAGATGGATCCTGTGCAGGTTTGTGGTAGGTCTTCATAATTTATAATCAATATCATTAATTTAAACTGTATTCCAATCATAAATAAATAAGAAAATCATTTTAAAGTGACAAAACTCCCTCATGTCTTATTTTTTTCCTTGAACACACAAGGACACAACATTAAAAAAAATATTATTCTGAGTCAGCTTCAAGGGATCAAAACAACCTAAAAGTTTCATTAACTAGCTGGACAAATGTGTTTTTAAAAAAATCTGGATCTGCATTAAAACACACACAGTAACAATTATGACGTGAATGTGCGCACCATTTTCTCTGAACTGAGATGTTCATGAACTTTGCTGTCAAACTTTTTGGAAATGTTGCAAAGTTGCTTTTCTTAATAACATAAAACAAAATAAAACACACAAACAGAAACCCAAAAACAAAAGAAAAACCCAGAAATGTTCCTTTCATGCAGCTTGATACAAAAACATGACAGATGACAGATGCAGATTCCTTTTGCAGACTTTCGCCGGCTGAACGTGGAAGTAAACTAAAGCCCAGAAAACTCGGCGTTCCTGGATCTGAAGATGATATTCTTAAACAAGAACACAGAATAAGAGAAGAAGCACTCAGATTAAAAGAATGAAAGTTTCCTTTATGCTGAGCTTGTTCATCCTGTTCAGCGAAGGACCAAAATCAGTAATCCTGCTGGTCACTTTATCCTGGTTAAAAATATCAGAGCTGTAGGAGATCAGAGTTATGTTTGTGTGTCAGAGTTACAGTTTTAGTTTGTTAATGTGCATCGGCATCGGCGGGATGCCCAGTTTGATCGAGCTCTGTCTCATTCGGCTGCTCAGTGAAAAGTGAGCGCGTCACTCACACTCAAAATAAAATTGAGCTAAAACGGAGAAAAATCGTTCAGCCTCACAAAGCAGCAGCAGCACCTAATTCTGGTTTAGAGCCACACTTTAACTTTAACTGCAGCTGACACATGCTGCACGTTCAGTAAGTACCTGCACTGTAGCCCACATTAGCCTTCAACAGTGTATTCATCCAAAATCTGCTACCAAGAACACACTCGTCATCTCTCTCCCTGGTTTTCCACTGCATTCAAATTCAGCTAAATAAAAACAACGATCGTAGCATTAACAGCCTTAAAGATCCCTTTTGAAAACTCTTTCACCCTTAGAAAAATATTTACATCGTTATTGCAGTTATTAGCACCGACTTTTCCCTTTAAAACACAGTTATGTTTATCATCTATGATGTAGTTAGCGCTTTTTGCATCCAGTTGATGCAAAGAGCAGATGAAATCGGTATAATATACACTGTATATTCAGCAGTAGGGCTGCCACGATTTGTCGACTAGTCACGATTACGTCGACTATCAAAATCGTCGACGACTGATTTAATAGTCGACGCGTCGTTTGAAGCTTTGTAAGATCACAAAAGACGCAGGAATAAGTGGCAGGATTTAAGAGTGTAATAACGGACTGAAACAGAAGATGGCAGCATTGCATGTACAAGGATGTCAGCTACCGTTAAACCCCGAAGAAGAAGAAGAAGCAGCTGTGTCCCAGAATTCATAGCGCGGCCCAGCGCAGTTTCCAACAATGGCGGCAGCTAGTTTGTTTTAATGTTACTCTTATTATTCTTTCTGGGTCACAAAATAAACGTTTAACATATTTTCAGGCGAGAATGTAGCTGTGTAAACCTCAAATATCTGCTCAGTTTATCAGGACACCACATATTTTCAAAAGCGCTCCGACGTTTTCGGAGACATCTGTTACCCACTAGCTCGTTAGCGAGCCGGGGGCTAGGCTCACTAGCGCCGTGAGAACACCGGACTCCCCGCAAATCGTTTTCAAACCCACCGCCATCTTTCGCTACTCAGGTTAAATATATATGAGTCACTTAGATAACTTAAAATGTTATTGTTTGGCTTTTTTTTTAGTATTTTATTTGTTCCTGAGTAAATCAGTTTGTCTGAGATTAAAGTTATAGTTTTTACACAGCTGAATAAACATCAAGCAGACAACTGATTATCAGAAGTGTGAGATGCTCCAGAATATACTCCAGTGTCCTGTTATATTTTAGATAGCAAGGAGTTTATTAAACTTCACCGAAACAATCTGCAAATTTCATTAAAATTTAATAAACTATCTTGTCTTTATTTTTAGTTAGCACAGACCTTAAACACTTAAAGCTGTAAGCTAATGATAGTTATATAAGAGCAGATGCTGCTGGTGCAATAAGCTGTAGTTTTACGTCCAGTGGATGATGATCTGATTAGTCGACTAATCGCAAAAATAATCGGTGACTAGTCGACTATCAAAATAATCGTTTGTGGCAGCCCTATTCAGCAGTCAGGGAAACATTGTAAAATAAAATTTTCATTAAATAGTTCTGAAACTCAAATGGAAGTTAAACTGACACGTATGTCAAAGTGCATTTGAAAATGAAGGTGCAGTGTCGCAGCCTGTCCAGAAGAGGGCGCTACGCTCCCACTGTTTATAGGCCTGATGAGGTTGTTGGATAGAAAAAAGTGGAGTTAATGAGAGGGGTCAGACCTCCTCCTGCTCAGAGGTTTAGCTCCCACATTCCCTTTGCTGTGCACGTCTGCAGCCTCGATGCAGCTTCGGTTTGGTTATGGCACTTCCTGTCAGCGCGTGGCATCCTCCAGTCTCCTACGTGTTCGTCTCCCGCTGGATCTGGATGTAACAGGCCTGTGGCAGAGACATGGTTTAAAATCCTGCACGCATGATGGACGAAGAATAACTGTGATTGGAGTCACAGCTGAAACAAAAACAGCAATTTGGAGATTTCCTGAAGTTTTACAAAGATTTTTTGTTTCCTTTGAGGAACTATGGAGTCAGGAAAGTGCTTATAGACCTTTCTTATTGTAAACTGACACAAAACTAGGAATTTGTTGAAAAGGTTTTTTTAATTACGCTGCTTCAGATCCAGAAGAAAACACAAAGGGTCCATAAAATTATGTTGAAACAGGTACTTTTACACCTTTTATGTAAATGTGTCTGGGAGTCGGCTGCTCTCACCTTTAGTGTTGTGAACATCAGTCCCAGCTCTCCGTGCTGAATGTTGGGATCCATCATATCTTCTATGAGGCTGATTTCAGCTCCCAGGTTTCGGATCCTGAGCAGCAGAATAATGTGTAATGGATTAATTGGATGTTTATAAAACTACTTTCAAAGAGGTGGGATAGTAAAAATAACAAGACTGCGAACTTGAAAACCATCAGGACTGGTTTGGTCCTCTTTGACTTGCTTAGTTTGGTTTTCACTTCTTGTACAGCTACTTAGACAACCTCCAACAAAACACAGTACTTTATAAAATACTCAAGAAAATAGCTCAGGATGGAAAATGCCCTTCATTCTCTTACAGATATAAATTCTGCCAGCTATCACTTATAAAATGTTCCGTTTTTTTAATCATTATAAATATCACGTGTTTAAAAACTTTGAGGCTATAGTTCCTACACCTGAATCTCTAAAGAGGGGACACAAATTTAACACTGTGAGGTCTAACTCACCGGCTAGGCTGACATCAACCCTGAATCCTACTCCTTTGTATTTGGAGACAAGCTAAAAGTACTTTTTTGGGAAAAATCTAAGTATTTTTGAAAAATATCAGGTAGACTGATGACTGTTTTTGTTCCCTGATTGTCAAGACTTCAATAAAAGCATAAGGTTAGGGTAACCAACACAGACCTCAAATACCACCAATAAGGCAATACAGACACCTCTTACTACATGCAAATGCATGAATGTGTGATAGGATACCTGGCTCTGAGCACCACATAAAGGAAGAGTGGGAACAGATCATCCATGCACCAGAGGAAGTCACCATGCAGCAGAGGTTTCACCTCCAGGGTCAGCTCCTCAAACGACTTCTGGATCACCATCAGCTTGTCTGACGGAGTGAATCTGGTGCTGTGTAAATATGAAGGGTTGAATTTTAATACTCAACTCGTGAATTTACATTATAAACTCATGACATTGTGACATTTTTATTAGTGCGTGGGTGTGTATCCCTTTACCAAAGTCTCAATAGTTTGTGATCAAGCATCACAACATCTATTAAAAAACCAGCTGAGTGAAGGAGTCCCAGTGTGTGCTTGAATAATCAGCTGCTAACTGAGTGAAATGACCTGAAAGTATCTGTGTGGCAGTCTTCACAAGAACTGGGCAAATTCTCTAAATGCTTAGGAAAGGTGTTTAATGCTTCCTTTAGGAGAGGATATAGCTGAGCATCCTTGATGAAGGAAAAGGAGACAATAGCGACATCCCATTCAAGTGATCACCCATCCGACTATCCTTCTTTTTAACCGCTTACTCAGTTCACACAGAGAGCTGCTGGCGGCTCTGAGGTCAGCAGGAGAGTGCAAAATACTGAGCACCCTCGAGGAGACCCTCCATCGCAGTCAGGAAGCTCCGCCCACCAAAGAGCTGAACATCTGTGCGCTCAGGTTCAGGATGTGAAGGTGGACGTCAGGATCGACAACATCATCCGTCACTCTGAACTGAGCACAGCTCATCATTCAGTGTAGTGACGCTCTTCTTCATGGCCGACAGGTGAACCATGAACTTTATCCCGCTTTAATAAAATCTGCTTCTAAGGAGTTTTTTTACTTGTGTGAAGAAACATTTACATTTTGAAAAGCTTGTGTGTTTGTAACCAGGACATCTGTAAATTCAGTTGCAAATGAATCACTCTTATAGATACACAAAACTCTAAACCATGAATAAGAGCTCCATTTTTCATTTTTAGTGTCTAGTCATCACTAATGACATTGTGCGTGATCACAGGGCAGCTACCTGATCTGCTGGAGTGTTTCTACAGCAGAAACAAAACAGGCGTCTTTGCTGCTGGACACAATCTGTAATGCATGCAAAGAGATCCAGTTACAGACAATGAAACGAGAGCTGCAGCTGTAAATAAAAGCTGCACATTTAGACTGAAAATTACAGAAAGAAAAAAAAAAAACTGCCTCACCTGCTTTTTCTCCCCAAGAATTGACATCCACAGCGGCCAGAACTTCCTAAAGTGGAAAAATTCAAATGACACAAAACAAACAAACAAAATGTTTTTTTCTAAAGAAGAAAACCTTTTATATTTTTACTTATTTTGTGTGTTTTGTACTCACTCCTGCACTTCCAGGAAGCTGAGCAGCGATTGGTCAGGCTGTTTGTTGAGTCGGAGGATGCGCTCCCAGTACTCAGTTTCCTCCTGCTCCTCCTGCAGGGAGTACAGAGTAAAGAGAGGAGGATAGAGTCGAGGGAGCAGCAGAGGGAGGAGGAGAGAGGAGGAGCTCACCACCATAACACAGCTGGAGAATAACGTGGTGGAGGAAGAAGAGGAGAAAAACACAGATGAAGAGTCAGGAAAACTTCATGTGTCGTGTGTGTGTGTGTGTGTGTGTGTGTCACTCACCCATGCCCTGTTGTGTAAGAGTTGCGTCTGCTCTTAGATGGAGAGGTGAGGGCATCTGGGAGGACGCTGCCATCGTCCGGTAATCCTGGGAATAAAAACCTGCAGACAGAATATTACACCCATATTTAGTCAGGTGACAGACATTATACCACATATACATATATAGTAAAATTTATTGTATACAAGAGTTTTATTTAAGTTGGTTTCACCTTCAGTTTTTAAATCTAATAAGGGCTCAGTCCCTGTAAACCAAATCTTAAACCACAGTCCTGACTCCCTCACAATCAGCTGATTGATTTATTTTTGGTACAATAACTTTAATATGAAGACATGTCATGTTTACTCTCAGAGTTAAAAGCCCTCAGAGTCACAGGGGAGAGGTTGTCTTATTTTTTTCCAAAATTGTGGAACTCTTACAACTTAAGTGCACGAAAAACCCACATGAAATTTTCAGATCCTCGACATAAAGTCGGTTAAATCTGACCTGGAAAATCTCTGCACAGGTCCATGGTGAAATCATATGCACAAGTGCAGGTGGTCAGAACAGGATTTCAAGGTAGTGACTGAAATGTAGCAATGGCACAGAAAGCTGCACTAAGATGACCTTAAACAGGGAAACAGCAAAATGTCCTAATTTTCAGAGCACAGTCCTGGAAGTTTCTCCAGTCTCAGACCCGTGTATAGAAACTCTTTCCTGAGGGCCCAGCAAACAGATGAATCTACCTGATGACGCCGTAGAAATGCGTGAGGTAGGCCAGGACCTCTTGGACCGCCTGCCTGAGCAGCCTGCGGTTTGATCCCACACCGACGTACGTCATTCTGTACGCTGTCACCAACGTCTCCACCAGCCAGCCTAGAGGGTGGTGGGGGGTCTCACATGCCTGATGCACACACATACACAAACATCTATTAACAAAAACAAAACTACAAATAACCAAAACCAGAAGACTTTTTTGACGCAGGAAAACAGCTCATGATAATCAAACCGCACCTAACTTAAACTTGGTAATATCCCCTCAAGATCTTCTTTGAGCCTGGACGGCTTCCAATGCGTTCAAACATCACGTGATGGATCATCGCGGCTGATCGGGGCTGGGTCTCCAGTTGCCACAGCTATTACAGTTTCTATTTTGGTTTATTTTATTTTGTTTTGAATTCAGATTAGTTTCAGCTGTTCAAAGAGTGAATTTCCACATTTCTGTTTAGTTATTAGCTTTAGTCTTAAATTCCTAAAATATGTGTCAGTAGTGAGATTTAGAAGTTCATAATGAGTACTAAATACAAATGCAACGCTTTTTAAAGGCAGCTGATACGTAATCTTGGCAATTAAGTATCGAAGTGTGACCAACGTGACAGATAAAATATAAGGAAACCACCTATATTTTTATTATTTGCGTTTTAGCGTTTCAGGTAGCTTTCCTTTTTTTCTTCTTCAAAACTGTGAGTTCTAATTTATTTATTCTATGTAATCTGAAAAGCTCCTAAAATGTACATTTTAATTTATGTTTTCTATTGTTTATTTATGGGATTTCTGCACTTACTCTGGCTTCTCCCCACAGTCCAAACAGATGCCTGTTCGGTTAACTGGAGATTTTAAAATGGACTTGAACTGTTGTTGGCCATTCTATCACAGGCTAATCTGTCTAGCATGCAACTGTGTGCAGACACACAACCTCCTCTCAAGGCCCGCCTCCCTGCTAATTCATCCACTTTGCACCTTTACCTCTGCCATGCACGCTGGATCTCCACTGATCAAGTTGGGTGGACATCCAAGTTTTTGATCACACCCCGTACACACAGTCCTATCATTAACTCTGTCTTTCCAAAACCATTTGCGTCTGCGCCTTAATGAAGGATAAATCTGTTTATTTAAATGTATGATCACTATACCTTGGTGAGGTATCTTCGTATGTTGTCGTAGTTTGCTGCAGTGACAGGTTCTTCATACTGAGGAATAAACTCCAGACACTCCAGGACTTTGGTCTGAGACCTGCTGAGGTCTGGGCTACAAACATACAGCACACAGACACATCCACTTATTTAAGTTGACAACTGTATACGTAAGACACGATGAATTATTATCACACTGTGCGGCCCATTAAGTAGTTTGGAAAGTTACATATTTCTTCTGCAGGAGCTTCAGCACATTTAGTTTAAAGTAAAATGATAAATACTGCATTAATGTCTCATCTTTAAAATGTGTAGGTTTACATCATTATAAAAACTGTGCGGCAGAGCTTTCACTTTAACAGATACAGTGTTTTATTAATGCCACTGTGGCAGTTACACAGTCAGCCAAACGTGCCGAAGCATGACAGAACCACCGCCGTGTTGGATGGATGATGTGGTGCTTTAAGTCATCAGCTGTTTCCTGTCAGTTTTATAGAAGTCTAGGGGAAAATGACCCGACTTCTCACAGAATTTATGATGGCAGTAAACACCTTTCTGATGAATTTATGTTCTCAGTTTTAGATTTAAGTCTTAATATGATATTCATTTTCGTAATTATGGTGCTATTTGAGGTAAAATGTACAATAAAGAAGTTTATTATTGAAACCTGATTTAAAAAAAATCAGGCTACTGACTATTAAAATGTTGAAAGTGAGCCTTTAAAACTGGATTTCATCAACCAATGTGTGACCTCAACGTGGCTACATCAATCTTTTATTTGAAATCTGCAGTCTAAACTAACACAAATTAAATCTGAGGCTTTGATGTTGCGTCCTTTATGTGTCTACCTCTGCCGTCGTGCAGTTGTTATTGTAACAGCGATGTTCTCCCAGGCCGTCGTCCTCTCTCCTTTCCCAGCAGCGTCGCAGCCAAGCCGACTCCAACATTCATCAAACACACAGATCCACCTCTGATCTGCCGGCACGGCGTACTGACCCAGTCTGCTGCACATGTGCAACATTTTCAAAGTTTTAAATGACACGGCATTATACGATTATACCCTCGTAACAGACAAGAAGTTGACAAATAAAAGCCTGCACAAATCAGGAGCACATTTACATGCATTATTATAAAACCAGCTCACTAAAGTGCAATAAATACTCACCTCAGGCCGTTCTTCTCCTTGTTTGGAGGTTCAACAATGCCTGGCTTTGTGTACGTTCCAACCACCTTCAGCCCTGAGCTCCACTCTCCACTGAACTGGCCGTCCAGACTGTCACCATTAGGCATGGTTAAAATCCCCTGAAGGAGAAGAGGAGTGAAGAATGAAACTTGTTTTAGAGTATTATTAGTAACAACCGTGGTAAAAAGGAAAAAAAGGTAGATTAAAGTTTTGAAGACTATCAAAATAAGACCTTTGCAGACACCAAGTCCTAAACAAAGAGCAGAAATCACTTCTACCTTCCCACTGATGGTCCAGTCGTCAGTGAACTCCCCATGAAAAACTGTGTCATCGTCTGACATCAGCAAACCCGGACCCTGTCAGAAAGCACACAGCATCAAATGTGTCACCAATACGATTAAGATTTCATCACCACATTATATTTATTTACATTTCATCATCAGGTCAGATTTAAAGGCAGGCAGGACATTTTACTAGTTCAGAATTCAAAGGCGTGAGGTGCACAGGTGCACCAGTTCTACAACATGCACTACAAACTGCAGTCCAGTCACATGTCATGGATAAGATTAGAAATGTATCGATCCTGAGTGAAACCCTTGTGTCTTTTATGTGCTTTGTGCAATATAAACAGTTGCAAAACAAGAGACATCTATAGTTAAAATTTAAGTAAATACAAAGTTGTTGTTTTTTTTGTTAAAATGTCTGACTCAAGCTAAGAACATCCCAGAAAACATTTTGCAGTTGAAAAACATCATTTTGATGTTTTTTGACAAACCCAACCTAATTAACAAGAGTCTGCTGGACGCTCTTCCTGTACTCTCTGGAAAGGGGATGTTTGTGTTTAGTAATTAATTTACAATATTATCTTATCAACTAGAGCATGATAAACTCATTTTATCAAACTGATTCACACACTGAGGTGTCTGTGTCATCCACCTGTTTCTCTTAAAAGGCAAAAGGCAGGACATGGCCTCAACAGGTTGGCAGACTGCAGGGCTAACACAGAGAAATTCACACCTACGGGAAATTTAGAATCACCAATTAACCCAACATGCACTCCTTTAGACCAGGGGTGGGCAATTCCAGGCCCCGAGGGCCTGTATCCTGCAGGTTTTAGATCTCACCTTGGGTCAACACACCTGAATCACATGATTAGTTCGTTACCAGGCCTCTGGAGAACTGCAGGAGCTAATTTAGCCATTTAAATCAGCTGTGTTGGTTCAAGGACACATCTAAAACCTGCAGGGACACCGGCCCTCGAGGCCTGGAGTTGCCCACCCCTGCTTTAGACTGTGGAGAAAGAATGGAGTGCCCGGAGGAAACCCACAGAAGGAGAACATGCACACAGAGGGCCTCTGACTGGCTGGTGGATTCAAACCCAGGACTCTCTTGCTGTGAGGCAACAGGGCTAACCACTGTAACGCTGATACTGGAGGGCAGAGAAGTGATAGGTGTGATCATCTCGCAACAACTGAGACAGAATTTACATCTACATAACCATAAAAGGATTAAAATGACCATGTATTTTAAAAAAGCATGCTTGGGTAATACTGGGGTTTGTATATGTTGTTTGGCTGAGATGAGCCTGATGTCCTTTGCTGGCATGTTTAGAGTCTACTAATGGGAGCAGCAGTGGGGTTAGCATATTTTAAATTCTGCTGTTTGAAGAAGGAAAAGCATGAGCTCTGAGCGCTCTGCACCCCTCTCCGCCATCCCAGGACCCCTTCTGGTATGTGCTTCAGTGACATCAAAGAGAATCCTTTTTGATGATAAGCAGGATAAGTTATTTAATTATTACCTGCCGCATGTAGGATGCATTGTGTAAAATGCATTTGGTATTTTATCAACACACCACAGGCCTGCAGCTACTACCTGTCAGCACCAACAATTCAAGCCTTGTTACACCGCATGTCTCCCAACTTATCTGTTATTTCAGGTGCAGGGGTTTGTATATGCTTATTATAAACTAAAAGCTTTTTTAGAACTAACACATAGGATGAATAAAGACAAAAATGCATTTGTAAATGTTCAAACTAGTTTTTTTTTTTCTGCACATGTATTTAAATAAACCAGCAAAAAACCACTTATTAAAATGTACTCAAACTCACTCATCAGCTAACAAATTTGTAAGCACATATGTAAGCAGATACATATTTCAGGGTGTACTTACGCTCATTTTGTTCTCTCTGAAAGTTCCTTCAAAGTACACACTGTGCTGCGTGATGACGACCGCACTACCATGCCGCTGGTCATCCAGCCACATGCCCATGTACTTCTCACCTCTGGGGGGAAAATGAGATCAGGGACTGCTGACAGGAGCATGTCTTTGATACAAAATTCATTCAATGATAGGCCATCTCTAGAAACCAGGACCGATATCAACTACTGTGAACCGACCATTAGACGAAACCTTGCTCCGTCCTACCTAAGGAGATGCGTTCCACATTTAACACTTCTGAGTTTCCATATTTCTAAAATAGCAGTTTTCTTGGGGTTATTCAGACCTTGTGATGTCATCGTAGACGCCATATCCTGTCTTCTTGTCGTGGACCCACTGCCCGATGAAAACACTGGAGGAATTTCTCGCCAGTTTCCCAGAGCTCAGCATGCCGTAACCGTGCCGCTGCCCATCGCAGAAACAGCCCTCGTACACCTCGCCACTTGCATACCTGAGTATGACACATATACAGCAGCCTTCTGTGTTAGTGTGCAGAGCCCACAGCTGTGGCCACTTCAAAAAAAAAAAAAAAAAACACTGTGGAGACATGATGTTTTATTTTAGTTCCACATTTGCTGACCCAAGACATTTGTTAATAAGAGCCGATGTCTTTAAAACTTAAAAAGCTTTTATATCTGTATATGGACGTCCAGCGCTGCTACTTAACACCTGACTAAGGCAACACGTACAATTTGTGCTATCTCACACCAGAAAGTTGGTAGAAAATGTGTACTGACTTGTACTTGCCAAAACCATGGATCTTGCCCTCTCTCCACTGTCCTTGGTAGGTGTCGGTTTTATTCAGTAGTTTATTAGGGATCACACAATCTCCATAGCTGGGAAAAAAAAGTAACAGTTAGCAAAGATCAGAATCTGCGACGTGGATATTTAAAACATGCCGGAGGTGAAGTGTAGGGCAATTACATCACTATTTCTGTTTCTTTTTTATCACATGACCAAAGGCAGGAAGAGCAGAGGTTTCTTACTGGAAATGAACAACATATCCAGTAACCACCTCTGTATAAGACCAGGTTACTGTACTGACCCATCCTCCAGTCCATTCTTGAAGTTCCCCTTGTACAGTCGCCCATCCGGCCACTTCATGGTTCCTCTGTGAAGGAAAATATAGCTTCTGCTTAAACCATTTAGCCAGCGTCATCAATTAGGCTCCCCACACAAAGAAGGAATTTACACAAGAAGGCTGGAAACAGTCTTTTCTTCATTCATGCTGACTTCACTTATTGGTTTCTAGTGATTTGATTCCTCATTCATGCACATTGCTCCTCTTTGACCTAAAAACATAATGACTTCAAACCTGCGTATTGAAGAAGTGGCTCTGCTTTTTAAATATATATAAACATATTTTACATTAATCATTGTTTCTAAGAGATTCCAAAGACATAAAGTTAGATTATTTGTTTTGTACAGTGGTCCCTTGCTATAACGCAGTTCGCGGCCTCGCTGTTTCGCTGATTTTTTATGTACAATTTTGCATGTTTTTTTTTTTCTTACAACGCATTGTGTTCTGCACCCTGATTGGCTGTAGACCACTGTCAATCAATCTCGTGCCGTGTCTCCTGTACACTAAAGAATGCGTTCAGCTTGATAAATTTACACAAATCTTCAATCGCTAACAGTGTGACACTGAAGTGCTGTACTGTATGTTTGTAAGTTTTCTCCCCGACAAACACAACAACGTCGACGAGGCATTTTGCACTGTCAAAGGCAACAGCGGGTGCTTTTGGTTTCATTCTATAATACTGGACTTTTTTTTTTTCTTTGAAGTTTTTAACTTTGAGAGTGTTTAAACAAGAGAGTAGTAAGGGGTTTTACAGCCTTAAAACATCTATAATAATTGTAAAAAATAAAGTTGGATACTTCGCGGATTACACCTATCGTGGGTTATTTTTAGAACATAACTCCCGCGATAAACGAGGGGCCACTGTATTGCTAACTGGCTGTTTTTTGGTATTCAAGTTGTATTGGAAACCTATTGAGTTGGGCACATTGTTTTATGCATTTATGCGTGACAAAATAATACAGTTCCATTAAATCCTGTTATTATTGTTTGATTTTACAGGTGTATTAAATGAGGAACATTTTTAATGTTCTCCTAAATGATGCCTTCAGGGGCCCTTAAAGAGAATGCCAAAAACATACAAACATGTTTTCTAACCTGCCATGAACCCGTCCTGCCAACCAGCTCCCGGTGTACTGAGCATCTTTGAACCGTTCGTCTGCCGTGAACGTGTAGGAGGCCGTGCGAGTCATTGCTGGTGACGACCCCTGACCTCCGCCGCCCAGTATCTGATCCACTGTCTGGTTAAGAGATCGTAACCACTTGTTCTGCAGAGAAAGAAGCACAGAACCGAAGGTGACGCTTTAAGACGGAATTCGATCTCAAAAAAAACTTTTTTTACAAACTGATTTTGAAAAACTGAGCAACAGTAATGGTTTAAACCATAAATGTACCTTTTCCTGCGGTGTTGAGGCCACCAGGGTGAAACTCTCCTCTGGACATGTTATTTTGAGGGCATGACTGAAAATATGCAGCACAAGAGCAATAATTAACTTAATTGGTACAAAAAAAACAAGGAGGTGGATCTTTTAAATATTGTATTACAAATGACATCCAACTTCCACTCCCTAAACGCTTTGTAGGCTGGAGGTCCAACTTAAAAATATTTCTAGAATTAGATCACTCTTGTCTCCTGCTGATTTTCATAAGGTCATGCAATGCTCTGCAAGCTGGAATAAGTCAGAGCTCACTCCACTGATCCCAGCTGCTCAGATTTTAAAATCTGACTCATAAATAAAAAGCATAAATGACATCCTTATAAGTACATGAAGTGCTTATTACCATCTTATTAGTCTGGGGGTTGAACGGGACTCTACTGGCTATTCTGGGGTCTCAGCTAGCAAACAAAGGTGACAAATGTACCAGTACTTTTAAAAGTAGATGATTTAAAGAGCAGTAGGTTTCATGGGAAGTTAACCATAACCATGGCTTAATGTTTTGCTGCTTGTTGCCTATCCAATGAATACAAAGTAAATTAAAAGATTAAAAAAAGATCCCCGCATGGATCTCACTGCTCCCATGTTGCTGTTGAGGCTATAGTGTTGCATAAATGTTTTTATCAGAGCGACTAACATTCCTTTACTTCGCATTAGTCAGCATGTAGATTGATTTCTACAACAACAAACTCACAGTCCGCTGCCGTTTTCAGTGACCGGTTTCACCCACAAACAGGTCAGAGGGTAGACGTGATGAGTGGAGAACTGCACACAAAGAGGGAGAGCAGCACTTTTTCTGTAATTCTCACATATTAGGTAACAACGCGCTGTCTGAGATTACAAAACTTTAGAAATGATCAAATCTTACTCTGTGTGTGTGTGTGTGTATGTTAGAGAGGGAGAGAAGAGGATAGATGACCAAAAGATATGCCTTTATAACTGTCTGTGGTTTCCTGACTGTGTGCTGGTAAATTGGGGAAGTCCAACGTCTTTTGAGTTCAGCTACACTACCCTACATTAATAAGGCAGTTTCCTCTATAAACTTATGACCTTTTATGATGTTTCAGTTGTTTTCAACATGACTTGTGTTTTAATATTCAAAGTAATTGACTGTTTTAAATTCCTTTTTATATCAATTACAGTTAAAGGTCCATAAAAGCTTGTTTTTTTAACTACATGAGATGTAACCATTAAGTTGTGTGACTCCTACAATATAATCCTGATTTAAATTTGGATGACTTCTCCTTTAAGGACTTCTGCTGCTTTTAGGTCTATCTGTAGAAGTCTTGTTCTGACCATTTGAACATGCGAGCTGAAAACAGAAGCATAGAAATGACAACCATGCTGGACGTGGACACACAGAAGTGAGTGTTGGACCTGTCAGGGTTTCACCCTTGTCTTTGATCCATGAACAGGATTTTAAGGGATAAGCAGGGGTCCATTTTTTGACCCTCGGAATAGCATTTCTGCTTTTTGCAGATGTAGTTCTGTTGTCTTTAGTGGTGCGTGACCTTCGATTTTGTAGCCAAGTGTGAAATGGCTGCGATGACAATCAGCAGCTCAAAGTCTGAGCGCTGTAAAACAGTGGAGTGCTCCCTCTGGATCTGGGAAGAGACGCTGCCCCAAGTGAAGAACTCTCATCATCTTCTTTGCCAGTACTGAGAAGATAGAGGTAGACCAGCAGAGTGGTGCAGCGTGTGACTGGATTGTCATGACAAATTCGTTTTCTCTTGAATGACTGGATAGTAAAGCGAGAGTTCCAACTCTCACCTATGGTAAGGAGATCTAAAAACCAAACAAGTAAAATCACCTGAAGATCTTCTGGGCTAATTCTTAGGGAAACTCAGACATCCAGAAGGAATTTGAAGCCTTTGCGCCTTTGTGTGAAAAAAGAAGCTAGCAGAGATGGTGAAGCATCTGCTCATGGATGACTCATGAATGGAGGGTTTTTGGGCACATCTAACATCTAAGAGTGAAAGATCCAGAACTCACTGAGAGATTTTATATCTCATTGGGCCTGGGAATTCCTCATGATCACTCAGGAGGAACAGGAAAGAGATGCTGGGGAGAAAGATGTCTACAATATCCTGCATAACCTGATGGCAGATAAGCAGAATTGAGTTGGTGGATGGCCGGATGGGTAGACGGACAGACAGACGGATGGATGGATAAGGTGAAGACCTTGAAGGGGAACTGACCAGCTTTAATTTTTGATTGTCATGGGAAGAATTAACATTTCTTAGTGCACATTGCATACCAACCACATTTTACAATTATAAGACTTATTTATGATGCACAAAATGACTTTTAATACATCAACGGTTGCTCAAAGTTTTAACTCACAACACGTGACATGAGCCCAACACACCACACCACATCAAACAGGAAACAGAGTCTCAGGAAGAAACTGCTCTAAAACCAAAAAAAGTAGCCAGAGAGGACAAGCTGACAGTAAGTGTAAGAATAAAGAAGCCATCATCTGGAAGAAATCAGTGACAGTCTCCTTGTTTAAAGCTAGACCACAGCAGTGAGAGATGCATCCTTTCACCATCACCCTTCCAAGCTCTGAACTACTGCAGCTATGACCTCATCTACTTTCACCACTAACTAATGTTGGAAAATCTTCTAAACACAAATGAATCCACACACAGCAGCCTGCTGAGCAGCAGCTGGACAGAATCAGCCATCAGGACCACATGCACAGAATAAATGTTAACACAGGACATCTGTAATGCTGGAATATTACAAAGGCCAATGATCACTGTTTGTTTTAGCCTCATTCATGTTAACTGAGTGGACAAAATATTAAAAACAGAGTATTAGGGAACATAATGGCCAGCAATTCTGACATCAAAGGAAAAATTAATTTATGAACAACGCAAGCCATCGTTCATCATTATACAAACAGACAACAAATTCTTAGTTTAGTTGTAGATCAGTCGATAGTTTGTTCTGTCTTTTCATTTACTATCAAAGGACTGACCAGTTGCCATAGATGTGATCCCACCAGTGAGACTCTTGTCTCTCAGGTAGACCAACTTCAACTCCACCATCTTATTCTGCTGTGAAGATTTGGTGCAAGCTGGAGGGCTACTCCAACTAGAGGTGAATAGGTTTGTGTGCTGCCAACCCAAGCTCAACAAGGCTGCAAAGCAGAGCATAGACTAGTGTCGCCAAGTGCTACTCAAGAAGATGGAGCTGGAGCATGTCCACAGGATGAGAGACTCACTGGTGAGCCAGTTAATTATTCGGCCTATATGATATTTGCAGAGCTCCTATTTCTGCAGGGGGAAAAAAATCACCTCAGATCTTTGAACTAACAGAAGAACTTGCTTCTGAAAGTATATAAAGCCCCAGATCTTTAAGCACCTGTAATACCTGTCCTGTATTAACATTTATATAGCTGCATTCAAATCCTAGTTGATCCTGTCAGAGTGGAAGCACTGAACAGATGCCGGCCCACCTACAGTATGCTGCTGCAGCTCAAGCTCAAGCTCAGTTACAGTTATGTCTGTTATTGGAGGTAAACTGGTGGAAGGGATACTCACGAAGCTCTGAGAGGGAATTGTACCCTGAATAAAAGACACAATGTTCATATGTAAGCTTCATGATCAGATGACCAGAAATCACTGTCAGCAGAGATCCTTTGGGTTTTCTCTGGTGTACAGTGAGTGTTGTTGTTGTTAACAAAAAAATGAAATAACGACAATTTTAAAAGACTTAAAGGCTCCTTTATACACTGCTTCCCCCAACATGAATTTATGCTACTAACATAAAAAAGAAAAGCACTTTAATATATCTGATTTCATACTGACTTATTCTGAGTACCTGTGTGTGCACCAGGGCGTCATTGAACAATATGAACCAGTGATTTGAGAACCGCCCGGCGTTCTGCGGAGTCAGAGATCGGTTGCTGCTTTCACAGACCACACGACGCCTAGGAAGACGCAGGCACTCCTGAAGAACAAAATCACACACATAAATTTCCTTAATAAAACCCGGAGTACTCTGGTAGCTCATAAGCTGCAACACATGTCTCATAACTTAATGTGTTTTCACACAGGATGTGGAAGAGGCTGCACTCTGAAAACCATTACTTTCAACAGACTGTACTGCACAATGATGGGTTTCTGCTTTGCAGAGCAGCGTGCAGTTCAGATGCTCTTGCAGACACCTTGATCAAAGTGCAACAAATTTAAATATACGGTGATTTATATTTGTCTGGGAATTTGATGAATTTACAAGAGGAAACCCTTGGAAACAGGTTTCTGTGCAAGCAGACACCTCAGGTGTGTGTTTTTACACACCAGTTGCTCTACAGATCTATTATAGTTCTTTAACAACTGAAGAAAGGAGGTGCAGAAAAGAGACTGACATCCAACTGAAAGTATTCAAAACTGTACCTATTTGTTTTGTCTTTGAACAGCATGCTACACCCATCAGTGAGAACTACCCTATTACTTTAGCCAATGAAATGCAGGGCAGGGCTGTTCAGGGCAAGTTAATACTCTGGGAATCAGCTCAGTTTGAAAAGGAGCACTTAGAGAGTGCTGCCAGGAAGGCTAGTGGCTCTAGGGAGTGAAATAAAATTTAGAAGCACACTTGTTGTCATGGGTTAAAACCTCAAAGGAAAGCATAGTGACTAATGTGTATAGACTAGAAAAAAATTACAGGATGCAGGCACATAAAACAGAGTTGTGCTCACAGTAGTTTTGCCAGAGTGGGTCTTCCAGAACAGGAAGGTGGTTTCAGCCTCCTTCTTCCTTCTTAGCAGTGATGAAGACAGGGACTCGCAATCTTTATGACCCTGATCAAGGGACTTATACTCCACAGTTAACTGGGGAGAAAAGGAAAGACAGCACGACAGAGAATTTTGTACACCTGAACATATAAAAGACTTGAAGTCAATATAGTGACATTAACAACCACTTGTTCTAATGTTGCTCAGTCATGGGAACGAAACAGAAAGTGAGGGAACGGAGCAAGGGAAAGAGAGAAGAAAAAGAAGGGGGAAGGTCAAAAAAGTGCTTGAGACAAAAAGAGAGAAGAGAGATTTTCTCACCACATCATAGCAGGCCGCCAGTTTGAGCAGGGCTCGGCTGTACTGGTGGAGCTGCTGCAGAGGCCAGTACAACATTGAAACCAGATCAACATCACCACTGGCTGACTGATCTGATACGGACAGCTGAGTGAGCAAAGTCTGCCGAAAGCCTAAACTCTCACTGGGCAGGAACAGAGACAGGCAGAGACAGATACACTCTTAGAATAACACGTCTGTCAAGTGACTGGGATAAGTTTTATGCTTTTAGTTTAGTCACAAAAGAAGAAAACATACAAGAACATGTATTTGCAAATGAAGAGAGCTGCACTCCTACAGTGAGCACTTAAGAAAAATAAAAGTGCTTACAGCGAGAGTTTGTGAAGTGGTTGGAATCCGCCCATTACTTGGAAATCACCAAGTGAAGAAAAAAACCTAGAGTCAGACAGAGTGATTTTAACTTAGATTTTACCCCTCAGTGACACACAAGATACACCTTTACAAAGTCAAGTGAACTTGCAAGAGCTTAAACCCTCCATCTCAAATTAGAGGCATTTGTACTATTAAAGATCATTTGAAATATGTTTGTCTTCCTGGCTTGTTTCTTTTAACTATCTATAAGCTTAAACAAGATGTGATGAAACCTAACCTGATCACAGCGTAAGTATGTGTGATCCCGAATTTCAGGAGGGTTTGCTTGTATGTAAAGTAATTCTAGCCACAGCACTATAACTGCTTTGTAATGCATGAATAAACAAAGCATCATGAATGTGCAGCTGACAAATCAGCAACAACTGTGTGATGCGATCATGACAACATGGATCAAAATCTCTGAGATATTTTTCCAGCATCTTGTTGAATCTATGCCGCAAATAATTAAGGCAGTTCTGAAGGCAACCTGCTACAAGTAAGGTAACTAATACAGTCACCAGTGAGTGTAAAAACTGAAAAAAAAAATGGAGAAAAGGGGATAAAAAGGCATCACAGGGATTACTGACATAAACATGAGTATGTCTGTTCATGTTTTCTTTGAGGGAATCACATGATGGGACTTTTGTTTGGTGAGACAAAAAAACCCAACTCACCTTTTGTATGTGTCAATGAAATACTCTGTGTGTGTCAGCAGGGGAAGGGTAGTGACATCACAGCCCTGCACGTTATGCAGGAAGTAGGTGAGTGCTGTGGCATGTTGGCCAATCAGGGTGCTCAGCTGAACAAAACTCTCACAGAGAGAGAAGAAGAGATGAGAGCACTGCTCACCCAACACTGGACACAAACTTTCTGCAGATGAGAAAACACACACACACACACAAACACTAATTTTAATAAATGTTTTAATTAGGCAGAACGAGGCAGTAGATGCTCTCTGACCTCTTTTACGCAGAGGGGTGAGGAGGATCTTCCTGACGCTGCTGCACCAACAGTACAAGTGCCTCTCTCTGGAGGCCAGCTCGTGGATAGCCGAAATAAAACCCATGACATTGTGGTCTGCCAGCACCGCACAGCTCTGACCTCCACTGCACACACTGCTAACGTAACCCATCTACACACACACAGCAAAAACAAGAGGGTAACATTTAGGTTACAATTACAGTTAGAGTTAGGCTGGTGTGAGTAAGAACTTCCATCTCATAAATATGTTCGTGCTTTAGCGGAAAAAATGCTCCACCCATCATTTTCCTTACTGTCTGTGTTAAGTTGCGCTTTGGACCTACAAACCTCAATGCAGAAGGGCAGCAGGGTGGGCATGACTGTATAACGCTCCACTCTGTTGGGTGACCTCTTGCTTGAGCTTTCACTCTGGTTTAGCCTCTCAGTTTGCACTGGCTCCTTCTGTTGGCCGCAGTACAACAGGACTGGCTGCACACAGTCTCCATCAGCCAGGAGCAGGGTGTGGCTCTGACCGGCTGACAAGTCCCAAACACGAAGCCCATCAGACAGCTATGGTGGTCCACCCACAACGAAACAGAGTAATATTAGGAAATGGATGGTGTTGCTATGTTTTCCTACATTAGCGAAAATAATAATCTATGTGAATGACTAAATCTTTGGCTAGAAGTGTGAAATGTGTGAATTAAATTTTAAAAAATGGGATGAGATTTCTGTACCTTCGCCTGCTGAGGGACAGTGACGGGGCTGTTCACGTGGCCGAGTTGTCCACACATGTTGCTGCCCCATGAGTACACCTACAGCACAGAAGAGATGAAATAGGGGGTGAGCATGCACTTACATACAAGTAATGCTTGAAACTTGAGACCTTGAAAAATAACATGATTAAAGTATCATAAGACAGTTAATTACATCTTATTTTTAAGATTGAGTCACAAATGTTGATGTTTAATTAGGATGTCTATTAGCATTTTGTTAAAGCATAACTCATCTTTCTGGACTTCTCATTAAAACATACAGAAATGTTAAGCTCATCTCAGCATGCAAGTACAAGTAGCAATATTTAGTAGGGTAAGGTCTCCAGAGCTTGGGAGCATTTAATGTCAAAGGGGGTACTTAGAAATGGCACCTGTTTGTCTAATCATGCTAAGTGTGTGCCGTTTTTGTTACCTGGCACTGAGCAGTGAGAGCCAGTGAATGGTGCGAGCCTGCAGCAACTTTGATCACTTCTTCACCTGTTAAAGACTTGATGCATAGAGGCTGGAGTCTGGACACACAAACACAGTTCACTCGAATCTTGTGGTTATAATTTCTTTCTTTACACATTTCCAACTAATTCAATTGAGCATTTCATCCCAAAAGGTTGTATCTAATTGTCTTTTAATGTAATTCTGTTCAATTCACCTTTAAATAATAATTATGCTTATTACATCATCATAGACATATCGTAAATACAATATAGACATTTTAATTTTAAATATCACTGTTACACTTTATTTTTGGTCCCCACCTGGCGAGCTGATCTCCATGACCAAGTTGTCCCTCAGAGCCACGGCCCCAGCTCCAAATCTCTGTCTCCAGAAATGGCAGGCCATCTTCTGCCTCCTCTGGTGCTCCAGCCGGAGCCCCACCAGCTGAGGACGGCCTGCAAGCACAAGGGTGTCGCCTCCGAGGAGACCCTAACGGAAAAATACACGAGCAGAGTAGAGTAAAACTTTAATGTCCCTGTGGGGGAACCTGCTTTGCAGAGAGTAGTCCATGTATAAAAGATGCTTGGGATTCAATATGATGGTTTGTCGTTACATTAAGACTACCACACCAGCAAATCACAGAATAAGAAAGCATTGACTGAATAAAAGAAAAAATACACTAGGTGAGGACATTCAAATAACTGAATCCTCACATAATTGTCATATTTGAGCATTTATCTATATTGTAAATTGAGTTTTTCATTAAAATTACATAACTCTAGTACAAAATGTTTTTTGTCAATGTTTCAGAATGATCTTGAAATCCTAAAAAAGCCTAGATGGACTTGAGCAATCTTTGAGTAATATGAATGTTATTGCTACAGAATACAATCTGCAGTGTTTCCCACAATCAGCTGAATCAACATAGCTTCAGGATGATCCACTGAAAATGAATTCAGACTGGCCAAGGGGCGACTCAACAGATAAAGACGCCAGTATCTCCCAATATTTTGAGCATAAACTAAGGAAGGGGATCGTTATTGCTTGTGAAAACAAACTTTCGTGGCTCTTCTGAGATTTTAAGAGATGTCATTAATTCAGAAAATTCAGTGTTTATGTCTTCTCTGCAAACAAACTGCATCAGAGTTCAGTGCAGTGTTATTGACCATGCTACATGAGCAAACGCAAACAAACCGCACCCACAAGGGTTTGCATGAACACACCCTAACGACTCACAGAGCTTCACTACTTCACTGGAATCAACATGTGCCACCTTGTACCTACAAAATACTTAAACTAACCGGGAGCTGAGTCAAGCTGTTGAACCAGGATAAGCAGGCACAGAGCAGAAAGTCACAACATCAATAAAAACATTCTGCTATTCAATATATCTAATATATTATTATTTTTTTAAACAAGGCTTTTCAGCAAAAACCTAAAATGTCAACGTGGTTTTCATTTCTGCGTCGGCTGACGAGACACTTTCATTTTTACGCTCCTGAAACTCCTGGAAAACCAGAAACTGAGAGTCTGCCGGCCCTTGTATGGCACAATCAATGTATTTCATACAACCCTTATTAAGTAAAGTTATTTGAAATCATTAGCACAGTCATCAGAAATTACCAGTACTAGTATTGGGATAGAGTTATATAGAGAGAGTATAAGGTGTTTGCTAAAATGGGAAAACTGTGTAAACTTGAATCCTAAAAAAATGAAGAACTCTAGGTCTAATTCCACTGAAAATGCAACATGAAAAAGTGAACTGAAATAAACCCATTGCGGGTTTACTTCTTATTCTATCAGGTAGTGAAATTGGAGAAGCAAAAGTATGTGGCACAATAATCCATTCATCTCGATTGTGTTGTTTTAATAGAGGCTAGAAGGTAACGTTTTAATTAAAATCTGATAAAATGCCTGTTAAAATATTCTTATCATATTCCAAAACAGCTTTCCTAAGATCCTCTGATTCAAACAAAACAAAGGAGGTAATTTATTACAGGACACCAAATGTAAAATTAGATGTCCAGCAAGCTTTACAACATTTCATGACTTATTACAATAAAATTCTCACAAAGTTCTTTCATGAGTTGAGGGCTAAAGACTTGGTTGAATTAGGTTACGCGAGAGTGTGGCACTTACTAGTGATGATTAAACTTAAAGGTAATATTAAAAGTAAGATGATTAGTAATGCATTATTATATCTTCACAAAGACAGCCAAACAAAATTAGAAATTGTGTGGGTGCTGCTCATCGAATGTATGTGATAAACTGATCATCAGCAGCTGTCACCACCTCTACAAATGCAGAAGTTTTGGCAATTTTCTGGTCTGGAGCATTCAGTTGTGTGTTAACACAATCCCACAATCTTCCCATGAGTGGACGTCCCAAGGAATTCACCCAAAGGTCAGACTATGCAATGCTCAGATAAGTTAGGCCTCAGTTAGCATGTTAAAATATTGCGTTCATGAAGAGCGGTCCAAAATTCCTCCACAATGATGTGAGAGACTGATCCAGTCATACAGAAAATAGTTACTTCAAGTTATTGCTCCTAAAGGAGGTTTTACAAGCTACTGAATCATGAAGTGCCCTTAATTTTTAAGATGGCTGCAAACAGTCCTGTGAAAACTTTCTTTGCCCCTCCTCCCCGTACACAGAGTGGATCAGGCAGAGGGCCACTTGTAAATGAAAGTGACCCAAAGTATGAGAACGGATAACCCAAATAATCTCATACTCTGCAAAGCACTTACACATGTCCCCAGTAATGCAAGGGCCAACACTGACTGGACAGGACAAGCAGTTGTCAAGATAAGCACAAAACAGGTAGATGTACAGAGAGATTTCTCAACTTATTGGTGAGACCAAATGACATTTTCAGGCTACTTGAATGTCATTTTTTATAGAGATTGAGAAATGCTTTAATAATGAAAAAAGATATATTCAGAAAGCAAGAATAACCTTGATTGACTTATCAGTTTATTGAACACATAAGCTCAAGTTTTAAAAGATATGTTGGTCTTAAATGCGTCAAAGTGAAATGCAAACACAGGCAGGAACTGCGCTGTGTGTTCTGTTGCAGGTAATCGACAAAAGTGCCAGATAGCGTATAAACGTGTTCAGTCCATACTGCTATATTTCACTAATTACTAATGTAAAAAGTTAAAATTCATAATCAAACACAATCCTAACAGCAGTTCCTGTAGTTCCAAAGCTAGAACTACAGGAATTACCTCTTGTTTGTTCATTTCAAATACAAGTACAGATGCAAAAAACTAACAGCTGTGGTTTTACACAGAATCAAATGGTGTGTCTGTTTTTTTGTTAATAGCTTCTCAGTGTCTTGATGAAAAGCTATGCTAACAGTCTCCTGGCTCCATATTTTGAGTTTGGGGAATCTTCTCATCTCACTCTTGAAAGTAAAGTAAATAAGCTCATTTCCCAAATGTACAGTTAAGCTGTTCACACCCTATCATTCCTACCGTGGGTGGGTGTTCCAGGAAGCGAGCTTCTCCTGCTCGTTGCCGTTTTCCCCTTCTGGTGTATGTTTGTGAGACTAGAGCTCTTCAGTCCCTGCAGGGACGGCTTTTCCTTCTCCAGACAGAGTCGAACTTCATTCAGACACACTGGGGAAGAGGAGTGTGACCCAGACAGTCCACTGTTACTGTGGAACAGAAGGTCAAATGTTAAGCTGCTAATACCCTGAAGATAACAGACATCCTGGCAGGGCGTGTATCTGCATTAGTCGACGATTATTATTCATGCTTTGCAGTTCTGGGACACGGTTTTGAAACACAGTCTTACTTGTGCATTTGTCTCTTTGTATTTAAGTCATCTTTGTAACTGGAAGTCAGCAGGTCAGAGGAAGGAGTTGAGGAAATGCAGCTGTCGTCTGGATAGAACAGATAAGAGAAGAGAAAACATTACAGAAAGCAGCAAAAAACAGCAATTGAAAACAAAGGAATGAGTGAAGGATGAATCAAGAAGAGAAAAACAGTCAATTATATTAATTGTTACATTAAATGATAAATTTCAAAACATCGAAGAGACGAATATCACAAACCTGAGGTGTGGCTGCTCAGTGAGTCAGTGTCTTGTTTATCTAATGACTGATCAGAGAGTTCCTCAAGGAGATTTTGCAACTCCAGGTCTTCAGAGAAGTTCTTGTTGGTTCTCCAGCCTGACAGCAAGTGCACTTTTGGGCTGCCGTCAGTCTCTGTTACACTGTCAGTTTGACCCTGAGATTCAAGGGTTGGGCTAAAGTTTTCCAGTGGAGGAAAGGCAAGGAAAGACAACTATGAGAGTTAGGAATTATTTTTAAAATTAAGTGAGTTATGTAGTAACGTACTGTTTAGTGTTAGATTTGCTGTCATCAGAACCAGGACTGCTGCTTGCTGATGTTGCTCCAGCCCGGAGCCTTCGTCTGGGTCCTCGAACTTGGAAAGACGTCTGTGAACACAAAATGACAAGGGGTATCACACATTGTTGAGAAAGCTATGGTTCCTGATTATGTAAATTACTTGTTTTTAGTCAATTTTCAACAATTACACACCTGTAAAATGTTGGAACTGGACATTATTCAGATTAACAGGATGTTGAGGCTTTATATACACTCACTAATGCGATAAAACATCATGATTGCACCGCCTAACACACTGTTGGTCATTTACATGTCACCAATAGCGACCAACAGTGTGTTAGGTGGTGACACATTCAGTAGTGACCCATTCAAATAACTCTGCTGCAAGGGAGGGAGGGAGGAAGTGGCCTTTTTATGACCGGTCAGTTTCCTTCACACTTCCTGACTGGTAGCTCTGATTAGCTGTGCCGTACCTTTTTTTTTAAAGCTACATTTTTATTTTTTTATTTTTTTACATTTTTTTACAAAAAATAAATAAATAAAATTCAAGAAATTACCTACAACCATATCCTTTTTGGCCTCATTACACAAGTAAAACTGAACATCAGTATACTTGTGGAATGTATGCCAGAATAACTCTCACTGTTTAGAGTTTTATTCCATGCTTCCCACTTGACCTGGTCAAAATTAGCGGATTTGGACACAGAAAGAATCACAGATAGAAGATGAGCCTCAAATTAAAATGTAGTTATAAAGAAGAGCTTTCATATGCTAGAACTTGTTTTGACCACCCATGCCACATGATGGTGTGACTCTTTAAAGTTCACCCCGTGTATTATCAGAATTTAAACATACAGGGCACTGATGCTTGTTTCTTTTTCTCTACATTTTTCTACAGAAACTGTGATGTATCCTTTAATATTGATGCTCCAAGACAGTTATAGAAAAAAGCTGAACAAAAATTATATTTTGGCTTGAGATTGTGATAATTGTAAAGTGCTCACATTTGTTTTTAAAGACTTCAAAATGCGTTTCTCCTGTACTTAAAACTCCTATATGGAATTAATAGCTGCATTCATCTTATTCTAGAGTATTCACAATAATTTGCTCTACTGTTGTAAGTACTGGCAGTTATTTTACAATTTGTGTAGTCCCCTTTTCATTATTGTTCTTTTACTTATTCCTGTTTGTATTTTTATTTACCTCTCCTTTCATCACTTCAGTTAACTCCACTCCGAGTGGGCAGTAATGAGAATCCTCAACTGCTGAGAGCTCCTCCCTTTCTGTCACCGAGTAGTGGGGTGACTGGCCTCGCTCCTTCTTCTTAGGGGCATGCTGGGTATTATAGTCCTGAGGAGGTAACCTGCGGACAAGAGCCAGGCTGTGGTATGCACCGCAGGCCACCTGCAGGAAGAAATACAGCCAGTAAAGCTAAAACAGAACATCACAGCTTTGGAGGTTTAACATGGCAATGAAATTAGATTTTACCTGAATCACATGTCTGCCTGCCAAGTGTTCCACCTTTGGACACAGAGGATAAAGAACACAAGAGTAAATGAACCATTTCATAAATTAACTAATACTTTAAAATGTCTAATATTATTAACATGTACTGAGAAAACGGTTTAACCATTTACACTCGAGCACCTATTTTCCTGTTTTGTGATATTTGTATGAGCTGTATAAATAAATTAGTAGTGACACTTGTTTAACTATTGCTACAGCAGTACTTCATGTCATTTAATTCATTAACAACTTACAACTACATTTAACAGGGAAGGTTTTTTAAATCTTCATTCATATCTATAACAGGAAAAGAGTTGTAGTATTACCTTCTGTGGTTTCCCCACAGGGAAGGTGTTGGTGACCAGGCCGAGTTGGCAGCCACTACCCCACGCCCACAGCTCGTTCTGAGCTGACAGAGCCAGGCTGTGTTCCCGTCCACAGGCAAGGTCCACAATTCGAACCACCACTGGAGGAACGACCTCACCGTCCACCACGATGACAGGACAAGGCTCTGGAACTGTGGGGTAATTTTCTGTTTCATTTAAATCATATTAAGCCTGACATAGAAGTAAATAAATGCCTCTTTTTAACTGTTTCATCTAATTTAACAAGTTTTTATTTGTCAACCTCATATCTACTATCACCATTGGTGCTTTAAAAATCAGTTTTAAGGCCTCATAAACACGTAGCTGGTAAATTAATATCAGCATTTATAAAGAACGTAAATAAAAAAATAAACCATGTTGCAAAAAATGGGAGGAAGCACTGACAGAAAATGGAAGTTTCACAACAATGGATAAAAGTAATGAGAAAAGAAAGTGTTGAATCTCTGACAAAGAACAGAAGTAAAAGATAAGCGAGAAAGAAGCTGACGGAGGTAGTGAGGAAGGAGGGAAGTTACAATGGAGAGCAGAGGCTGAACACAAGGGTAAAAGTTAGGAACATTCAGAAGAAAGGTGTTAACTAACCGGTGATGTTTGTGACTGTACCCTTCTCTGTTTGCCCACACTGTCCTGCAGTATTCTCCCCCCACATGTAGACGCTACCCTGCTCGCTCAGTGCACCGCAGTGGAAGCCGCCAGCAGCCACACGGACCACCGTCTTTCCCAGCAGAGAGACCTCTGGCACCGGAGCAGACACGGGGACGCTCAGATCCCTCCATAAAAGCTCTCCAAATGAATACACCTGACCACCTGAAAGACAGTAACATCTGAGAAGAAATGCAGTGATGAAGCATAAATGAAAGTGGGGCCTTCTTTACTACAATCAAACTTACCCTGTGCGAGCAGGAGGCCGTGGTGTTCCCCCAGGGAGACCTGCAGCACGGGCCTGGACAGCAGCACCCTATCTGGACAGAGCTGCCTGCTGTGGCCCGCTGAATGCCAAACATGGAGGAGTCCTCGGTCTGGAGATGTGGGAGCCTGCTCATCTGTGAGGCTGCAATGAAGCGTGAAAGATTAAATAAGCAAGTCTTAATAAGTCTGTGCATTCAGATGTGATCAACCTGAACAGATTCTCCAAATTCTGCACCTGGAAACCACTACTGCAGAGATTAGATGTGGTTTAGTGACACAACTTTGAGTGACAGATGGATTATATTCCATCACATCCATCTGTCAAACAATAATTATTTGCTCAATGTCTGCCGGCCCTGACACGCAATTTAGTTTTGAAGTAGACGAACAAGTCTGTGCAGCTTACACAGCCCTCATACTGAACTAGACACAAATATATGACAGGATTGGGACTAAAAATTAGCTTAGGGTATAGAACTTGTGGCATGTGGCACGTGTTTATGATATATACACATGTTCCTGTACCAATAAACAATAAATAAACAACTGAGTATAGGCACACCTAGTAAGGTTCTGATATTCCTGTTTGTATGTAATCAAAGCTGAAAATGTTACAGATACAGGATTTCTGAGTATGTTACAATAGAATTTATTGTTTCTCTGCACTTTAATGGGGAACATAATTCACAAAATAGACATCATGTAGTATTCAATAACAGTGGAATTTACTGACTGAAACTCTAAATTAATCAAGATTGTATTTACTGAGGGCACGGTCAAGGGAGCACAGACAAAGGTATCTCCCCTGCTCACCATCAGCTTTAAGGCACTTCAGCACTGGCATTACTTTTCAGACCTAGAAGCTCTGTCTATTCTTTTTATACAGTACAAAACCAAACCAAAACTCTCACATTATTAAAAAATGTACTTCTGGTATTGTGTATTTTCTGTGTGATTATGAAATGCACACACCACTGTGGGAAACTTTTGAATAACCCCTCATTTCTTCATATTTTGCTTTCAATAAGTCAGACTTCTACATTTTTTAAAGTAGTCTTAAGCAATAGTTCTTCAAGCTTTCTGGAGATCTCTGAATTCTTTTTCTTTGGTCATTCCAGTCCCTGTATCCGGCCATTTTAAGATTAATGCTTATTTGGTTTGGTTGTTAAACTTACCCTATGAATCACTAAAGTATTAAAAAGGCACCTAACTCAAGAGATGAACCATGGTTAGGGTAAACACATAACAGTGAAACTTGCCAAAGAAGCAATTCTTAAATTTCTATCTTTATATACTCTATTACAAGCAGCCTGGCACAAAACACATCATTTGTTCCAGTTTCTTTATTTGACTCTACAAAAACATTGGAGGAATCACTAGCTACACTCCATGAGACAGGAAGAGGAAATGATGGATGGAAATTACTGGTGTGGTTTGCAGGGTGGAAGAGCAGGGCTTTGAGGAGCTGGTTAAAAACATCCCAGGTAAAAAAATATTGTTTAGTCTGTAACAATAGTGTGCAGCTTCTGAAAAAGTTACAAGGTTAATTTATTTTTTCATTTCTACATTTTAATTTAGGTAGTCTGTAATAATAGACAGCATCAGAAAACAAGGATGCCCATCATTTACTTACAGTTATGAATGTTGATGCCTGTAATCATCAGTAAAACCTTGTTCAGAGCTTGTTTTCCTCTATTATCAGAAATATCAGAATCAGATGAGAAAATTGAAGAGCAATTCTCTCAGTTCAAAAGAAGACACAGTCACTCAATAAAATTTTATTTAATTAATATAAAGAAATGAGGAATGACTCAAGACTTTTGCACAGTACTGTAGTTATAACCATTAGCATAAAAGTTTCGCTTGAGCTGTAGTGGAAATGAAATTATAGAAGAACTAATGTTTACTGGAATACTTATTTACTGAACAGAAAAGGTTCAATAAGTAAGGTTTAATTAAACTTTAATTGTTATTGTTTTTGAGTAAATGTCCACCAACAGTGATTTTTTTCTTATGTTCTCTTCTATGACTTTCAATATCCCTATGAGAAGAGCATGCTTGTTTATATTTCTGTATTTGTGAATGTCGATATATGCCCATTTGTGAATATATGGAGCTAATGAGAGCTTAATAAAACACACAAAAAAAACTTGTAAGTTGCAAAGCAGTTTCTCTTAGATTAATGGTATGAACTTTGTGTTTTAATGTACATAAATAAAAGCTTAACACACTGCTTGAGAGATTGTCCAAGATTAAATGAAGGCTAAAGGTATAAAGGATCTTGCTTTTATGTTCAACATGTTTCCACTTAAAACAAGTTTCTCAGAGATTATAAAGCCAAGGTCTGCTGAAAGCGCTCCTATGTGCTTACCTTGCCTCTGGAATCTCCATCACTTCAGGCTCCCCATTCCTCAGTACACTTATGACACTTGTATGTTCATTTCTTCAAAGCTCTTCTTTGTTTTCCCTCTGAATGACTCAGCTGATAGGAACAAAGTGAATCCTCTGTCCTGCTGCAGTGCCTCGTTGGTTTATCAGGCTCCAGGGGCTTATTTGGTACAACAACCACAAAGACACATTCAGTTTATCACTTGATGCAACTCTGGCATGTACCAAAAACACTTAAGTCATTATGTCAGTTGGTTTTCTCTGGTTCAGATGTAATAACATGCAATAACATTTGTCCCAATGTTTGCATATGACTGAAATGTGGTCAAGAGCTGTTTTCCAAGGCATTTATTTACAGTTGTCCACTATTCAGGTGTAAGTTTTTAATTTATTTTTTGTTTATGGCCCTTTATGTGGCTGCACATAAAGGGACAATAACCAAATCTGTAACACAGAACAGGGTAAAATATATTAGAAAACATTAACACTGATTTTCAGCCTCTTGTGCAGCACCCTGTACCCTAATACATCACTTTATTACATGAAAAGTGACATGGTGAAGGAAGCGATATTTACATAGATCATGTATCACATAAATCCTGTTCTTCAGTTTACAGGAGATATACTCTTTGATGTAAACATAGTTTCCATTGATCAGGTTGTTAACAGACTTGATGTTTTTGATGTAATCACAGTTTATCCAGGTTCCTTTACTGTGGTCTCAGAGTACTGACATGCTTAAAGTATCCTGTCCTTGACACTTTGTCTTTAAAAGTTAACTTTTAAATATTAATCATTGTAGCCTCACAGAAAGAAGGTCCTTGGTTTGAATCCACTGAGTGAATCCAGAGTAAAGAGAAAGGCACCTGTTTCATTAGGCCTCATTAGGCCAGCCAAGATTTGCTGACTGAGTCTATGTGGTAGCCATGAGAAGGTTGTTCCCCTATGACAATGGGGACTCCAGCCCCCCCACAGCCACAAACTGGATAAGCATAAAAAGATTGATGGGCAAACAGAACATGCCCTATATCCATCCTATTTATTATGTTCTATCATCATTGCCATTTTCTAGATAATAAAGTCCTAAAGAAAACTACCTGAGCTGGCTGCTTTGCACTTTTATGGGTATATCTGGTATCTGGTAATATGGCTCTATCACTATGGACTCTCGGGAGTGAAGCTCAAGCTAACATACAATGACCCATGCTTTGAGTCCCTAAAATAGTTGGATGTCTGATCTCTGACAGAACTTGTGGAGGTCTGTAAAAAGCACAGTTTGGCAGGTAGAGCAATGATATTATATTTACAGCTTCTGATATCCAGAGGACATAATATTCTTTAAAACAGTCCAGATCAGGTGAATGGTATTACAGTTATTAATGCCTATTATGGACAAACACATTTTCATCCAAATTCTGCGCGAAATCCCCCACTTTTATATTAAAAGAGAGAGCCTCTTAATATTATATTTTAAAAAATGTGACGGTGACTTATGAACATAAGTAACTCTGCTTTTAACATTAACTTTAGCTCGACTTCTTAGTAATTTCTTTCTTAAAATTTGCCAAACATTTCACCTTTGGTTCTTCACGGCGATTAAATCACTTATATACGAAATACAAACACATTACAACGTTGTAATATGATCATCGTTAACTAAAATCGATGCTTTTACATTAAAGGTCAGTTTAATATGACTACGTGTTTGTTTGTTTGTTTTTTAGCTCTATTTACAAAACAGTGGCGGCAACAAAACCCATATCTAATCTGTCTAATAGCTATCTAATCTCGGAAGCTGTTTACTTTCACAGACTGACAGCCATGCTTCTTCTGTCACAGAGTAAAGACAGAAACAACTGTGATCATCTTCATTTTTTTTTTTATTCCCCTGACAGAATTTCCTACACTATCTAAGAATACGAGAGAAAAGCGAATAAAGAAGTTGGCTAGCTCGATGCTACAGCTGCTAAAGAAGCTAACTAAACTCACCGAGCGCCCGTTTGAAGTCGGCGGAAGGCTGCGGAGATTTGTGCTGCGGTCACTGTGAATAAATCCGGAACTGTGTCCAGGTGTCACAGGAGGGGCACCGAGCTACGGCATTTCTTTTTAGATTGTTATTTATTCAAATCAGTGCAGCGCAGTGAAAGCAGAAGTGGTGTGGTTGTTGTTGGGAGGAAACTCTGCGATGGCATCCGTGCAGGGACAAACTTTACAGCGGCGACTCACCTGTTGCTGCAGCACGCGAAAGAAGCTCTAGTATACAGAAAGAAAAATAGGGTCTACTGTAGCTCTGTTTCCAGAATACAGTCTGAATGGCGTATCATCTTTTTCAAATCCAGTTATCTGTTTTATGTGGAGACTCATGAGTGCCAAAATGAATTATAGAAATACAGATTAAATAATTAATTAAACGTGACATCAATTCATTGAAATGTTAAATAAGTAAACAAGTATTTTATTAAATCTTTTAAATTAAATGAATAGCTATTTAATTAATTATTAAATATATAATTAATTCTTTAATTCATTTTGGCACTCTGGGCCCTCCACTATTGAGTTGCCTAGCCTAGCTACTGGTCCCACCTGATGTATAACCAGTTCTCTTAACTGGAAGCATTTATATTGAATATTCAGGTATTTGCACTTTATTTGAGTATTTGTTTTTTCTGACAAGCTTTTACTTTTACTGCTTACATTTTCAAACAGACTAGGGATGGACGGTAATTCGTTAATGCACTAAATTCAGTAATTACATTAGAATTATGTTATAACTTGTGTTAACAAAAAGGTCTTCAGTTATCTGCATGCTGGATGGATAGAAATGAAAAAGCTCCCATCAAACAGCATTTTTTTTCTTCCTGTGTACTTGATTGATAATCAAATGACATGCTAAGTAACTAAAGCTTTAAGATAATAGAATAAGGGCCAGAGTTGCTAAACAGAATAAAATAGCATGTGAGCATGATCCCCAAATAGTTCCAATAGGTGTGGTTAGTTTTACGGGTGTTTCAAAAAGCTGTACTATTTTCTTATCGCATGTCATGGATCGCTGTGTGGCAGGCAGGAGGAGGACCCAAAATGCAAAACTCACAGACACGGGGATGAACTCAAAAATTACAGCTTTAATGCTGGAGAGGCAGAACGTAGGAAATACAAAACTAAACTGGGAAAACTAAATACAAAGCTCGCCAAGAAACACAGGGAAGAACACACACAACATGAGGGAGAACGCGACACAGAACTGAGGGAGACGCAGACATAAATACACGGAGGGTTAACGAGGGAAGTGGGAGCACACGGGGAACACAGGTGACACTGATAATCATAACAAGACACGGCAGGAGTGAACACCACACTGACGGGAGATGGGCAAAGTAAAACAGGAAGAACAGAGGTTCAGACAGGAGGAGAGAGAGCACGGGGAAAACACAGACATAACGGGCTGGGGAAAACAGAATAAACACAAAGAGAGACGAGGGCTCATGAATACACAGAGGGGCACACAGGGGGTAAGAGTCACGAAGGGAACACACTTGGGGAACAACACACCAGGGCAACTCAGGAAACATGGCCTAAATAAGGAACAAAATACAAAAATACATGAAAACTAAGAATACTGGGCCAACATGGCCCAGGACCATGACATCGCAGGTATAATATCAAGTTCAGGTAGGACATGCTTTTTTCAGCATTTATATTAGGACAATTAGCAGTAAGTTGCTTGTTGCTGACATTAGTAAACCAGTTTGTACTCTTGATTTAAATATTTTCCTTCTTATATTTTGCACTTTGAGACAGTGAAACTCAACTTGCAACAGGATCAGATCTTACACGCAATCTCGTCACTTCGCTCTCTTTAAAAATAGTACTTTTTTTGCACTAAAATCCAGTTTGTTCTGGTGCAGTGCATTAGTAAATCTACCTCTAACTCTATTATGTGTATATGATATAATGCTAGGTTACACAGGGAAGTCTGTGTGGAGTCTCCCTGTGTTTGCATGGGTTCTCTCTGCCCACAGTCCAAAGACATGCATGTTAGCTTAGTTGGTGATTTCAAAATTGCCTTTAGATGTAAATGGTTAAATAGATGTCTGTTTCTCATTGTTGTCCCTGTTGGTAGACTGAAAATCTGTCCAGGATGTACTTCTCCTCTTGAGACAACAACTGGATAGGTGCGAGGCTTCCTAAGACCCTGAACTGGGTGAGTGAATAAGAAAAGGATTTGATGTATTATAGATACCAGGAGTGTATAAACAATTATAATCATATCAGGTGCAAAATAATTCATAATAATGAATCAATACTTATAGTCTCATGATATATAATATAGATGACTCTGGATAACGTATGATTTTACTTTAGGAATAGTTTGATGCTAGTTTTTTTTTTCTATTATTAGGCTACTCAAGAGTGTAAATATTTCTTTCACCACTTTGTAAAACAGCTATTCCATATAATTTTTAAACTCTTGTGTTGTGTAGTATTTCTACTCTGCTTTTTAATGTCTGGTTACATTTTTCTGGTTTCCTGTGGATTTCCCCTGCCTTGTTTTTGCCATGCCATCCCAAATTAAAGAATCCTGGAAATGCTCTTGTCCCTTTTAAATAGTTTCCTGGAATAAACACTGGGAAAATATAGAACACGGATATGATGGCAATTAGTGCCATTATAGGTTAAAAACATGAACACCAACCATGAAAGCAGTTTTGCAAGGGGAAGCGGTACTATTGAAAGAATGCAAACACAGGATGTCTAGATTAAAGTGGCATATTTATCAAAGAAAAATACAACATTTGATTATAAAACACATCAGGCACATTTAGGTGCGACACATCACCTAAACATACAACAGAATAAGTTTTAGCCATCTAACTGCATGAAGAGGCTGTTGGAAAACAATTAATGTTCAGGTCTGATGACGCGATTCCAAAAACTGATCAAAAAAGATAACTATAAGTTGTTCCTCGGGTGAATTTAATATAATTAAATAGCAAGACTAATGCATATGGATGTAAGTGCAGGCCTCAATGCTCTGTGTTGCTCCTCATGTGGGCTTTCAAAAAACAGAGGTCTTTGAGCTGCAAATACATCAACCTCTCAACTGGAGGTACAACTTTACTGCAAGCTGCATATTTACAATCACCTGGAATAACCCCATGCTTTAGCTAAATTAAAATTACACATTTGTTTTGGTAAGTGGTCATTTGTTACACAGTATCTGTTTGTATTGTACCTCAATCCTGTTTGATGCAGTGCCCTCCAGAGGAGGCTTTTTTGAGCCTTTCCTTCAGTTCATTTAAAACCCCTCATACAGTATTTATGACAAATATGTTGCTTCACAACTGTGGTTCCTCACGAGTCATTCTGTAACAAATCCTTAACTTAACTGTGGTGTTTTGTGTTTGTATTTTAAAACTTTCAACTTGTAGGCTATGTAACAGCATGCCTCCCTTTCTCACTTACACTCACAGGCAACAGTGTTGCCAGCGTGTTACTTTAAAACACTGTGACGCATACGAGTGACCTAATCGCTTAATTGTGGCTTTTCCCTTCCCTTTCCTTCCTTTCATTTCCTTTGCTTTCCTTTCCTTTCCACGGGGATCTTCACAGCTACGTTTTTTTTTTTAAATCCTAGCATGATGAGTCATAAGAAGTCTGTTACGAATACTCAAAACAGTGCTCAATCATTTTTAGCTGTAGACACTTTTTTTTAATAAACAATTTAAGTAGCATAACACCCTTTCCTTTCCTTCCTTCCTTTCCTTTCCTTTCAGCCATGTTCGTGATCAGCTCTCGTTTGCCTTTTTAGTGTTTTCTATATAAAAGCATCCAGCAGGTTTTGGCTCAGACTTTTACAGCCTCTCATAAAACAGGGGGAAGAAAGGAAGAAAGGGCAGTGAATTCAGAGGGAGAAAATCTAATATTTTGCCTTCTTGGAGCTGAACATGAGACATTAAAGGATCACAGCTGCTGGCAGTAGCTTCTGATGTGCGCTTTTTGTTGGCAGTCTAATTTTCAGTTTCCATCACACAAACGTCTCACTGCTGTGAAATCTAGCTCATCTAAGGAGACACATTGCTCAAGTCGCTGCTGTTCTCATGATTTCATATGCTCGTCAAGTCATCACCATGGGACCGGATTACTTCAAGTTCATGCGTAGCCGAATAATAGTATAGCTCTTTTTCTCATCAATATTTGCCTAAAAATAATTTTTTAAAAGTCTGGATTTCACATAGCTAAGCTAAGTGCTTAATAAATGGCAAAAAAGTGCTTTAAGGACACAATTTGCTAACATTCATCTTTAAAGTTAATGAATGAGCCTCTTACCATTAAGGTAAATCTTGAATCTTGTTAAATTAAAATGGCTTCTGTTTGGAAATCGCTGTTTTTCATGACATCAAACTTTTAAAATCAATGTCTTTTCCAATGTTAATCTAAAACGGTGTGACAAAATTACTGCAATCTTTTCCTGAACAAGTTTACATTGTTGTAATTCTCAAACTCTGAACAAAGTAGAAGAATCTCTGGTTGATCAGAAGAAAAGGGAAACGTGGCAAGCTAACTCGTGAAAGCAAGGATGCAGTACTTTTAGTATAAATGGAGGCTGCACTTATCACACAAGAAAATACTGAGGACGGCAAAGGTGCTTGCAAGTACAGTCACCAGACATAAATATGCAATCAGCCAACCAAATGGTAGCAGCTTAGTAGATTTAGGAACACAGACATGGTGACGAATTGGTAAGAATGAAGATTTAAGTCACTTTGAATGTGGCATGGTCGTTGATGCCAGGCAGGCTGGATCTTATTATTACAGAAACTGCTGATCTGCTGGGTTTCACCCACACAACCATCTCTAGGGTTTCCATAGAATGGTCTGAAAAAGAGAAAGTATCCACTGAGCGGCAGTTCCCTGAGAGAAACCACATAATATGCTGAACCTTGAAGCTAATGGGCTACAGCAGCAGAAGACCACACTGGGTGCCACTCCTGTCAGCTAAGAACAGGAAACTGTGGCTTCAATTTGCACAGGCTCACCAGAATTGGGCAAAAGTTTGTGAAAATGTTACTTGATCTGATGAGCCTCAACTTCTGCTACAACATTCAGATGGTAGGTTCAAAATTTGTTGTAAAAAACATGAAAGCGTGGATTCATCCTGGCTTGTATCACTGGTTTCTTTGCACACAACCACCTTAACAACTTATTTATGCTGCCATGTCAATATGGATCAAAATCTGTGAGGAATGGTTCCAGCACCTTTTTGAACCTGTGCCATCAAGAATAAAGGCAGTTGTGAAGGGAAGAGTGGTTACACCCACATCCTAGCAAGGTGTACCTAATAAAATGTCTGGTTGTAGTTCATGTAAATCTATGTAACCTGTAATTTCAAACACAAAATCTGTTCACATCACTGACAAACAGTCGGTAACCTGATTTCGTGACCCGAGCAGCCTGTAATTCCCTCACCAAACCCTCATAAAATATTACTGCTGCTGGAAACAACACAACCTGGGTTTACAAGACTGCAGAAGCTGTATGTGTGTGTGTTTGTATGTGTTTGTGCACGTGTGTGTGTGTATGTGGGTAGAACCATGCAGGGTTGCAGCCAGGCCACAGAAACACAGCAAGAAAGGCGGGTTTTACTGACCGCAATGTCGTGAGGAGTAAGTAACATACACACACACAAACACACACACACACACACACACACACACACACACACACACACACACACACACACACACACACACACACACACACACAGCAGTCTTAGGGAAAATCAGGTAACACCGGTCATGTTTAATGTAAATTGTAAACATATTATAAAAAGCGTTCTTTCACATTTATTCTCTGTTTATTCTCTCTTTGATACTTTGATAAATTAATATCATTATCAAATAGCTCTTCTAATATTTTTTCATTTGGAACTCCCGGGTTGAAATGATCTTAACACTGTAGTTTGTTTTTTAGAGGATCTTTTTCTGAAAGTAAAATGTAAATCTAGTTGACATCTAGTATTAAAATGCAGATTTTAGGTTGAAATGATTTGACTGCTGCTCTGGTGTTTCCTCAACAGGTGAATCTCCTAAAGTTAAGTTGTGTAAATGTTTTTTTCAAGGATAAATTGAACTTTGTTTCAGAGACAACATGGGAGGGGTTTCGTTTTAACTATCTGGCACTGGAAGTGCTGTGCGTGTGTGTGTTTGTAGGCAGTATATTTAAAGAACATTGAAAACACATGTCTGGAGCTTGATAAAGAATATTTTAGGCAGTGGGTAATTTGGCATGATCTGTGCGCACACACACACACACACACACACACACACACACACACACACACACACACACACACACACACACACACACACACACACACATACAAACAAGTTTACCGACGGGCTGGCTTGGATGGAAGAAGTTTGACCTCATGAAAAATAACATATAAAATATCTTCATCAGATACGCTGTGAAGATCTTCAGTATAACATGCACTAGATCAATTTAAACATGTTCTCATATAGAAAAATACAGACCTGTTACTGTGACTTCATGTTAACTGTAACTGTGGGAACCTGGTGAACTTTATGATTAAGAAAATAAAAACTAAACAAAGGCCTTCACACATCTAAAAAGAAGATAATATAGCCGTTTCCCTCTCTGTCTTAATTTGGAGTACTAAAAGCATCAAAATGTGAGAATATAGTAACATTAACTGTTTTGATGAGTACTTTGTTTACCTTAGATCAATATCAGTTGATTCCTAGAGTAATCTGAATGCTACACCTTGTGAATGTCCTTTGAAAAACTAAGCACACACCATGATTCAGTAGCTGTAGCTCATAGAGCCGCCTCTATCAGCATTAACTTGGAGTAATCATTTTCTCTACGACTTTAAAAGTCTCTTACATCATTGTGGAAGAATTTTGGCCCACTCTTCTTTGCAGTGTCATTTAGGTTCATTGAGTTTGCAGATCTTCTTATACATACAGCTCTCTTAGGGTCACACCATTGCAGTGTGGTTGATCTGAACTTTGAGTGGGTCAGCACTTTGATTCCTTTCTTTTTCAGCCACATGTTGTAGATATACTGCTTTTGAATCATTGTTCTGTTGCATGACCAAGCTTTATCTGTCAGATGGCTTAACATGTGATTTTAGAACTTCCTGTTAAAAGGGAGTTTTTCCTTCCCGCTTTTGCCACAATGCTTGCTCATAGGAGGTCATATGATTGTTGGGTTTTTTGTCTGTATGGATTATTATAGGGTCTACCTTACAATATAAAGCACCTTGAGTTGACTGTTGTTGTGATTTGATGCTGGATAAATAAAACTGTAAATTTAATTGAAGGAAACTGCCGAAATGTCAGATTTTACAATTTCCATTACAATTGAGAGTTGATTATGCAGTCTCTTAGACTTAAAAATGTAAAGCAATTGTCCAAAATAGTCTGGAGCCTATGCATCCACCATTAATATGCATTTTGCCTACTGTCTGACTGAAAATCCTTGGATAAAGGACACAAAATTATTTATAAAAAATGCAAAATGATGATTGTTTGACTTGATTTGAAAATATGAATGGAAACATTTTTTCTTGCAGCCAGAGCTGTAAGGTCAGTGGGAGGAACGAGGAGACAGCAGAGGGAGACAGCGTCAAACACCATACAGATCTATACAATCTCACCCTGAAGAGATGTCAGATTAAGTGATAATCAGAGCTCATGAGCTAAAATTTTACACAATCATTTTTAGAAACAACATAAAATAAAGTAAATGAACCACTGCAGTGATCACAGGCTTTATACAAAGAATGTTTTGAAAAAGCATTTGAAGAATCAGTTTTTAAAGTTTCACAGTAAAAAATATATTATGTAATTTTAAAGCTGAGCAAATTTAAGTAAATAGATTTAATTATCCCTCAGTGTGTTTGTTGCCAACAAAAATAATAATATGAATTAATTTGAATGCCTTTAATCTGTCATGCACTCTTTCGCCGCTGGATACATCTGCATGGACCGACACAGTGTGAGCCCAGCCAAACAAAAACTGATGCCAAGGCCAAAAACCTGTCATCAGCATGTCACGTTAAAATTGCCAAAGGGTTAATGCATGAAAGTCATAGACACCTGGCAGATAACTTTTCTTTCTATAGAAGAAGAAGTTTTGCTCGTAACATTACGTAGTATCAGTTCTCAAACCTGCTGCTTCTCAAAAGACACCAAACTGGCTCCAACTGGCAGCACAATGGTGGAAAATATTTGAGTGCATGAGTGAAAAAAGCCCCCAAACTGCGATACAATTACTTATAATTATAATTAAATTAAATGGTATAATTATGAAATTTTGAGCAAAATGCTAAAATAAAATATTTTACTTTGTTTCAGAACCCAGACATAATATTGTTACTTGCAGTTAGAGTTTGTATTCTCTGGCTGTTAAATCCCTAGGTTTCACAATGAGCATGTTATTTATAGATCCTTAATTTGGCCTTGTTTAATTGTTTCACACTATAATGCAAGACTAGTGGTATAAAAAGCCTCCACTCTGGAACGTGTATTGACAACACTCCCATTTTTTTTGGTGTGAAAAACGTTGGTTTAGTGTGGACATGACAGAAAAAGAGAGCAATAAAAAGAGAGAGCAGTGACCATCTGGCTCAGGTCAAACTCCCACTGAGTGATGACCGCAGCAGTGTGTGCATGTGTGTGTGTGTTCCTCGCAGAGCAAGGTGATGAACACAGCTGGGTGTCAGGACCTCAAACCCACAGGAGGCCTCCCCCGTCTTAATCCTGTTACTCTACCAAGTACCCGTCTCCCTCTTTCAGCTCCTATAATTTCCCCCTTTTCCTCTCATTTTGGTTTATTTCTCTTCATCAGCCAAAAACACACTTTTAGAGCAGAGAACTTCAGTAATACAAGCCACACAAGCTGGAAAAGAGCTCTGTGTGAAGCTTAGTGGGGCAACCATTGTGATTCACCTCCTCCATTACTTTGCATCAATTAGCACGTCACCTCCAAGACTTTTGTGTGCGCGTGTGTGTGCGCGTGTGTGTGTGTGTTCTGTGGGGGAGGGTAAGTAAAGAGCCAGGACAATTGTGTATACTCACTTAAATAACAGAGATCTAACAGGCTACTTAATTTAATCTCAACCCAGTATAACAACAGCTGTCAGGGAGACATGTACTGTTGCTGTGACGCTTAATTTAATGTTGCTGTCTGTTTCCATGTATGCTTCACTTAAAGCTGTCTGTAGTCTGGGTATATTTTCTCAGTGTTGTTGCATGGCTTTTGTGTGGATTTATTGACCTTTGTGGTATTTTGTCGACAATGCGATCAGTATTAAGTGCACTGACAACAAGTTAGAAAAAGTGAGTGCAGCATTGCATAACCTGGATTTGCTCAACTGGTGTTTTTGCACCTAGACTGCTTCGACAGAACTCTGCTACATGCTTAACTCATGACGTGGTTCTTATCCTAAGTTCTCAAGGCTTTACTTTACTTCACTTGCTTAAAGTGCAGCTCTGTTGTAGTTTACATTCAACCACGAGCAGAAAGAGCTAACATAATGGACTGTGATGGTATCAGTGCTTTGGGAATGCACATGCTGAGGCAGCTTTCAAATTCAACGGGGCCAGTATTTAACATACCTATTCAAGGTGAACACACACTGGACCACTGCTATGCAAGTTTCTCCCACTGTGCCTTTTGAAGGGCTGATTGTGTCTCCATTTTTGCAGTTCAAACTAGTTAAACCAGTTCAAATGTCTGTCGGTGGAGTGATCATACTATCAGATGCCACTGTTTTGACATACAGATTGACAGATTTGTCAGATCTTGTGATGGCAAAATGTAAAAGTGATTCTATTCTAGGGTAGAATCCCCAGCTAACTGCAATGAACTGATTTATGCAGTTTTGGGCTGTGTTCACATCTGATCCCTAGACAATGTGAGGATAGTAAAGTAAGGATAATTTTCCACAGCTGCTCTTTCTCACATCTAGCACACAGTAGGAAATAGCCCACTTCAGACACCACTGAAAATACTATATTTGATTTAGACACGAGTGCTGTCTAAGCGGAGTAAGCGGGAGGCCTCACACTGCACGCATTCTGGCTCAGGGTGAATTCATCGCGCATGCTCCTATCTGCAGGAGTGCAATGTGACATCACACAGACGTTGTAAAGAGACAGCAGGGGAAGAGGAAGCTCACCCCAAATGTAGTGGTTTTGAGTGGTACATTTGAAATACTCTGCAGAATTATCCTTTCCAAAAATGATGACCGCTGGTGAGAGGATTATTTTAGTGACAGCGTGACAGGTTTTAAAACTTAATGGCATACTCTCTCAGCTTAGCTGTAAGGTTGGCTAGCTGAATGCTTATTTTGGTAGGTGGATGTTCAACACCAACAACAATCTAAATACAAACAGAATGCAATGATTTGCAAATCTCATAAATCCATATTTTAATGATTACAACATTCAAAAACTTAACATCTGGTTAAAATGAGAAAATGCACCAATTTAAGAAAAAAAAACACCTGTGTAGCGTCCCTTCTTTTAACAACGCTCCATAAATGTCTGTGAGCTGATGAGATCAGCTGCTGGACTTTTGGCAGAGGAATGTTGTCCCATTCTTGTCTGATAGAGGATTCTCGCTGCTTTTGTACTGCAGATGACGAGATATTTAAAGTCTTCACAATTTAATGTTGAGGAACATTATTCTGAAATAGTTTCAAAATTTGTATTTTGCAGACTGGTGAACCTCTCCCCATTTTTACTTCTCAGGAAATCTGTGTCTCTAGGATGGTCTTTTTTCGCTGGTCAGTCATGTTACTGACCAGCAGCCAGTTAATCTAATTAGTTGCAAAATGTTCCTCCAGCTGTTTTTCTTTAGTACTACTTTCTTTTCCAGGCTTTTGTTGTCTCTGTGTCATCAAATTCAAAATAAGCTAGTTTAAATGTTTTTGGTAAAATCTCTTAGTTTAAACATTTGATATATTTTTGCCATTAATAAAATATGGGGTGAAGATTTGCAAATTATATATATATTTTTAATTTATTCTTCTGTCACCATCTTGCCAGGTTTAATCATTAAAATTATTTTGTTGTCTTCAGGAAAAATATATGACTTTGGGTTTAAACGCGACCCTTTACACTGTTAACTATTTTGACTTTCTTTTATAAGCTAAACGGTGGGTCTTTCTAATCACATAGCTTTGTTAACGAAACCTAACTAAACTGAAACTGAACAATGAAGTAAGGAGTCTATTTTTGTTTTGCTTTTCCTCACAGACATTCATACAGTACTTTATTGTATTCATTTTAAGCTCTTTATCTGTCTGTCCACACCTACATCCAGCTTAAAATCACCAGTTAACCTAACATGCATGGCTTTGTATTGGAAGCTCAGGGCATTAGTGCATTTGTGAAAACAGCTCTGAAGTCACAGGCTTCGGGCTTTGCACCTCGCCGTGCACCTGGATCTTTGACTTCCTGAAGGAAAAAGGGCTTGAGTGCTGAGAAAAAACCCCAACCCCACCTCCTCACCACTGACAGTGAGTGATGTGGACTTAAGACTGTTTTCCAAGGGCCAGTGAGTAGGTGTAATGACAACAAAACCCCCCAACTCAACATCAACAAGACCAAAGAGATGATAGTGGACTACAGGAAGCTGCAGGAGACACCACATCCCTGCTGGGAGGGTTAGAAGTCTGACTATCTTTGGTGTCCTGACGGGACTGTTCACGCAGACATGGTTAAAATGCTTCTTTTAAAGACAAAGTGTTGCATGTACCCAGCTATGCTCCAAAATCTTTTAACTCCTGATTTGGCAACACTGTGCTCACAGCCACAAGACTCTCCAGAACAGTAGAGCAAACCACTGGCAGAGAGCACCCTGTCATTTTTGACACCACATTCGTTGTCAGAGTGGAAGGCCCATATGATGATCTATGCCACCCAATGAACAAACTGTTTACCCCTCTGCCATCTGGCAGATGGTGTCAGTGTCATATCTCAAACCTGCAGGCTCAGTGACATTTTCCTATCTCCAGGCTCCATGAAGACTTGCACTGGGTCACTTAGACTCATCTGGCATTGATTACTGAAGTGCCCCTGTGACTTCATCAGCCAAATCATTCATAATATTGATGATTAAATGTGCTCTTATATGTTTAATCATCAGATTTGTTTTCAACATGTGTTTAGTGTGGTGGTCCATTACTATGGTCCAGTCTAAAATATCCCAACATGCAGTAGAAGGATTACGAGTGAATATTTTACAAACAGTCTTAACTGACAGATGAAGAATCCTGCTGACTGTGGGGAGCTCCACATTTTCCTCTGGCACCATCATGAAGCTGACATTTGTGGCTTTAAGAGCCAAGTCTCAACAACTGTTGGATGGATTACCGTGAATTTTTGTACACACATTTAAGCCCCTGCAACACGAATAAGAATAACTTTGGTGACCCCGCCCTGTAGTTTGTCCAGTATTTAAATGTATCACCAAATACCTACAAAACCAATGACGTCCCCAGCATATTTAAATAAAGACACATATTTACAAGTTGGTAAATGAGAGTGTCATTGTGATTTATAGGACAAAAAAAGGTGACTAATAATGGTTTAAAGTTGAACAATAAACATTTGAAGCCGAACCCCATTGTTTTCATTCAAATCAGAGTTCAGATTTCCAAACCCAAACACTGAAGAAGAAAGCTGTCACTGTCTTAATGCTTTTTAACTGCGCTGTACAGTATGTTTGTGTTCCCAGCCGTTTAGAGTAATGGCAAGAGTGACGCTATATAAACAAGACCTGCCCAGGGTTTATAACTTATAGTACATTTTTACACCGAACCATTCTCGCACTGACTGTATTTCATTTGACCGAATTTCACTCTTATTTCTATACATGTGAATGGCTCCGATTTTTATGGCCACATAATCTGTAGTTTTTGTCCGAGTAGTAGTTGAGATGTCAGCCAGTGAGCTTCCTGCTGCCTACCACGGTCCGAGCACACACTCTGTTGGTCCAAATAAATCGTTCTTTCATCACAGTGTGTGTGTATGTGTGTGTATGTGCGTGTGTGTAGTCCAGTACTGTAGGCCCTCTGTGTTGCATTGACAGACACAAACCAGCTGCCCGCATTCCTCTCTCCCCCCCACCCTCGCTCTCTCTCTCTCTCTGCTGACTTCTTATGGTTGATCTCCCCTCCCCCCGCTCAGATGAGTCTCCACACATACTTCTGTCATGCTATATATACTCAGCCATAACATAGAAACGAGGCAAGAGACACCTCGGACGATAAAAGTAAAATAAATCGTCTAGAGCAGAACATAATTTGTTCCTTTTTACACCTTAAGAGCTGCTTTCTAAACTCGTCCTCATCTCTCGAGTTTGAGGTACAATAGCTCCACCTTCTCAGCCAATCAGATCTTTTTCCACTATGTCTTTAGAAACTTGCCTTCACTTGTTTGGTTTAATTCTGCTTTGCTCTGTTGTTGTTAACATTGGTATAGACTCTACTTGGGGGTTGTGTGTGTGTGTTTATTTTGAGGTTAAAACCTCACTAACAGATTTTTTCCCCTCTTTAGTGTTGTGGAAACTGCAAGAGCTGTAAACACATTAATACATTATCACCCTTTAAGTTAAGAGGGAAAATTTGTCAACAGATGGATGCCTATTTACACATCCAGCAGTCATGTAGTAGTGTCATTATTCATTTGGAGTTGTGTTTCTGTCCACCAGATGACTGTGAATCCAACATACGCTGTCCTGTTAGCTCTGTCTTGCTCTCTACTAATTCCTAAGGGAAGTATTGGGTTGTGGTTGCTAAATGCTTCACTATGTTCACAAGCTGGATACTCTGAACTTTGACCGACTGTTGTTCAGCGCATGGGTTTCACCGAATAGAGCTAACTACTACAAGTAAAGACAACGTGAATCAAAAAGATGAAGTTAAACTGGTGAAATTAAAACAAGAAGCAAAAGCTGAATTGCCGTCAGATGAGAATTTTCCATTTATAATTGCGAGCAACACGTTTCACATAAAAGTAGTTGCAATCACTTATAATTAAATTTTAATTGCAGTTTTAATGATAATTACTTTAATTTTAATCACATTATCAAGAGGTTAAGAAAAACGGTCAAAGTAAGCAGGCTAAGTCTTAGCAGTTTCATGGTGACATAAACATGGTAGGATCAGCAAACAAAAACTTTTCTGTTCTCTCTCTCTGTATATGTTACTGCATACGAAAACATAGAAATAAAACTGAGCAAATCAAACTTTTTGACCGTGTTCATCCACGTGTGACCTCTTTTATTCTTTCAGTAAATGTTTGAAAGAAAACATGAATGGGAATGAATAATTTCAAGATTTTTGGCAACTATAATGAGTGTACCTACAATTTAAAAAACACTTAAATATACAACTTTTACAACTATTTCACAATGACTCACACGGTAATTGCCCATGGTCTAATATATGGACTCCTCAGAAACACTTAACATGCTGGTTAGACCAATTTGGTCAGCCAACATTTCATTTAAGTTGTCCTCAGATTAGAAAACCTCCTCAAACCAAACCTAACTGTGTTTGTGCACCTCAGCTGAACATCTAAATAGTAGCTCAGTGTTGGGTTTCACGTGGTGGCACAAATACTTTGCATTACAGCCACTAGAACGGAGCAAACACAGCGCAAACCATCCAAATCATTTTTGGATCATTAACTCTCACCTTACTCTACTGTAAATGTACTTTTTGTTTGTCTAGCCCACTTTTCTACCACTGTTTTGCTTTTCTCCCTTCTCTCTTTTTCTTCTTCTTTTTTTCTTCTCCAGGAAATGTCCAGCTGCAGCAGACCACTGTCTAAACAGTGACTGGCTGTCTGGAAACCCGCTGGACTGCCCACATCTGTTTGACCACTGCAGACACTATCCACAAACATACGCACACACACAAACAGCTACAGTTAGACATGATGAAGTGTGTGGTGTGGCTACTAACTGCTGTGTTTTACACCTCAGACAGAGCCACTGTGTGAGGGAGGGGCAGGAAGAACTCATTTAAAATACAACTATCATCTTACTGGGTACAAATTTATATAAAGCTTATGTTTTTACATGTTTATATCTGTCTGCAGACTTGAATGGCATTTTAGACGTTCTATGGCCTGTATAGTCTAAGAGCTGTTATCATTAAATTAAAGCAAGTTATCTGTGTCCTTTAAGCCTGTCTTAAGTCAATCAAAATGATCAGATTCCTGAATAAAGTCAGCTATCCTTTTGATTTTTCTCCCCTTGTGTTTAAAAAAAGAGCTTGGATAGGGCAGTGTAGTAATATCCTATATTATTCCCTTATGCAATACTTGGTAGTATAAATAAATGTAAAGACCAGCAACATTACAAAACAACATTGTAATTATTACATTTAAACTATAAAAATGTTGATACATTTGATAAGAATGCAACACCATAGCTACATTACAAAAAATAAATTTTGAGCTAAATCAAAATAACTAACTAACTAACTAACTAACTAACTAACTAACTAAATAAATAAATAAATAAATAAATAAATAAAATAATGAGAAGAATGAGGAGAATGTACATATTAGTATGTGGAGTGAATCTGCAAAATATTATGGATGGGGATTTGTAAAAAATGTACAAATATAAATCAGTTTAAAAGCATGGTTATGGAAATGGTCAACATTATCTTTTTTTTTTTTCCAGTGAATATGATGAATATGATGGCCTTCGGTGGTTTGACTTATTTATTTATCATGTAGTTCTATAAATTTTATTTTAATTTTTTTTGACCACAGAGTTGATGGTTGATGTTCATGGTACAACTTTGTAAAAATTATGACCAATTGCAATGTTGGCGTTAGGTAATGTTCTTGGAGTACCACACTGACATTAATACTCACAGACCTGCCACTAATAACATTTTGTTTTCTGTTTTTTTGTTTTTTTCCACTAATATCGCATATGTGCAACTCTGGGAGCATCCTGTAGAGTCTAGCACTTGGACATTGGGAGAAGATGCTTTGTGTCCTATGGTTTGCTGTGTAGGAGGGCCTACATGGATTAAGTGTCTACTGATGGATCCCACAAGGCCTAGATCAGAGTGGGATCAGTTTAGAGCCTGGGTCAAAACCTTGTATTTTTTTTGTTTTCCTTGAGTACACCTGGATAGTTTTTGTGGTGTGGCACATTGCCAGCTGGGAGGAAGATACTGTTGTCAGGGATTTTTATGTGGGGGTGTTCCAGTTACGTTTGTTTACTTTACTCAAATGCAAAGGAAAAATGTGAAAGAGACACTTTCATAAATAAATTGCATTTTAAGATGCTGCTGCCCATCAATGTCAAATTTAGTCACCGTTATTTAATGTAAGAACTCGACTTTCTTTGTCAAAAAAGGTCATTGTTTAATGTGTCTTTGTTTATCAATTATCTTTTTAACTGGTGTTTCCCATTTGACTCTTTGGAACCAAAGTGATTCAGCTGAATTGGTTTTGCTGTTTTTGTTGACTAAAGTCTGTCTTTCTATCATTTTGCCTCAAGCTGGACTAAACCTCTCACATGTCAGGGAGTGAGGTTGGAGTTTCAGAGAGAGGTGAAAGTGCACTGATGTAAAGGAAAGACAAAACAAGAGCACCGCAGCGAAAAGGAATGCAGCAAATTAATTGTTTTATCTCCATGATCTTTTTTCTTTCATAATTGTAATTGAATTTGAAATTACAATTTTTGCAATGGAAAAGCCTTTTATGTTACTTTTTCACGTGTGTTTTAATTTGAATTATATACATATGCCAGATTAAACTACCGGTAGTTAAATGGTTTTTGTTATATTTCATTAGAGTCCAGATGCCCCGATGACCATTGTGTGATCGTGATGGATTGATTTATTGCTTCAGTCCATTTATTCATTCACTCTAGTGTATAACATCACCGTGTCTGTAACACTAATCAGATGCTGTCTGACAAACTACACTCCTGAGAAATCAAAGTTTACTTTCAAAATCAATAGCTTTAATAGCTGGAGTTTTTGATTATTACACCTCTGCATTAGTGAAACTAGCTTTCCTGCTGGAAACACTGATTGGGCTGTCCTTTAATAACCCTATTAGCCTAAATATCTCACACTTTAATCTAATTGCTTATTTCTAACATTATGCAAACAATGAGTGACCCTTGCCAAATCATATTAATGTCTTTTTTTGAGTATCCTGGTAAATTTTGCAGTTTAGTTTTTCCCCCTCCTCCACTTTGAACCATCAATAAAACGTGCTTTTTCAGTAATCAGTGTATTGCCTGGTAAGATAACATTAGGGTCAGTGTGTATTGATTAGATCAGAAACAAAGGCAGCACATTATCAACAAGGTTTTAAACTGATTTTTATCAACAAAACCATAACATTCCTCTGCCTTTTACAACTTTTTTTAAAGATGTTACTGAATCCACTTTGGGGAAGGATTGAATAGGTTCTGCTGCTGAATTTTATTGCTTTTTTGTTGTTTTTGTTTGAGCTGTCCTTTATTTGTAACTTAATCAAATACACAAATGGGAACGACATGCAGAAACATAAGGTGGTGACATGTGGGGATGTATCACCAGCCAGATTTAATCTGTAGACAGTGGTGAAAATAAAAATATGGACACTCAAGAGTAAATCATTTTCTCACTTCCCGTTGTAAGGAATGTGTAATCCAGCCAAATATATTCTGTCCCAGAGAGGTGGGCTACACCCTGATCACGGGCCTTTTAGGTAGACAGATAACGATTCAGGCAAAAATAAACTTGCCTTGGCATGCCAGTGGGCAGCTTTGATTGTTAAATGCAGAGTAACGGTTGCAGCACATGCATGCACAGAAGGCAACTGAAAATGCACAACATGTGAAAAATAGAAAGGGTTATAAAAGAACTTTAAAGAAGTAGATAAAACTGAGAATTCAGCACAAACTAAAAACAAAAACACATAAGACTGAACCTGGTCTCATCCACCTGGTTCATTTTTCTTCGTCTTTGTTATGACAATAGCTGTAGCGCTCTGGACGAACTGAGGATGACTGTTTGGGGAGATTACAACTGTCTAGCAAGCAATGAGCTGAGCCTTTGGGAAAGAACTTGGTTGGTAAATGTGAAAAAGTATCTCCTTCCCTTGAGGACTAAAACACTTTTTCAGTCTTTTTTGTAGTATTATGGTCAACTGTATCACATGAAGCACAAGCACGCTTGAGAACTTGGTGCTGAATCTCTGTGTGGTCAGTCAGAAATCTATACTGAGTTTTCTTTGCAGATTACAGCACAGAGCTCTAAACCTTTTCCTTTTGGTTCAGCTTCTCTTCCTTCTCTGTCTCCTTTTCCTTCTCCCCCTGCCCTCTTCGACCTTCTCTCTTCTTCCTGTCCCTTCCCCCACTGCAAGCCTACCCCCACCCTCTTTTATCCCACTCAGGGTAGAAAGACACCAAATGCAGCAAGGCCCCCAGGAACCGCCTGCACCTCCCACACTGCCTTTGAGCAGATCGATCATGCTGCCAGTCCAAATTACTCTTCCTTTGGCTGTTGTTCCTCCATACAATACTGAATATCAGCTCAAGAGCTGCATCTGAGTGCTTGCCATAAAACCCTTAAACAGCAACAGGTACTTTCTGTGGTTGAGTGGTTAAGACTAGTTTTTTTCGTGAATTTTTTCTCTTTTTTTCATGGTTTGCTCACTGTGCTGCAGAGTGTTTACATGTCCTGCACACATTGAGTGGCTGTGTGTAGCGACTGTGTGGGGCGATGGGGAGAACTCAGTTTTAAAGCTGCACACTGAACAGAGAAAACTGCATTAAAAGGTGTGTTTGATAAAACATGAAAAAGAAAAATCAAGTCCTTTAGTACACAATTAGAGCTGAAGAGTTGTCATACACAAAAGTGGGCAACTGGACTTCATTTCTGTTTATTTTGTTTAGATTTTTGCTTATTGTATTATATCTAGATTTTTATTAATACAAATCATTTGTATTTTGCTTCACTTTTGTGCTCCTGCCTTTTTACGGCATTGAGCTAATGCATTTATTTTACTGTGCTGATCTAAATTCTTTAACCTTTTTTATTGATGTGCTTAAAGTTATGGCTGCTGAAACAAAGTAATTTTACAACTTTTTTGGGACAAATAAAAATGCATATCTCATTTTTCTTATTCTGCTTTACAGCCCAGTAAAGAAACAATACGTATGTGTGTGTATCTACAAAAAGAGAATATGAGGTATTTCTTATGTTTAGGATTAACCTACATACTTGTTTTGTTTTTCAGAACTAAACCCAAACTTGGACCATTAATTCCAAGTGTTACAAACACACAATTATTGGCGAAATGGTATGATACAGAAAAAAATGATTAATTGGGTAATATTTGTTAAAATCTCTGGTGTAATGTAATTACTGTAACATATTTTCCTGTGGTGGGGGTCCAACGGCCAATCAGGAACGATTGCTGTAGGAAAACAAACACGGTGATTGGCCGAGACACTGCGGCGGTTTCAAGGCGCCTCGCGCTCGGCCGGAGGGGAGGGGGTCCAGTGAATGGAATGGGCGCCTGGAAACCGGTGGAATCTGCACAGAGTGAGGAGCGCGAGCCTCCGGACTTCCAACCGCCCAGCATGTGAAGCGACTCGCTGCGCGAACTAAAGTCGACAAACAGTGGAAATACTAGGCATTTACGCCTTTATCCTACATTGTTTAGCGCTAAAGTAAGTAGTTGTAAAAGTTCAGTAAGCTGGACTAAGGTGAAATTGCATTGTTTGGAGAAAACGGGACTTTTAAACGGACCGGGAGTCAGAGTGGACTGCTTGGAGTCACTTACAAAGACCATTAAGAAGTCATGACATGACGAGTGTTTCTCTTGGATTTATCTTCATTACACACGGGAGAAAAGTCGATTACAATCATTTTAACTGAAATTACTTGGACTTCTAGTTAAGTATTGGAACATTTATTGAAAAATTCTTTCCATTTTCCACCATTTTTGAGTCGCACTACTTGGATCAAAGTTTTTCCTTCCCTCCCCCCTCCTCCTCAACTATGGCGGCGGCCAGGTTCACCACTGGCTCCGTGTTTCTGCGGATCATGTGGCTGCTGTGCGGGCTCTCCTTTTTCTCACCCGCTTCTGCCCAGCATTACAACAGTGAGAGTGGAATATCCATCCCGGAACACGGCTTCTGTCAGCCCATCTCCATCCCGCTGTGCACCGACATCGCCTACAACCAGACCATCATGCCGAACCTCCTGGGCCACACGAACCAGGAGGACGCCGGACTTGAGGTGCACCAGTTCTACCCACTCGTTAAGGTCCAATGCTCTGCGGATCTGAAGTTTTTCCTCTGCTCAATGTATGCTCCCGTGTGCACCGTGCTGGAGCAGGCCATCCCCCCGTGTCGGTCCCTGTGTGAGCGGGCACGGCAGGGATGTGAAGCCCTGATGAATAAATTCGGCTTCCAGTGGCCAGAACGGCTGCGCTGCGAGGCTTTCCCCGTCCACGGAGCCGGGGAGATCTGCGTCGGCCAGAATACGTCGGAACCGGGCACCCCGCCCTCCTCTTCTTCTCCCTTTGCACCGGACCCAATTACTCCCCCTCCCAAAATGGCAAGACCGAACCAGCACCCTTCACAACCAAACCAGTACCACCAGTTCTCCTGCCCGCTGCAGCTGGAAGTGCCCTCCTACCTGGGCTACAGATTCATGGGGGTCAAAGACTGCGGAGCCCCCTGCGAACCTACCAAACCAACCGGGATCATGTACTTCCGAGAGGATGAGGCAAAGTTCGGCCGGCTTTGGGTCGGGATCTGGTCCATCCTATGCTGTGTGAGTACCTTGTTCACGGTGCTCACCTATCTAGTGGACATGAGACGGTTCCGATACCCCGAGCGGCCCATCATCTTTCTGTCTGGCTGTTATTTTATGGTGGCGGTAGCCTATGCTGCCGGGTTTTTCCTAGAAGACCAAGTAGTCTGCGTGGATAAATTCAAGCCGGACGGCTACAGGACAGTGGCTCAGGGGACCAAAAAGGAGGGCTGCACAATCCTTTTCATGGTGTTATACTTTTTCGGCATGGCCAGCTCCATCTGGTGGGTGATTTTGTCTCTGACTTGGTTCCTTTCTGCCGGGATGAAATGGGGCCACGAAGCGATTGAAGCCAACTCCCAGTACTTCCACCTAGCCGCGTGGGCTGTCCCGGCCATCAAAACCATCACTATCCTCGCCATGGGCCAGGTGGACGGGGACGTCCTTACGGGGGTGTGTTTCGTGGGGATCTTCAACGTGGACGCCCTCCGCGGTTTTGTCCTGGCCCCCCTTTTCGTCTACCTGTTCATCGGCACGTCCTTCCTCCTGGCCGGCTTCGTATCTCTATTCCGGATCCGCACCATCATGAAGCACGACGGCACCAAGACAGAGAAGTTGGAGAAGCTGATGGTGCGGATTGGCGTCTTCAGCGTCCTCTACACGGTACCGGCCACCATCGTGATCGCCTGTTACTTCTATGAGCAAGCCTTCAGGGAGCACTGGGAGCGCACCTGGCACATGCAGACCTGCAAGCGCTTCGCCGTGCCGTGCCCGGTGCACAACTTCGCCCCCATGACCCCGGACTTCACCGTGTTCATGATCAAATACCTGATGACCATGATAGTCGGGATCACCTCCGGTTTCTGGGTCTGGTCCGGGAAAACGCTTCAGTCGTGGCGGCGGTTCTACAAGCGGCTCAGTAACGGCAGCCACGGAGAGACGACGGTGTGAAGTTTGGAGCTCCCGTTACCTGAGAATGAGGTCGAATAGCTTTCATTTTACCACACTTATGGATGTATTTTTTGATCAGTTTTTTTCTGTTACAAGGTTGTGGCGCAAATACAGGCCTTTGAACACAACCAAAACTTTTAACAAGTGCCACAAAAGCTGGCTTAAATTTCATTATACTTCTCTCTTTTTTCTGCCCACAATCTTTGCTTTTGCATTTTTAAAAAAGTTGGATTTTAGCCTAAATGATCATAATGATTACTGGACTGTAATGCCAGACTTGTTATGAAACTTCCCACATATTATCCATTATATCCTTGTATTACTATTTGAATGTACTTCCTCTCAGCTCTTTTAAGAATTTGTCACAAAAAGACTGCAAACTGCAAGAAAAGGTCAAAGTTCAGATCCCTCCAACAGCCACACCCCCTCTGACTGTGAATTCAATACTTGGGGCGTTGTAAGTTACTCTGCTTTTAGCTAAAGACTGAAAAGCTTTAATACACATGTTAGATTTTGCAGAGTACAATCTGTTTGTTTTTGTTTTATACACCAGCTCTGCCATTATGTGCCAAGTGGCCAAGTGGCTGCCCACAAATCAAAACTTTTGCTTCCTTTTTTTTTTCTTAAATATTTTTTCCTGTATTGAATGTTCACTCCGAAGGTGAATGAAGTTTTTATGTATTTGTTTGCACATTTATGCTAAGTGTTAAAAAAAAATATGATTTACACCACAGATTGACCTGGATCTAACACTTAGAGAGACCACACACACACACACATACACCTCCACTCTCTGTAATTAAGACACACCAACTCATTGTTTGTCTCTGTGTGTGGTCTCCTATCTAAAAGACTTTTTTCTTCTTTTTTTTTTTGTTTGTTTGATCCTTTAAGACATCCAAAGCACCATTTCAACCCATCCAGATTTAATTCGAATGGCTGCTATGGGTTTTTGTTTCATCCTGGATTAAGATGACTGTACACACTCATGCCGGTTTTCTTGTAATTTCACTTGAAGTGTTTAAAGCTTTCTCTTTTTCCCAAGTAGACTGAACATGTTGGAACTTTTGTTAAATTGTTATGATTTTAGTGTCTATGCTGCCTCACGAAACTCCTCAAAACACAGAGAAACTTGAGGTTTTTATCTGGAAGGTAGCAGAGAGTCAAAAGGTCAAAGCCAGGTGGGAGTTCAGCAGTGTTGAATCTAAGGGCAGTAAAACAAGTTAATATATATATTTTAAAATAACTTGCAGTCTTTTCATACAATAGTAGGGAAACTTAATTACTGTTGAAATAAAACATTTTCAGGACAGAGCATTTTATAGTGTTGAAATGTAAAGCCTTTTAGTAAGTGGTGCCAGTAGAACTCAGATCACACCGCACAGGTTTAATAAAAAAAACGTTATTTCTGTGTGACATTAACACCAATTACCAGGTTTCACATCACATAAATGCTGATGCAGCTAAGATGAGAGACAGACACTGCAGTTCTCTGAATTGTATTTGCAAGATAGTGAAAGGATTACAGCTGCTGGCGCCGCTGTAATTGGTGACAATAGCAATAAAGTTATCAGTGATTTGTTCTGCTTCCCAGGCCGCTATTCCTCGCAGAGCATTGGTCAAATGAGAAAATGACCTCTCAGACTTGAGTAATGAAATCAGTTGGAGTCGTGGGGAAGCAGAAAAACACGTTTTCACCCTGAGTCAGCCGTTAGGCAGCAGACGAGTGCCTGAAGCTTTTGTTTCTTTCCATGCAGTACATTTTCTCTGCATAGGTCACACACATGCATACACATAAGTAATGAACGGGAACGCTCCAGCAATGAGGGATGACTCGTATTACAGAGCTGTTATTGGTACTGTGTCCTGAATCCTTGTGTTATAATAATAATACTAAAACTGCGTACTTTGTACCAGTCTTCATATTATATGTTAAAGCAGTGTGTATATAGGAAATGCCAATGTTCCCATGTGAATTTACCACATACCTCAAAGCCTGGGTACAATTTGTTTGTAGGACTGAGTTAGGAAACGTTTCACTTCACTCATCACCTAACAATACAGAGCAGGTCTGTGTTACCAGGCTGACTGCACTGTTTGTGTTTTCAGAAGGAATACGAGTGTTTTTATCACAACATATGCAAGGTACCAAGTAAACAGACTGATTTTTTTAAAAGCATAATGTATTTATGGGGGGGTACTCATATTTGTGTCTTCTTTTTTTTTTTAACTTGTTTTTTAAAATGAGATAAGCCTTATGTATGTGTACAGTTTGAATAAAAAGCGATAAAGTTTGTAATCTGTTGACCTCTGTGATTTGTTCTTGCCACTCATATTTTTAATGAATCTGTCTTATTGGCAATGCTTCAAGCATTAAATCCAGAGATACGGCAGGTGATCCAAACTTACACCTCAGCTCGAGTCATTGCTGACTTATCATTCTAACGTCAGCATGTCACAAGAATCACAGGCCAAATCTGTATTACCATGCGACCTGCATAAAAACAAACATAACTAACAAAAATCTGTTTTCCACTAGAACCTTTATGAAATTAATGATGGCTTTCAACCTGAAATAAATAGGTAATAAAAGTTATAAATGGAGACATTGTCTGGTATCAAAGATTTCCTATAGCTGCCCTTGTGGCAGGGGAGCCGAATCAGTTTGTTAAAGAAGGCCCAAAAATAAAAGGAAAATGCACAGATGTCTGTAAAGTGTGGTAAAAAAGACTCAATCTTTAATTATTTGTGGAAGTCATGCTTCTGTGTGTATTCAACCATCAAAATCCTGCATACTTGTCCTAAACTACAAATTGTGTCTATAGTGTTAACCTTCAAGTGACTGTGTCGTGTTTTCATGACATCTGCTTTATGTGTCTCTGCTTTGGAGATAAAATTTGTTATTTCTTATTCTGATGTGATGAATCCAAATTGGACCCTTAAAGAAGCTGATTAGCAACTTCTTCCAATATATTTTCTTTTTTTCTTTTTACATGTTACAGCTGTAAACATATTAGATAGATTTTAATCACACATTGTGAGCTTAAATTTTGTAATTTATTTAATGGTTTTTAGTGATAGTTCACCTTTTGTCATCATGTAACAATTTTAGAATCAGAAAAATAGTCTATAAAGAGGTCTTTCATTTAGAGACAGATATCAGTATAGGTGGGATGTTGAGTTTTATCAGTTATTTATCAGAATTTTACCACATTTGCAAAAGTCTTAAGCCATTGCTCATTTCTTCATTTTTCTTCCAAGAAGCCAGACTGTTTTTTTTGTGTCATTTTTTAAAGTGCATTTGGGTGGTTTTAGTTCTCCAGGTTTTGTGAAGTTTTTCTTTGGACATTGTCTGTGTTTTCACTCATTTTTCAGAGCAATGTTCTTTCAGTTTGTTTAGCCATTTAAAACAATGAATCACTCAAAAAAGACGCCTAACTCAAGGGTCGAAGCAGTGATGTGTTTACCCATAACAAGAAAACTTGCCAGAGAATCGACATTTAATTGTATCGTCAGACACTTTGTTACTAGGATCCTGTCATAAAAGCACATCATTTGTTTCCACCTCTTTAGTTGAATATACAAATATAATGCCAAAGCTGGTTCAGCTACTGTTTTCTAAAGGCTCATTAAATGGTCTCTGTGAAAAGATGGTTGTCAAGAAGCCACTCTTTAGAAACAGAAGCAGGGAGAAAGGACTGAAATGTGGTACATTACACAAGAGCTGGACTGAAAATAAGCAGCGATGGTAGTTATGGAGTGATGATTTGAACCCAAAATTTCAAATTTGGGTTTATCACTCTGTATGTGCAGAGGAGTTCAGTAAAGAGGGATGACAGTGAGTGTCTGCGGCCATCTTATTAAAGACGGTGGATGCTCTGTCACAGTTTGGGGCTGCATTTCAGCTTCATGCCAAAACTGATGGAAAAGAACATTTAAAGAGCGCAACTCTCCAGAAGGCAAGGACTATAGTAAAACTGATGTTTCGTGATGTTTTTATTATAACATGCTGACTTCAGCCTGTTTTTATTACAATATGATGACATAAGCTTGTTATGGCTTATGTGATGTCATAGGGCATCGCATTGAAAAAAATAAAAATTGTGTGGTACAGCTATCTCAGTGCCCTTTTGTTTAATATACTACTCAATATGGTTTCTTTAAATCTTTTTACTAAGAACTTTGAGTTCTTCAAGTAGCCTGGAGAACTATTATTAAAGACTACTTAAAGAATTTACATGTAAGAATTCCTAAAAGAGTTCTGGCCACAACCAAACCTGTTAAAATATTTAACACTGTAGGGTACCAGGATCTTTGCATTGCACATTTCTTGCTGCTAAAAGAGTCAAAATGTATTTTATTCATTTTTGGTTTAAATTAAAAACTTGTGGTATTAGAACTGACCTAATAGCATATCATGAAAAATAGAGCCAACTAACAATTTTGTCATTTTCACTTTCAGTGACTCAAACCTAGTGAAGTTTGTTTGCATCAGAAGAATTCCTATCATGACTTTTTCCATAGTTTTTTTTCTTACAGGACTTGGCCACTGTTGTTGGAATAATGAAACCCCTTTTTTATAGCATTTGCAGTCACTGTATTGTGTTTAACTCTTAACTATGGCTACCCCACACTGGAGAAGCAGGATTTACTGCTGCACAGGCCTCGAGGCAAACACTTCCCCAAAATGGTGATGTAAAATATATTCAATATCTCACATCTACAAACAGAAAGTTTATTTAGTGTAAAATAAAAGTACAGCACTACAATCTGTGACTTCAAAGCGATCCATAAGTCAAAGGTCTTTAAGTGAACAAACAAATTACATTTTATTCTGTCTTGTTGTTATTATAATGAGAAAAGAACATATATAATCCGCGAGGTGTCTGTTAAAGTCCCCAGAAATATTTTGATGTACTGAATGAAATGTTTGTTTAATAATTTTGGTGTTTATAAGTCAGCGGCCTTTGTTTCTGAAGCTTGGGAAAGATCTCAGGTTGGATTATTTGTTCAGTATTTGTAAGTTATGGTGCTAGTCTGGCTCTGGTTTTATGTTGCTGTAAGCCTTTTCAGGCTGGACGTATTGTGTATGCATGACACAATAATATACTTAAATCAGTCAATGTTCATAACATGTTATGACAACATATTTTACCAAATAAGGGCATGTAGTAGCTCTTACAGTCTTTGACCCTGGAAATCAGTCAAAGTTGGGCTTGAGTTTGGGTTGTTTTGTCAAACTGTGAGTCACGTGTATTGTTAAACAAATGTCAGCAGCACAAGTAGAAGGTTTTCACACTTTATGTGGATATTTTTAAGTCATTTTTGATCACCCCAGCCAAGGCATGCCTTCACTAACTTAAATACTAAAGTGCCACAATAAAGTTAGCTGTATGGGCATTAGTTTATGTAGATTAGGAAACATATACATGAGGAATCTGGTGAACTAGTGGGCAACAAAAGTTACAAAGATTAATGATAATTAAAAAAAATATCCTAAATACAGCACTGAGGTAGAGTTAGCTGCTTTAATCATACAAGAGAAAGTTATTCTAATTGAGTGTGCTTACACTCAATTTTTGTTGAACTTGGTGCATGAATTGTTTGTATGTGCATGGCAACAGTCCAGACTCTCAAACAGAACAACAGAACTTTCTGACCAAATATAAATATTCTTACATCCTGAATTTCTAAACAATCTGTATTAATTTGTGTTTACTCTTCATGCAGACAAACAGAAGGACACAATGGTTCATTCTCAGGCAAGACGGGGAGAGATATCTGCTGATATCAGTAAGGTTGTAATGGGAATCATGTCTCCCAGTCATCTCGAAACCCTTTCAGGGACAGAAAGCATTATATTAGTCAGTGGTTCTCAAATGAGAAGGCTAAGCGTTGGGTCTTAGGGTTTGTGGAAAGCATATATTATATACTGCATCAGGTCATTCATTCACTGCATCAGTAGTCTCAGCCCAGGAGTGTCATATAATGGGAAAAGCTAACATAACATGGCTGATGCTAACATAATGATCTGCAGACTAAATAAACACTGGGAATGCAAGTATCAACATCGAGAGAAAAATGCCCTTCATATGAAAAAATGCATCTAAACTTGATGCAGCAGAACTGTTTGCTGGTCTGTTTGAAAGTGACTGAAGATGCAATAAAGTAAGGTACAGTTCTCAACATATTTATCAGACCACCTGTTATAAAAGCAAAAAGAGACAAATATTTTTAGAAATCTATTAAAAACTTGTTTATAGCTAAAACTTATATTGTTAGACAAATACCAAACAAAATTCATGCTTGATACTCAGATTTGAGCCGGCACACTGGACTTCACACTGGAGTCAGAAATGAATTAAACATAAAATTCAGCCACTAAAAATTATCTTTTGGAACTATTTTTACTCTTTATATTGCTGCAGAAACACAAAACTTCCCTTGTGTGGTGAAATGGCAAATGGTGATTTTGGTGTTTGTATCCCAGCTACCACAGAATTAAAAACAAAAACAAACAAACAAACAAACAAACAAACAAACAAACAAACAAGAAAAAAAATTAGAAAGAAATTATTAGAATTATGCTGTGTTGTTTTTTTTTTTAAATAAATCATAAAATTCCTGAAAGAGGCCTTTAGTGCATGGTTCTTACTTTCAGAACATTATCAAACATAAACAGTTAATATGTGAAGCTATTAAACAGGACTTTAAAGATCCAGACTTGTAATAGTATACAGGGTGGGCCATTTATATGGATACACCATAATAAAATGGGAATGGTTGGTGATATTAAAGTCCTGTTTAAAGTTAAGTTGAAACCAAGTACACCATTGTTTTTCTTGTGACATTACCAATAAGTTTGATGTGTCACATGGCCCTCTTCCTATTGGAAAAACAAAAGTTGTATCTAAGACGGCCGACTTCTAAATAGCCACCATGGTCACCACCCATCTTGAGGAGTTTGCTCCGTCACATATACTAATGTGGTAGAAACAGGACTTTAATATCAACAAACATTCCCATTTTATTATGGTGTATCCATATAAATGGCCCACCCTGTATATTAAAAATTCAACAAGAACAAACACTGTCCTATGCGATGCAGTGATTTACTCCCTATTTCAGCAATCCTTAAACTGCCCAGCAGCCAGCTCAGCTTTTATTACATTCACTTATCATGTAGACACTTAGGCCTGACAGTGAAAATACTTTTCTTGCATGGGCATAACTTTACAAACACTAACAGAGATGTACAGGCAACACTGTGATGCCATTAAGCAGAAAATAAATGGTCGACTCTTGTATATTAAAAATGCCACAGTACTGCAAATGTTGTGAGTACGGTTTGATTTACCTCCTGAGGAGCCGTTCTCAAACTATCCAGCAGGCATCTCAGAGGAACTACCTCTATCCCAGTACTCAGGTTTCCAATGCCAGGTGTAGTACTGACCTCTGGTGGCCACAGCTGCTGAATGCATCTATGAGTAGTCAGAATTATACATGCAGTTTGTTGACATGTTTTATTTTAAAGGTACAGTCAGTAATTTTTGATTTTTTTTTTTCCAGAGAAAAAGGACACTGTACTCATAAATATAGATGCAGTAATGTCTAAGTACACCTTCCAGCAAACAAATGCATTCTGAAAACTTATAATTCTTAAAAACTACATAAGAGTGAGTTTGCGGTTTGTGGAGGTGGTCACTGGGCCATTTTTTTGTCCCAGTCCAGCCCTGCCAGTGACATATGTAGCATGTCGAAGGAGGAGGAGAAGTTGTTTGCATCATTTAAATTGGTGCCTGCACTTTCAGACTCAAGATATGAAAGATCATATACAGTATAAACTGTGTCCCCATAAGACATATGTCTATATCAAGCTTACAATAAGCAGAAATATTTTTATGTAGTTATTCAACATTCATAACCTTAGAGATTATTTGTAAAGAGGATCAAAAGCTATTCCCAAATGAAAAAACCCTGCAAAAGAAAAATGTTCATTATCTTAATTGTCAAGGGTAACCGTATAGAACAGAGGGTTAAGCTGTGAAATTAGTCTGATGGTTTATTCTAAATAAATTCTTCTTAAGAAAAAAATCACTGTATTCATACCCATATGTTTAATACATTGTTTTGTTTGAGAGCATCACACACATCCCAGGAGCAAAGTGGAAAGTGTCACCCCCCCCCCCCCCCCCCCCCCCCCCCCATCACATGCACCAAATGACACTGGTCTATTGTAAATAAATATCACATCAACAGATTTTCTTTTCTTTATGTTTACAGACTATAAGATGATTGTGGATAGTTACTCTCCCACAGAGCAGCGATTCCCTAGAAAAGTCTCTTGGTGAACAAAGCTATTGTTTTTTCTTAAACAAAAGCTTTTTACATGATTGCCTTATCTTAGGCAAATTAAATCCATAGAGAAATGGAGTCAGCATTGGTTGACAGATGAAAAGATAAATAGATAAAATTATACGGACTGGTAGACGAGCAACTATAACACTGGAATCGATACACTGAAAAATTGAGCCAACAAACAGGTTTGACACAGAGACGATCTGAGGGACACAAGTAGTCACGGCTTTCTGCTTGTTTTCTGTGGATGTTTTTCGACAAACTGCCAAAATCTTTACATAAGACACTGAGATGAGAGTGAATGGTATGAAAAAGCTTACAAAGAGAAAGAATATATCAGATAAAAAGTTATGGACTGAAACGAAACATGAAAGTCTAAGTATTAATCTGTGGTTACAATACACATTTTCAATAATAGTTCCACAAAACTTCAAACTAAAGATAAATGAGAATGATAGTATTACACTAAGGAATGAATATATCCACACGAAGAGAATCATGAAAAACACTCTCTCTGTGTTCATAATGACATTATAGCGTAATGGATGACAGATTGAGATATATCTGTCATAGGCCATGGCTGCTAAACTGCAAAACTCAGCAGGCCCACTTATGTACATGGAAGACATGTGCAGAAAACACCACGGCAATGTCACTTCATGGCTGTCTGAAAACATCTGTGAGAGCAAAAGAGGATACAGCGATGTGCTGACATTTATCTGGTTCACACATAAGTTACAAAGCAGTATATACATTGGTTCATGCAGCTGTATGTCCACACGTATGACCACAATAAGGACTGTGTTGGCCACACATATAGAGAGGTACCAGAACAATATTATTACAAAGTACAGGTACTTTAACTCCCCAACATTTCCATAAGCAGCCAGCACAAATGACACTATCTCACTGGAGTTTTCCATTTTCTACACAATATCCCACAGTGAAAAAGACAATTCAATAATAATGTTATGGATGATCCTTTTCGATATGAAAAAGAGTATTTGACCAGATTAAAGAAATTTCAGTTCTTTAAATACTGTTTTACAAATACATGTTACCTGATTGTGACATATTCTTTCTCAGCCACCTGTTAATAAATGAGCAGATTAATCAAGGAACAAACAGCAAGCACTTTTATACAATATTCAGACTTTCATTAGATGTTAATAAATTACACATAACATTTTACTCAGCTGCTTTCCTCTCTGCTGAACGAGACGATCTGTAAATATTTATAGCTGCAGCATAAAGGAGGAGACATGAAGTGGAGTGGGGCTGAACTTGAGCTTTAGGTTAGGGACAATGAAATTCTCTCCTTTGACAAACATGTCTGACTTTTTTTTTGTTTATTTATGTATGCTTGATTCAGAAATTACAACATTTCTTAACCGTTTCAGAACTGAATTTGAATTTAATGATAGTCAGTTTTGGAGTGGCAAACTGTTGAACACAGCAGAATTGTTGGCAGAATACATTTCAGCCCTCTTTGGACACTGTAAAATGTAAATAAAAATAGAGTGCAATGATTTGCAGATCTCACAAACTCATATGATGTTCACATTAGACTAGTGTTTCCCAAACTGTGGTACACGTACCACTAGTGGTACTTGGGCTCTCTCTGGTGGTACGCAGGAAATCTCCAATTTTTTTAAAAGATTAAATAATATACCATTGTGGAGGTATGCAAAGACAACATGAGAGATCCTGAGGCTCTTCTGGGAGCCGGAGTAAAAGAGAAAAGCGTGAGTCCTCTATAAAGAGTAGCCTTTCCTTATCGCCAGCGGCCGCGGCCGCTATGGAGCACTGGCGGGCTCGTTTCCCTGCAAAGGCGGCACGGCGCTGTCACGCTGATGGTAAAAACACAGCCCTTTTACATGGTGCCGCCGTGCTGCGATCCCAGCCACCATGGATGAATTGGAGGCCCCCGGGAGAAACGGTGGGGGCGCGGGAGATGCCGTTGATGATCGGGAACTATCGCCTGGATGCTGAAGCTCCTGGTAGCCAGGAGAATGCGATCCGCTTCTTCTGCAAGTGAGTGTTAATTCTTCGCGTTCCAACAGCGGGGAGTTGGCAAGGCCAGCTCGCACCGGCAACTGTCAGGGGAAGAGGAATCTGCCATCATGTGTTCCTAGCAAGGACAGCATGCTCTCAATGACCTCGCGAGCGGTACCATCACCCAGACCCGAGAGAGAGAGGAGTTTCTTGAGAGCGGTGCATTTCCTTTGGGTGGGGGGATCCCGGAGGAGAGTCATCACATGGTGAGTGGACAACGGATCCAACAAGGCCACCACATGATGGTATTTTGTTTCGTCATCTGAAACGCCACGAAGAGCAAACTGAGCTTCGATGTGCACAAAGGAGGGTCGTGATGCCAAAAATCCTGCAGCTTAACTGCCACAGCAAAAATAAAAACGTACAACTCTGCTATCACTTCAGACAAAAATGAAGACAGAAAACTAAACAGCAGTGGCATTTGTTGCTGTGTGGTGGCTAGCTACACAGCTATGGTTAGCATAATATAAACACTGTGACGCTGGAGGATGGACGCTAACTTTTTTCCACTCAATGAGGGTTACCGATGGTTAGGGACAAATGTAATCACATGGCAGGATGCTGTTAACGGGCCAAACTTCAGTCAGGAGAACAACTGCAGTATAAGGTTAGTCATTAATATACTGCTGCATGGGCTGGGCTGTAGTTACATTGTCAGGTTTTAAAAACCGAGCTTTAAAATGAATAGTGATGATAAAAACCGAGAGGCCGACAGCGATCACTGACCTTTTTAGGGGCTTGTTCAGATTAAATAGAACAAAATACAAAGCATTAAAACATGTTAAAAACACAACGGCCTTAATAAATGCCGAGTAGTTTGGACCCGGAAGCAGGTTTCAACAGGTCATCGCTTAAAGATTGGATATCTAACCTGCTGTGAATGTTTTAATGCAGTACAGTAAATAACAATCATATAAGAAATAAAATTGTCTGTGTAAACTGTATGTGGTGTTTAATAGGCCTATACTACTGTACTTTAATGTCGGTCACAAGGGTGGTACTTCAAGAGCCATATCATTTATGAGGTGGTACTTACTGTGAAAAGTTTGAGAACCACTGTACTAAGGTATAGACAGAAAAGAATAATTTGGGACTCTAATTAGTTTTATAATAACAACTTGTCTTTTACAGATACCTTTACTTTTAATCTTCGTTTTAACCTCAGACCTTTTTGACTAATGCTGAAAAATATTAATATTAGCCTCTGATTGAGGTTGCTAAAGGCAAGAGCGCTCGTTAGCTAACAAGCATAGACTAATTTTCTAGTTAACAAACTACAGTGGTAAAGTGACTGAAAGGCCAATTTCACATAAGCACATTTACCATTATGTCCATGTTGTAGCATATAGAAATGTTTAGTTAATACTTGCGGACATACATCTTATGCCTTTGTGTAACTGTGGCTTCGCTTTTGTTGCTGACCAGGTCATTTTAACATCATTTTGACATATTTTTGTGTCACTGTTGAGCTGATGTGATTAGATCCCAAATCCACAACCCACGCCCGACACACAAGCGCAGTGTTCGTGTTAAAGTTGTTGTGTGCCTTATGGGGATACTGCTTACATATTGTTATGTCTATATCAAGCTTTTAACCTTATAAATTTTTTTCAACATTCGTAAACTTAGAGATTATTTGTAAAGAGGATCAAAAGCTATTGTGAAATGAAAACCTCCAAGCTTTGCAATGGAAAAATGCTTCTTACCTTACTTGTCAAGGGCGTAGAGGGTTAAACTGGGAAATTGGTCTAAATAAATTTATTACAAATAAATTGAAATGAGGAAAAAATCATTGTATTAACACCCATGCATTTAATACAGTATTTTGCTTGCAAGCATAACACTCAGCCCAGTAAAGTGTGGAAACATGAGATGCACCAAATGACAAAGGCCTACTGTAAATAGAAATATATGACATCAACAGATTTTCTTTTCTTTATGTTTACAGACTATAAGATGATTGTGGATAGTTACTCTCCCACAGAGCAGCGATTCCCTAGAAAAGTCTCTTGGTGAACAAAGCTATTGTTTTTTCTTAAACAAAAGCTTTTTACATGATTGCCTTATCTTAGGCAAATTAAATCCATAGAGAAATGGAGTCAGCATTGGTTGACAGATGAAAATATATATAGATAAAATTATATGGATTTGTACACGAGCAACTATAACGCTGGAATCAATAGACTGAAAAACTGAGCCAACAAACAGGTTTGACACAGAGACGATCTGAGGGACGCAAGTAGTCACGGCTTTCTGCTTGTTTTCTGTGGATGTTTTTCGACAAACTGCCAAAATCTTCACATAAGACACTGAAATGAGAGTGAATGGTATGAAAAAGCTTACAAAGAGAAAGAATATATCAGATAAAAAGTTATGGACTGAAACGAAACATGAAAGTCTAAGTATTAATCTGTGGTTACAATACACATTTTCAATAATAGTTCCACAAAACTTCAAACTAAAGATAAATGAGAATGATAGTATTACACTAAGGAATGAATATATCCACACGAAGAGAATCATGAAAAACACTCTCTCTGTGTTCATAATGACATTATAGCGTAATGGATGACAGATTGAGATATATCTGTCATAGGCCATGGCTGCTAAACTGCAAAACTCAGCAGGCCCACTTATGTACATGCAAGACATGTGCAGAAAACACCACGGCAATGTCACTTCATGGCTGTCTGAAAACATCTGTGAGAGCAAAAGAGGATATAGCGATGTGCTGACGTTTATCTGGTTCACACATAAGTTACAAAGCAGTATATACATTGGTTCATGCAGCTGTATGTCCACACGTATGACCACAATAAGGACTGTGTTGGCCACACATATAGAGAGGTACCAGAACAATATTATTACAAAGTACAGGTACTTTAACTCCCCAACATTTCCATAAGCAGCCAGCACAAATGACACTATCTCACTGGAGTTTTCCATTTTCTACACAATATCCCACAGTGAAAAAGACAATTCAATAATAATGTTATGGATGATCCTTTTCAATATGAAAAAGAGTATTTGACCAGATTAAAGAAATTTCAGTTCTTTAAATACTGTTTTACAAATACATGTTACCTGATTGTGACATATTCTTTCTCAGCCACCTGTTAATAAATGAGCAGATTAATCGAGGAACAAACAGCAAGCACTTTTATACAATATTCAGACTTTCATTAGATGTTAATAAATTACACATAACATTTTACTCAGCTGCTTTCCTCTCAGCTGAACGAGACGATCTGTAAATATTTATAGCTGCAGCATAAAGGAGGAGACATGAAGTGGAGTGGGGCTGAACTTGAGCTTTAGGTTAGGGACAATGAAATTCTCTCCTTTGACAAACATGTCTGACTTTTTTTTTGTTTATTTATGTATGCTTGATTCAGAAATTACAACATTTCTTAACCGTTTCAGAACTGAATTTGAATTTAATGATAGTCAGTTTTGGAGTGGCAAACTGTTGAACACAGCAGAATTGTTGGCAGAATAAATTTCAGCCCTCTTTGGACACTGTAAAATGTAAATAAAAATAGAGTGCAATGATTTGCAGATCTCACAAACTCATATGATGTTCACATTAGACTAGTGTTTCCCAAACTGTGGTACACGTACCACTAGTGGTACTTGGGCTCTCTCTGGTGGAAATCTCCAATTTTTTTAAAAGATTAAATAATATACCATTGTGGAGGTATGCAAAGACAACATGAGAGATCCTGAGGCTCTTCTGGGAGCCGGAGTAAAAGAGAAAAGCGTGAGTCCTCTATAAAGAGTAGCCTTTCCTTATCGCCAGCGGCCGCGGCCGCTATGGAGCAACTGGCGGGCTCGTTTCCCTGCAAAGGCGGCACGGCGCTGTCACGCTGATGGTAAAAACACAGCCCTTTTACATGGTGCCGCCGTGCTGCGATCCCAGCCACCATGGATGAATTGGAGGCCCCCGGGAGAAACGGTGGGGGCGCGGGAGATGCCGTTGATGATCGGGAACTATCGCCTGGATGCTGAAGCTCCTGGTAGCCAGGAGAATGCGATCCGCTTCTTCTGCAAGTGAGTGTTAATTCTTCGCGTCCAACAGCGGGGAGTTGGCAAGGCCAGCTCGCACCGGCAACTGTCAGGGGAAGAGGAATCTGCCATCATGTGTTCCTAGCAAGGACAGCGTGCTCTCAATGACCTCGCGAGCGGTACCATCACCCAGACCCGAGAGAGAGAGGAGTTTCTTGAGAGCGGTGCATTTCCTTTGGGTGGGGGGATCCCGGAGGAGAGTCATCACATGGTGAGTGGACAACGGATCCAACAAGGCCACCACATGATGGTATTTTGTTTCGTCATCTGAAACGCCACGAAGAGCAAACTGAGCTTCGATGTGCACAAAGGAGGGTCGTGATGCCAAAAATCCTGCAGCTTAACTGCCACAGCAAAAATAAAAACGTACAACTCTGCTATCACTTCAGACAAAAATGAAGACAGAAAACTAAACAGCAGTGGCATTTGTTGCTGTGTGGTGGCTAGCTACACAGCTATGGTTAGCATAATATAAACACTGTGACGCTGGAGGATGGACGCTAACTTTTTTCCACTCAATGAGGGTTACCGATGGTTAGGGACAAATGTAATCACATGGCAGGATGCTGTTAACGGGCCAAACTTCAGTCAGGAGAACAACTGCAGTATAAGGTTTAGAGATGGACCGATCCGATATTACGTATCGGTATCGGTCCGATACTGACCTAAATTACTGGATCGGATATCGGAGAAAAATAAAAAATGTAATCCGATCCATTAAATATCACGAAAGCACCTCACAAAACTTGCAACACGCCGTAACTCGCCTCAGAACGTCGGAGCAGTATGCATCACGTGATAGAGCAGCTGTGGCATGCGGGACCTGTCGGTGGTCTGGATAGCATTTGGAGCTTCGCTAGCAACCTGGCATTTCATCTCCGACAAAGTTATCCCCGAGAGAAGTAAAGCAAGTGTGTAAGTCCATCTCTGAATGTTTGTAAAGCATTCCCACGTTAAGCTTAACGAGCGACTGCCTCTCGCTCTCCGGCTGCTACTTCAATCGTGAAACTGCTTAAATGATCAGCTGATCGGCTTTTCTGTCGTGAGTCTCTCTTGTTTGTTTTTGGTCCACTTTGCGCCAGAAAGAGCAAACCAGCGGCTGAACAACAGCAGCACGTTTAAGCTTGATAAGCTGTTGTTACAATTTATTTAATATTACTTTCTACACCAGGATCTTTTTCTACGTAGCTGACGGCTGGTAACTGTGCAGGGGCGCATCTAGCAAAGTTTAGCCAGGGGGGCCGATAGGGCATTAACTGGGAAAAGGGGGCACAAAGACATACTTTTCTTTCTTATTCTCATTTAAAATGTCTAGCTTTTAATAAATAATTATCTGACACCCAAAGTTTTAATTTGATGTAAAATGAATAGAAGTCAATTACTGTATATAGTAACTATTAAGTCTAATATATATACCCTAGTAAGCTATAGTACTTTTTCCTTTGGGAAGGTACCATCTGTGCAGTCTGCAATTTTGTTGAAGAAAGATGTTGAATCTATTTAATATTTCTTGAAAAATAATTGATTTCTGTGCATTTTTTTTCACACTGCATCAAATTAAGGTTGATTACGTTGATTAAGCATCATGAGGTGGAGCGTGAGGGGTGGTTCCCTATTTTTTATTTATTTATTTTTGTTGTTGCTGGGAGTTGGAACCCTATTAGTTAGGTTGCTTAATATTTACGCTAAGTACTCTTTAAAATACCAGAATAGGGAGGATGGTGTAGGTCTAAGTTTATTAGATTGATCAGTATTGCTGAACTATGAAATATTTTTTTTTGTATACAGGTATAACAGAATAGCTTTAGTGTAGTTGTTGTTTTAAACTTGAGTATGAACTTGCAGACTTGCAAAATGCAGCAAGATATTTTAAAAAACAGTTTTGTTGATTAAAAAACACTATATCGGATTCATATCGGTATCGGCAGATATCCAAATTTATGATATCGGTATCGGTATCGGACATAAAAAAGTGGTATCGTGCCATCTCTAATAAGGTTAGTCATTAATATACTGCTGCATGGGCTGGGCTGTAGTTACATTGTCAGGTTTTAAAAACCGAGCTTTAAAATGAATAGTGATGATAAAAACCGAGAGGCCGACAGCGATCACTGACCTTTTTAGGGGCTTGTTCAGATTAAATAGAACAAAATACAAAGCATTAAAACATGTTAAAAACACAACGGCCTTAATAAATGCCGAGTAGTTTGGACCCGGAAGCAGGTTTCAACAGGTCATCGCTTAAAGATTGGATATCTAACCTGCTGTGAATGTTTTAATGCAGTACAGTAAATAACAATCATATAAGAAATAAAATTGTCTGTGTAAACTGTATGTGGTGTTTAATAGGCCTACACTACTGTACTTTAATGTCGGTCACAAGGGTGGTACTTCAAGAGCCATATCATTTATGAGGTGGTACTTACTGTGAAAAGTTTGAGAACCACTGTACTAAGGTATAGACAGAAAAGAATAATTTGGGACTCTAATTAGTTTTATAATAACAACTTGTCTTTTACAGATACCTTTACTTTTAATCTTCGTTTTAACCTCAGACCTTTTTGACTAATGCTGAAAAATATTAATATTAGCCTCTGATTGAGGTTGCTAAAGGCAAGAGCGCTCGTTAGCTAACAAGCATAGACTAATTTTCTAGTTAACAAACTACAGTGGTAAAGTGACTGAAAGGCCAATTTCACATAAGCACATTTACCATTATGTCCATGTTGTAGCATATAGAAATGTTTAGTTAATACTTGCGGACATACATCTTATGCCTTTGTGTAACTGTGGCTTCGCTTTTGTTGCTGACCAGGTCATTTTAACATCATTTTGACATATTTTTGTGTCACTGTTGAGCTGATGTGATTAGATCCCAAATCCACAACCCACGCCCGACACACAAGCGCAGTGTTCGTGTTAAAGTTGTTGTGTGCCTTATGGGGATACTGCTTACATATTGTTATGTCTATATCAAGCTTTTAACCTTATAAATTTTTTTCAACATTCGTAAACTTAGAGATTATTTGTAAAGAGGATCAAAAGCTATTGTGAAATGAAAACCTCCAAGCTTTGCAATGGAAAAATGCTTCTTACCTTACTTGTCAAGGGCGTAGAGGGTTAAACTGGGAAATTGGTCTAAATAAATTTATTACAAATAAATTGAAATGAGGAAAAAATCATTGTATTAACACCCATGCATTTAATACAGTATTTTGCTTGCAAGCATAACACTCAGCCCAGTAAAGTGTGGAAACATGAGATGCACCAAATGACAAAGGCCTACTGTAAATAGAAATATATGACATCAACAGATTTTCTTTTCTTTATGTTTACAGACTATAAGATGATTGTGGATAGTTACTCTCCCACAGAGCAGCGATTCCCTAGAAAAGTCTCTTGGTGAACAAAGCTATTGTTTTTTCTTAAACAAAAGCTTTTTACATGATTGCCTTATCTTAGGCAAATTAAATCCATAGAGAAATGGAGTCAGCATTGGTTGACAGATGAAAAGATAAATAGATAAAATTATACGGATTTGTACACGAGCAACTATAACGCTGGAATCAATAGACTGAAAAACTGAGCCAACAAACAGGTTTGACACAGAGACGATCTGAGGGACGCAAGTAGTCACGGCTTTCTGCTTGTTTTCTGTGGATGTTTTTCGGCAAACTGCCAAAATCTTCACATAAGACACTGAGATGAGAGTGAATGGTATGAAAATGCTCACAAAGAGAAAGAATATATCAGATAAAAAGCTATGGACTGAAACGAAACATGAAAGTCTAAGTATTAATCTGTGGTTACAATACACATTTTCAATAATAGTTCCACAAAACTTCAAACTAAAGATAAATGAGAATGATAGTATTACACTAAGGAATGAATATATCCACACGAAGAGAATCATGAAAAACACTCTCTCTGTGTTCATAATGACATTATAGCGTAATGGATGACAGATTGAGATATATCTGTCATAGGCCATGGCTGCTAAACTGCAAAACTCAGCAGGCCCACTTATGTACATGGAAGACATGTGCAGAAAACACCACGGCAATGTCACTTCATGGCTGTCTGAAAACATCTGTAAGAGCAAAAGAGGATACAGCGATGTGCTGACGTTTATCTCGTTCACACATAAGTTACAAAGCAGTATATACATTGGTTCATGGAGCCTTTTGTCTACACGTATGACCACAATAAGGACTGTGTTGGCCACACATATAGAGAGGTACCAGAACAATATTATTACAAAATACAGGTACTTTAACTCCCCAACATTTTCATAAGCAGCCAGCACAAATGACACTATCTCACTGGAGTTTTCCATTTTCTACACAATATCCCACAGTGAACAAGACAATTTAATAATAATGTTATGGATGATCCTTTATTGATAATATTTTTATCAATAGTCTTTTAATATATAAGAACGAAAACCAGCTGAGCAAATTCTCTGTTATACTGTTTAAATACCGTATTACAAATAATTGTTACATCATTATGACACATGTCTTCTTAGAATGTGTGTCACTTCTAATAGAATGTGCACATCAGCAATTAACAAACAATTTTACAATATCCCATGGTAAAAATTATAGTTCAGTAATAATGTTAAGAATGATCCTTGTAGAGTATTTCAGGTTTCCTTTAATTCTATTCTTTAAAAACTGTTTTACAGATGGATGTTACCTCATTATCACATATTTTTGTCTCAGTCACCTGTTAATAAATGAGCACATTAGTGATCAAAGAACAAACAGCAACCAGTTTTATACAACTTTAAAACCTAATTTTTCATCAGATGTAAACACATAACATTATACTCAACTGCTTCCCTCCAAGCTAAATGATACAAAAGCATGTGTTAATACTTATAGCTGCTGCAAAAAGGAGGAGAAATGAAGTGGGGTGGGGCTGAACTTGAGGATTAGGTTAGAGTTAATGAAATTCTTTTCTTTGACAAACATTTCTGACAGTTTTGTTTAAGAATTCTGCATCAGCCCTGGAGCAGGGTGCCGCCGGTGCGTCGAGCCGCCTGGGGGGCTCTTCAACTGGTGGGGGGGATGGTCACATCTTGCAGGAGCTTTCTTCTCTTCAGGAACTCTCTGCAGGAGGGGGAGATACAGGAGAGGTGGAGGAAGATCTCAGCCTGGGCGTTTACCGTCTTATGTAGTCTGGAAGATGTGTGGATGGTGGGGTGGGTGCAGTTTTCTCTGTGGTGGGGTTGGGTGGACTGTCCAGGGCTCTGTGGAGCCGGAGGGCGCTACTGCACTGGGCCCCGGTCTGATGGGCCTGGGCCCCCCTTCCCTGACGGGTCGCGGAGGGTGGGAGTGCCTACTGGGGTCAGCGGGGGAGCTGGTCCCAGGGAGGGGTTACCTGCCCCTCCCTTCCTTCCCTCCCCATCTCCAGCTGCCTCCCTCTTCCCGCTCCTCCACAACCACCCACACATGCATGGCCTTGGAGTGGGGGTATGTCACCAGGGTGCAGAGGAGGCTACCCCCCCCCCCCCCCCCCCCCGTCCTCTTCTGGCTGCCTCTGCCTCAATTTTATCCCACAACTTAGACATTCACATTATTCACACTCTCATTACACATACATATAGGATCTTGGGGGTGGGCACAATCACGGAGTCCAAATTACCATCAGGGTGTATACCTCACCCCTGACGTCATTGCCCACCTCTCAATTTTAAATACACTTAGTCATTGAGGGCTAGCAGGAGGGACTATGCGCTTACCTGCTGCTCCTTGGCAGGTAGCTCCATGCCCTCCTGGGTTTTAATTGCACCTTAGAACACATATGCATCAACACTAAAATGAGCGGGTGGAGGGAGGTTTGGAGTCTTCTCCCACCCCCATTCTCTGTGGCCTGCTGGAGCGGGAGGGCTAGTAGGAGGAGTTGGCCGTCCGACTGCGGTCTGGGGTGTGGGGCCTCCCTGCTGCTGCGGAGTCGGGGTGGTCTGCCTCTCCCCACCGCAGGGAAAAGGGTAACACCACCTGGGTCTGGGTGCAATTCCCCCCTCCAGGGGCAAGGGTACCTAGACCCGGTTTGTAGAGTACGCTTGGGGAGTGTGATTGTGTGTACAGCGTCTCTTTATGTCTGTCTCCACGTTGGTTGAGTGTGGAGTGAGTGCATATGAGAGCATGAGGGTGGGAATGGATGTTTGTGTCTGTGTGTGCCTGTATGTCTGTGTCTATATGTCAGGTTGGGTATCAGACGCCACCTCTCTGGGGACACCTCAGGCCCTCCAAGGTTTGGAGGCCTATCTCCACCCACCACCACTTCCCCTGCCGGTGGCGGACTCCCTCAGGTGTTGGTGTGTTGGTGGTTCTTTGTGTCTGGGGGTGGGCGTCCGGGTACACACCGGCTCACTCCTTGGCGGCCGCTTGTCGGGGCCTGGGGCCTGGGGCTCGCTCGGGCCCCTTTGGAGGTGGGGTGCCCCCGGCCTCTCGGCCTGGGGCTCGGTCACTCAGGCACAGCTGGGGGCCGGCGGAGCTCACGGGCGCGTCACTGCAACTCCCCCTGACTTCTGCTCCGCGGCTGCTGGGCGAGCCCTCATCTGGGACTCTCCTCAGCTCTTACTGGAACAGTGGCGCGGCTGCCCCTCTGTTGGTCTTCCATGGTCTCTTGTGTTCTGGGGGCCTCTGGATGTCTGGAGTTTTGATCTCCTCCATACCCGCTTCACACCCTGGAGGACGGGGCTGTGGCCCCCCCACACTCCCTAGCAGATCATTACATGGAGAAACCTTTGGAATGCAAGCATGCTGATCCACACAGGTATGCACACATGGGTATTCACAGACGCGGACTAAAGCTTTCTTGGCTGCTACCTCAAAGCACACTGTGCGCTGTCTATCTTGCGTGCTGCACAATATCGTTTATTATTTAGTAAATATTGATATCTATGACTAGCTAGTTTATTGTGATGGTGCTTTGTTTTCTCTATTATTATGTTGCTCTTTGTTGTTTGCTGTCTCCTCTGTTTGTTTTTTTTGTTTGTTTTTTTTTTTTTTTCCATACAGGTGACCCAGGAGTTCTTTTTTTTTTTCTCTCTCTTCCCCCCCCTTCTCACCGTCTCTTCTCCCCTTTGGTTTTCTTTCTTTCTCTCCCCCTCTCTCTCTCATTCATTCCCCCTGTCCTATTTATTAAAAAAAAAAAAAAAAAAAAAAAAGACAAAGGATGAACTGAAGCTCTGCCATCACGTAATGTCGCATACTGCTGTTTCTGATGTCATTTAGAAAAAAAAAAAAAAAAAAAAAGAATTCTGCATCAAAAAATAATAAAAATCAAGATACACATTTCATCAGGTACCACAACTTTTCAGAACTGTAGAGTCAGATAACCTTTGTGAAATTCAAATTTCCCCACAAAACGTTTGTTAAAGGTTTCAGAACTGAATTTAAATCTATTTGGGTAAAATATCAAACATAGTAATAAAACATTAAACGTAGTAATTTGAATTTCAGATTGATTTTATGAAGAATTCATTTTTGGCAGGATCAATTTCAACAGTTTTTTTTAGACCCATTCTTTTTTCTTTTTGTACACCCACTGGTACTCCTATAATTATGAGGTGGGAGTGTATGTTTGATATTGTTTTATGTTCTTCAAAAAGAAAACGGCATATTGTTCAATTTGTCTTATGTAAAAATGGATGCAGAAAAAAAAAATTCAACAGTTTTGTCATTGTTCGTGGGAGCAGCTGAGGGGTATTGTATTTGTCATTAGGATGGCTCCTTGCAAAAAAAACAAAAACAAATTTAGTTTTACTTACTCCCCTGTGATTGGTTTGATTGTTTTCACCCGTGTCTCATTCCTCTGGCTGTCTTCACTTTCTTGAACCCTATGTGTATAAATAGTCAATATAATGAACTATTTACACACATAGTCCATTTAATGGATTAGTTATACACTTCCAATTAAATTATGTCATACTGTCTGTCTACCTTCTCAATGTATTCCTAATTTTGCCTGGATTCCTGTAAAGGATTTGTTTGTTTTTACTTTGGAATTTATATTTGATCTAATTCGTGATTTCTTTCTGGGGGCATTCTGCTTTTGAGTTCTCATGGCTACACATGACCGTTGCAGTCATGGGTAAACTACTGAGAAAAGAATCAGTAAAATCAATAATGATATTGAAAATGTTTGATTAAAAGCAAAAGAAAAAAAACAAACCCAAACTCTTAATGGCCTTAAAAAACAAAAAAGGATTGTTTTACTGGGTATTCTCCTGGGTGGAGCTGCCTGCATGGCACCTGAGCCCCATCTGCTGTCAGTTACAGGAGGACTATATAAGCCAGTGCTGCCTGCTACTCATTGCCAGTTCATTCTTCCACCTACTGTGGTAACTAGGCCTCATCTACGCTCCACTCTTCCCTCGCCCTTTATTTGTGTTTAACTGTACAGGTCTCCACCAGTGTTGGTCAAGTTACTTGAAAAAAGTAATCAGTAACTAATTACTGATTACTTCCCCCAAAAAATAATCCTGTTACTTTACTGATTACTTATTTTCAAAAGTAATTAATTACTTAGTTAGTTTTTAAAAACACAATTTACAACCTGAATAGGTGATAAAGCGATAGATCTTTCAGCCCAATTCTACTTTTTCTGCATAATCCATCATACAAAATGTAATCAAATGGAAAAGTCTCTTTTAAAAACTTGTTTTATTAATTTTAATCTTTTAACTTTGTGCATCAAGCAAATATTTAATTATATGCAACATTCTCTGACTGGAAGAAATTTGTTTAACATTTAAACCTATTTTCTGCACATTCCAGCACATAAAATAAAATATTTTTTTGTGTTTACACTCACTCTTTCAAATAGATGCAAGTAAAACACAGCAGAAAATAAATAAAATCAAAGACTAGCGGTCCTGTTGCTCTATTTTCACCTGTAAAGCAGGAGTGGGGTAGGCAGAGGTTTGCCCTGGTGCAGGTGTGCCGCAGCGGTCAGTTGAAGAATCCGCGAGTTTCTCTGTGAATTTCACATTACGTCGTAGCGCACTCGGAGCCTGCTTGGAAGTTTAGGGATTTTTTTCCGCTGTAAAAAGAAGTTTTCTTCCCACGCTCATACTCTCTCTTCTGCACTCGATATATTAGCCATTGTCAAAGGAGCTTGCAAAGAAAAGCGTCTGGACTTCTTTAAGTTACTTCAAGACGTTTCACCGAGAAGCTTCTCGGTGAAACTTCTCGGATGAGAAGCTTCTCGGATGAGAAGCTTCTCGGACAAAAACAGGCTCCTGCCAGTTTTTGTCTGAGCGTGTTAACACGCTCAGACAAAAACTGGTTCATCCGAAAGACAAAACGCCAAAACACAGACTTAACAATGTGGTGTATGCTGTACAGTGCAGCGAGGAGTGCCCAGACCTCTACATCGGAGAGACCAAACAGCCACTTCACAAGCGCATGGCACAACACAGAAGAGCCATCTCCACAGGACAAGACTCAGCTGTCCATCTGCAGCTTAAGGATAAAGGACACTCTTTCGAGGATGCCAATGTTCACATTTTGGACAGAGAGGACAGATGGTTTGAAAGAGGAGTGAAAGAAGTCATCTATGTCCACTGTGAGCGACCATCTTTGAACAGAGGTGGGGGTTTACGACACCAACTCTCTGCCATCTATAATCCAGTTTTGAGATCCCTTCCCAGACGCCTTAACGCCCACTCACATCCTGGGATATCTGATCTCAGGAATTCGCATGATAAGGTGGGGCCAGGTTTCACAATGAACTCACCCGAAACTCTGGCTGATTGGGACCCACACCTAGTTTCACACCTTGTCTCAGGCGATTAGAGGATCATCAGGGGGTCCTTTTGTCCCTCTGTGGGGGGATACTCCCACTAGGTTTATATCTGGGACTCTCCACCATTTGACCTTAGAACTGAAGAAGCTTCTCGGATGAGAGGTGAAACGTCTTCAAGTAACTTAAAGAAGTCCAGACGCTTTTCTTTGCAAGCTCCTTTGACTACAATGACCTGGATGACTGAGAACCTTCACAGACATATTAGCCATTGTTGATCTGCACACAGCTGTTGTCACGAACGTCGCACTCGCTTACGTCACTGTCATGAGACATTCTCGCAAAAAAAAAATCACGGTTTTAGTATCGCAGTGAGGCAGCGTTCCTACGGGAAAGTAATCTAATTACCATTTTTGCAATAGTAATCCCTTACTTTACTTGGACTCACCACCTGTTGTATGCTCTCCAGCGCTGGCTTCCTTGTTCCACCTCGGTAATCTGCTCACTAGGGAAATCGTCAACCTGTCGCTTTGCCTGCCTGTCCTCCAAGACACTCTTGGCAACTCAGAGAATTGTTTCTCCCACAGAAACCCTCCCTGAAGCTTCCCAGTCTGTCCTGCATGTAAGCCAACAGCACCTACTCACCTGCTCCTTTACCTGTCAGTAATTGCTTCTCCCTTTGTTGCAAAGCTCCCATGGTTCCGATCGCGACCTCTATGGACAGCCGTCCCCGTAAGCTGCCTCTGTTTCCACAGGCTCCTGCCAGACACCCTCTCTTCTTTTATGATTAGGCTTAAATCTGTCCTTTTTGATAAGGCTTAAATAAAGGGCTGAATCAGTTTACCTTGAAACCTCTCACTGCAATAGAGCTAGTCTCCTGGGGGCTTCCCATGACACACTGGGCTTTTTTTTTACTCTCTGTTTATACACCACTTAATCATTAATTATTATTCATCTTTGGTGCTCTTCCATTGTGTGTCTTTTGTTCTGTCTCCCTTTACTCACTTCCAACTGGTCATGGCAGATGGCTACCCTTTCTTGAGCCTGGTTCTGCCAGAGGTTTCTTTCTGTTAAAAGGGAGTTTTTCCACCCTTATCACCATTGTTGTTGGGTTTTCTTTGTATTATTGTCTTTGTCTTACAATATAGTGCCCCTTTGAGGTGGCCGTAGTGGTGATTTTGTGCTATATAAATAAAGATATAAAAATAAGTAAATAGAAAAACTGAACTGAAAATGTGAGTTTGTCAGAGCATAATATGGGCTGTATAGGCCCAGCTCGCTTTCCTCAGGGCTGCGTTTTTTTTTTCCCTCCACTGCCTTTCATTTACTGTGAGCCCCATCTGCTCTGTGCATTTGCATTTGTTTCTAATGATTGTAGAAACAAATACATAAATAAATTTAAATGCTGGACATGATACATTTGTCCTAAGTCTGCTTCCGGATGGTAAACAGAATCATGGACCTGAAAGGCATGATTTTTGAAAGTGGTGTGGCACACATTTGAATATAAACACCAGTGAGATCAAGGTGATGACTGTTAGGTATTTTAGTACCATGGTAGCATTTACTGGATATTGTTTTATAGTGACATCATGCAGGAAAACTCTGTCATTCAATAAGGCCCCTTTGTTTCAGTGTTTTTCTCTTTGACCCAAGAATTGATGTGTGAGAATCACAGGCTGGTACAAGGTTGAAATACCACAGAGATCACTCCCTCAGCTACATTAGTTTCTTAATCTTTTAGACGCCTGTTGAAGGCCAAATGGTTTGTTTCAGATTTCACTAATGTAAGAACTCTTCGTTTTGTGCCTTGAAAATATGTCGCTGAGATAATCACAATTGTAGCTGAACTAATAAACTACACAAAGGATGCTTCTTCACCCAAGGGCAGGAAGACGCTGCCTTATCTTGGTCTGTACTGGTTTAAACTGATAAATCTGCTGTCTCATGAATTTTACCCTCTATATAAACTGTTGTACTTGTGAATAAAGTTGAGTCAATTTGGGAAGACAATCTGAAGCAGTCTCTGTTTTCTTGTTCTCCCAAGCTGCTCCCGAGCTCGTACTAACACGCTGAATGGCATGCTTGAATATTACTTGAGAATATATTTGACTGTGTTACAGACTACGGGACATTCTCTGCTGATAGGTGAAGGTACATTCTCTGCTGATAGACGTCCACGCCTCGGAGGAAGCCGATCCACGGAGTAGGCCCTGGAAACAGTTTCCTTCAATTTTGGTGTCAGAAGTGGGATCCTGACGAAGGTAGGCACTTGTCTTTTTATTTTAATAAGACTGTGTTATGCCTTTCTCAGTGATCCACATAGAAACGGGATACGCTGACGAGGCCTTCTTCAGTGGCCCACATAGTAACAATTGGGATACACTGAGGAGCCTTATTTAGTGGCCCACATAGAAACACAGGAAGTTGCCTGTTGTTTTGTAAAATAAAAGCAGAAAGGACACAGGAAGTTGCCTGCTGTCATAAACTAAGAAGTTGCTCACCAGCAGAAAGGACACAGGAAGTTGCCTGGGGTCATAAAACGAGAAGTTGCTCATTAAAAAGTGAGAAGTTGCTCACTAAAAACATAAAATTGCTAGCAAAAAATCAAGTAACCTCAGGTGTGCCACAGCAAAAATAGAAACTAACTTAAATCCTTCAAAGCGTCTAAACCCCTCTGGAAATCACTGACCATGGGTCAGAATAATTCAAAGACCTTAGACGGGTCCGATAAAAACTCAAAATTAACTGTAAAACCGAAAAAAATAAAATATAAAATCACAAATAGCGGCTCAGTACGACTCCCACTTCCGGTTACGTTTAACCCACGCTCGCGAATCAATGAAGACTTCCATGATTACGTATCCAGAACATGCGGAAGTGCTTACGTGACTGATTTCGTCTCGAACTTAAGAACTATAACTTTAATGCATCCTAATGTATTTCCGGAGCCCTATCCCGAACGATTATCGCCAGAAAACAGGTCAGTAGAAATGTTAAATACTATTTGTGATAAGAAAAGTAGGCTGATTAAAAAGTCCTGTAAAAAATATATGATAGAATGTCGTGATGTGACCAATCGCATGCTACCACTATGGAAAAAAGGACCCGAGCCAGACGTAAATGCTTTAAATCAAGCCAGTGTAGGCTCTAGTAAATCCACTGCAGAAAAAACTAGCCTTATATGCCCATCCGTTCAACCTACGGCTCCGCCGCCTTATGATGAAAAAACAGAATTAATAGCTGCTGCGGCGGCTGCACGTCATCAGCGCGTATATCCTGATTTAACAGCAGAATCCCAAAAGAGTGAGGAAGGCACTGAAATGACACCTAAATCAGAAGAAGATGACTGGTTTAACCTAGATCAAAGACAGGAACGAGAATACACTGAACGAGAAAGAGAGTTACAGGAACATAAAAAGCAAACAAAACAGTTAATGACAGAGTGTGAGGAAATCATGAAAGATCCTTTAACTGAACGTACGGAAGCCGAACTGCAGGAAGCCGTTTCTGTCATAGATAATCATGTTCAGCGCCACACTAGAGTAGCGAATGGTTTAACTGTGCCAAAAGCAATAACTAACACCAGAAATTTAATAAGGAACTACTTAAAGCAGAAAAAAGAGGAAAAACCTCAAGAGGGCCCCCACAAAAACACCCGTTATAAAGAAAAGCAGGGATCACAATTTAATGACGTCAGCACCTCCCTCCCGTTCATGATAATAGGGGACATGTGTTGCATTCAACCCCCTAAAATTTCAGAGTTAGCAGCAACCATTAAAGAACTTCCCGATCCTCTACAAAATCCTACAGCCTTTGTTTCTGCATTACAGAGAAGTACCAGATACCACCACTTGGGTGGGCCTGACTATAGATATATATTATGTCAACGAATCCCAGGTGTGACTGAATCTCAGCTTATTGAAGAAGTAGAGGAACTAGACCCTAAAAACGACCAAGCAGCCAACACCACCTCGTTTTTGTGGATAAATGATGACAAAATCACAGCCTTTTTTCAAAATCTAAAGAGATTTCTGCTCACAATGTCTAGAGATAAAATTGATTTAAATGCAGTAACCATGTGTAAGCAAAAGCCAGATGAATCCATTCTAGTGTTTATGAAACGTTTCACACACTGCTGGACTAATGAGGCATGCATGCCTGAAGGAGGAAATGATCAGATTTTCATAACAACATTCTTAAACAATATTCATCCAGAATGTTCACAACTATTGAAGCTGACTGCCACTGATAATCTCTATGACATGAAAATAAAGAACTTTATCACACTTGTCAAAACAAAAGCTGGTGCAGATCTTTTCCCCAACAGCACGAAGGCTAAAAGTGTTAAGATGTTGTTGAACTTTGATGTTGAAGGCTCAGAGGAAAGTGAAAAAATGATGTATGCAGGGGCCCCGCCCCCTCAACAAGTGCAGCAGGGAGATTTCAGAAGGAGAGATAGGAGTGGAGACGTATGTTTTTATTGTGGAAAAATAGGACACTGGAGGACGGAATGCAAATCAGCAGCAGGTAGATCTCAACCACAGAACACAGGACCAGCTCCTGCCACTAGGCGTAAGCAGAGCTCTTACAGACAAGGTAACTGGCAACGCAGACAGGAATCACATCAAAATAATGGCCCCTTTGCACTTAGGCAGCAACCTTATAATCCACATTTTAATCCCCACCCATATGATAACGAAAGACTGGACCGACAATAGGGAGGCCCAGGTGATGATGAGGGACAGTGTGAAGCACTACACACGATGCTGCATTTGCAATTGTCCCGTAACACAGAAAGCTTGCCCATGTTAGATATAGAGATAGGTGAAAAGACTTATTCCTTTTTAGTTGACAGTGGAGCCACTAAAAGTTCACTGTCTGGAAAATTCTATAGTGGGCCTGTTTCCTCTGTGTGCATCAACACCATGGGAATAAACGGAACTCTAGTGCAATGCCCCAAAACTCATTCTCTAAAAACACGCTGGGGCCCAAAACCAGATGAAATTACATATCATCCATTCATAATTATTCCAAACTCGCCTGTGAATCTATTAGGCAGAGATTTAATGGCAAAAATGAACTTGTGTATTTCATTTAACACAAAGGGTGAAATGTTTGCAGATACTGATAACAGCTATGTTTTCTCTGCCCTATGCACCGACACCATGGAGAAGGAACATCCTCTGTGTCAGCTGGACGCCTCAGCGGAGAATGAACTCAATATCCATCTGACTGGTACCCCACGTCACACACTGTGCCAAACACGTGTACAGACACCACTACCAGGTAGCCCCATGCCTGGAAGCCACATATTTGTTTCTCTCACACTGTTCAACAACATGATAACTGCTCACACCAGTGAAGGCCAAACAGTGGTTTTGTCACATAACTCAGACATAGGCTATGACATCACTGCACCATGTCAACACATGGATCTAACCTACCCCATACACTGTACTATCTCTGCTGTCACATTGCCAGCTGAATATCAAAACATGACATTATGGTCAAGAGGTGAGAATGATGTAGGATTTATTGACTGTACACCTTATCATGCTCAGCTGAAAAACAACAAGCCGGTATATGTCAAGCAATATCCCATTTCCGCTGAAAAAGCCGCAGCCTTAGACATCATCATAGGAGATTTATTGACAGCTGGAGTAATAAAGCCCACAGTATCTCCATATAACACTCCTGTCAATCCTGTGCCAAAGCCTAACAAACCTGGCGTATGGCGTTTCACACAAGACTTAAGGCAAGTTAATGCAGTCATCATGCCTCTGCCACCTCTGGTTCCAGATGTTCCCAGCATACTGACATCTATTCCAGCAACAGCTACACATTTTACTGTGGTGGATTTGTGCTCCGCCTTTTTCTCAGTGCCTGTGCATAAAGACACACAGCCGATATTTGCTTTTACACATAGAGATAAGCAGTACACATGGACTCGCTTACCCCAAGGCATGGTAGACAGCCCTGCGGCTTTCTCAATGGTGGTACGTGCTACCCTAGACGGCTTCACTCCTCCAGAGGGCTGTACTCTGATCCAGTATGTAGATGATCTCCTCCTCTGTGCTGATAGTGAAAAACTATGTCAAACTGCCACACACATGCTACTCCAGCACCTCCAACAGACTGGCCACAAAGCATCAGCAAAGAAAATGCAGTACTGTCAGACTTCTGTTCAATATTTGGGATTTACACTGTCTCACGGACAACGTTCTATGACTACAGACAGGGTCAAAGCTGTGACCTCTGTCCCTAAGCCCACTACACAGAAAGAAATGCTGTCTTTCCTAGGCATGGTGAACTATTGCAGACAGTGGATACCAGACTGTTCTTTTTATGACCACATTCTGCGTGAATGCTGCAAAAAAGACAAGCCTCCTCGAATACTGTGGTCCACAGAAATGACTGCCTCTTTCAATGCATTAAAGGGAGCGCTAACCTCCGCCACTCAAAGGTGCTGCCTGAATTGTTCAGGGAATGCCGGCCTGCCTGAGAGCAGTAGCAGCTTGCTCTATCATGATAAGGGACTGCGAGAAGCTCACACTCTCACATGACACTATTCTACACACCAATCACCAGGTCACGACCATTCTAGCAAACATAACTACACAACACATGACCGCACGACGTCGCTCAGGTTATGAAGCTACACTGACTTCAACAGCAAATCTCACTATAAAAGCAAGCAGCACACCCAATTCGCCAGCACACTTACTTATTCGTATGCTGTGTTCTTCTGACCGACAGGATGGTTCAGACGACCCTGACGTTCATGATTGTATGACACGTATACAGGAATCCACAGCACCACGCCCAGACTTAGAGCAGACACCAATCCCAGACTCAGTCATTGTTTATGTGGACGGGTCCTGTTCAAAACCAAATGACAACTTATTTCTTTGTGGCTATTCGGTGGTGACATTGCCTGACATCATACTAGAGGCTCACTCATTACCATTTCACTCAGCACAAAAAGCAGAACTCATGGCTTTAATACGCGCCTGTGAGTTACATGTGGATAAGCGGGTAACAGTTTACACTGATAGCCGTTATGCATTCGGTGTGGTGCATGACTTTGGCACATTGTGGAGACAAAGAGGATTTAGATCTGCTGATGGAAAATCGATCGCTAATTCTGACCTTGTTCAAAGACTTTTGCAGGCTATACAGCTGCCATCGGCAATTGCAGTTGTTAAAACGAAGGGGCACAGCACGGCTGACACAGACGAAGCAGTGGGAAATGCTCTTGCAGACGTAACCGCGAAAGCAGCTGCTGCCTCACAGCAACCACCCAGAAGGGAAGTATTATCTTTGCCTTTACAGCTGCCACTTGTCACGCTCCCAGACTATTTAGAAACAAATGTTGACCTAAAATTCATACAAGAGCAAGCCTCTGCCTTAGATTACACTTACTGGGAAAGTAATGATTGTACCTTAGATAACAGAGACGGCTTATACAAAAACCTTGAGGGTTTGATTGCCCTCCCATCTTCACTACTGCCAATCCTTGTCCGCCATTTTCACGGTGTGAGTCATGTCGGACAAAGAGCGGTAATAGGAGCAATAAAATCAAGATTTGTAATCAAGAAAACATCACACGCAGTAAAACGCATATTAGCAACCTGTCTAACATGTGCACGAACTAATGTAGGAAAACCAAAAGCAAAACATCAGCATTTACCACAACCAGATTTCCCATTTCATACATTACAAATTGATTTTACACACATGCCAGCACAAGGAAGCATCAAGTACTTACTGGTAATAGTGGACCAATTTAGTAAATGGGTAGAAGCTTACCCAACATCAAAAGAAACTGCAGAAGTAGTCTGTCAAAAGTTGTGCAATGAAATAATACCCAGATTTGGAATACCTCACCAAATTAACAGTGATAGAGGACCTTCATTCACATCAGAAGTAATTCAAAAGTGTGCTAAAACTTTAGCAATAGACTGGAAATATCATGTGCCATACCATCCTCAGAGTTCAGGAGTTGTAGAAAGAATGAATAGGACCATAAAAAATCGCCTGACTAAAGCAATGATAGAAACAGGAATGACCTGGATCAAACTACTTCCTCAAATCCTCTGCGAGATTAGAATGACTCCATCCGCAGCAACCAAATTATCTCCATTTGAAATAATCATGGGAAGACCGTTTCCAACACCATGGTCAGCCTCCAGAGGGGCACCGCTATTGGAAGGGGACATAGACACTGCATTGTCTGACTATGTTCATAACCTGGTAGAAACACTGAATAATAACTATCAGAAAGTTTGTCTCTCTCAGCCTCTCCCTTCCATAGATCCAACCCATCCGTGGAAACCAGGAGATGCGGTGTTGGTACAGTCGCTAAAACCAAGGGCACTCGGGGAGGCCGCGTGTTCCAGCCCCCAGACTGTACTTGCAGTGACGAGAACCAGCATCCTAACAGACGGACAACCTCAGTGGATTCATGCCAGCAGGGTTAAGACCAGCCCCACCAAACCACCTAAGGCGTCGGATCAAGTAGATGACGACTCAGGCGAGCCAGCGCCCGGATTCAATACACCTATAGATGACGACTCAGGCGAGCCAGCGCCCGGATCCAATCCACCTACACACACACAATCACTGATTAACACACAACGCCTGAAAGAGCCAAGACTCAGAAAGCCCTCTGATCCCCCGCCTGAACAACAACAAGGTACTCGAACATCCAGCAGGAACAGAAAGCCTAGAGTACCACACAATGTCTAACCTGATAAAGATAGACTCGTTTCATCCTGATAATGGAGAAAATGAAATGCCCATTGTCATCACACAACGCTTATACGGTGTCTCTCGAACCTGGGACCAGGCCAGGAGACGACTAAAGAACTGTCTTTTTTATATATTTAGGTTATTAATCATATCTACTGCATTAACCTTAGGATTTTTATTTACTATTTCGTATTGTAAAGTGCAACCCTGTTCACATTTCTGCAAGCCACATTTTCAATGATAACCCATATAGCTACTAGTACAGCTACTTCAATGTATTTGCAATTAGCACAAATTGATCCTGAGGATGTGCCAGATGTTACCAATGATGTTCCTAATGTGTATATTGAACATTAGGTTGTGAACTATTACATTTTATGATTTGCTTTTTATATTATATTATTACATTTGTGATTTTTCCTTTCTATTTGAGTTATTATTTTTTTTAAAAATAATAATAAAAAAAGAGTGGAACTGTTAGGTATTTTAGTACCATGGTAGCATTTACTGGATATTGTTTTATAGTGACATCATGCAGGAAAACTCTGTCATTCAATAAGGCCCCTTTGTTTCAGTGTTTTTCTCTTTGACCCAAGAATTGATGTGTGAGAATCACAGGCTGGTACAAGGTTGAAATACCACAGAGATCACTCCCTCAGCTACATTAGTTTCTTAATCTTTTAGACGCCTGTTGAAGGCCAAATGGTTTGTTTCAGATTTCACTAATGTAAGAACTCTTCGTTTTGTGCCTTGAAAATATGTCGCTGAGATAATCACAATTGTAGCTGAACTAATAAACTACACAAAGGATGCTTCTTCACCCAAGGGCAGGAAGACGCTGCCTTATCTTGGTCTGTACTGGTTTAAACTGATAAATCTGCTGTCTCATGAATTTTACCCTCTATATAAACTGTTGTACTTGTGAATAAAGTTGAGTCAATTTGGGAAGACAATCTGAAGCAGTCTCTGTTTTCTTGTTCTCCCAAGCTGCTCCCGAGCTCGTACTAACACGCTGAATGGCATGCTTGAATATTACTTGAGAATATATTTGACTGTGTTACAGACTACGGGACATTCTCTGCTGATAGGTGAAGGTACATTCTCTGCTGATAGACGTCCACGCCTCGGAGGAAGCCGATCCACGGAGTAGGCCCTGGAAACAGTTTCCTTCAATGACTGTTGATTTTAAGAAGGGGGCTGTAACACACGCTTGTGCTTTATTGCCAAGCCGAGTGTTTTAGTGGACAGTTCTTCATTCTCACTGTTGCCTTTACAGGCTGTTACCAATTGGCATACTCAGCGTTTTTGTTTGTGTTTTGTTACACACTACTGTTCTCTCTCAGCTACTCTTCCCCTCTAGATCCCAGCGTGCTGCTCAAATCGCACAGATATGACCTGATAATAATCTCCAGCTCCACTGGCCAGCCTCCCGTGGCACTGCCTCTGAACCCGCTGCACCACCATGAACAAAACCCCAAGACAGGTAAACTCATTCACTTGGGATAGCGTCTCATACATAACGGAGACCAGGTACGTCACCTATTCCCACCTGTGAACCACAGCCTAAGAGGCTCTCATGCATTCCTTCCAGTTTATGCTGGGCAGAGTACCACTAACACTGGAGCTGGAAGTCAACAAAAACAACATCATCATCTGCAATAAGAAGAGATGAAATCCTGAGACCACCAAAGTGGAAGCCTTCTACCATTTGACTGGCACTAGAAATACTGTTTAAAATTCTGAAAAAAAAAAAAAAAATCAGTGACGAGTTCACCCAAGATGAAGTCCAACATCCTACAGAGCCCAGAAGATCCCCAGAGGGAGTTATTCAAATGCCACAAAAATTCAGCAAAAAAATGTTGGCTATGTCAACTCCAAACTACACTGATCAAATATCATTGAGAGGAAAACAGTATTTTATCATTGAGAGGAAAACAGTATTTTAGGACCAGAAAGAAACTGACATTGTTTGTCCTGAATATAAGGTTAAACTAACAGACAGCCTCTTATCACCAGTATTCTGGCAAAGACCTTTTCAGTGATGCCAAGTGTAATTCCTCCTAGAGTTGGACCACACCCTGCGGTCTACCTATATAGTATATCTATATCCACAATGTTTCCAAAAATATTTGCTTGTCTGCCTTCACACATATATGAACTTGAGTGACATCCCATTCTTACTATATTGGGTTCCAACTGTTTCTGCTTTGTTATGATATCATTAACAGCTAATTTTAGAATATTTAGTAGCGACAAAATGTCACAACTGGACCTTTTGCACATCCTATCAAGGTACTATGCTGGAATTCAGCTCCCAAGAGTGACCCATTCTTTCACAAATGTTTCTAGAAGCAGACTGCATGCCTATGTGCTTGATTTTATACACCTGCGGCCATGGAAGTGATTGGACCACATGAATCCAAAGATTTGGAATTGTGTGTGTGTGTGTGTGTGTGTGTGTGTGTGTGTGTGTGTGTGTGTGTGTGGAAAGACAGGTAGGTAGATGCATAGATAGCTGTTTTCAAAAATGCATATACATCTTCATAAATTCATTTATGTATCCTCATATTTAAATTATTTCTAATTATTTTCATATAACCATGTATTAAAATCTCTTAAAAAATATATAACTTTAAGGACAGTATGATAACCAGAAATATGGTTTACTGCCTCTTGGTAATGGAATAGAGGGTTAAGCTGTGAAATGAGCGCACTGGGTTGATTTATACAATCCATTAATCCATCAATACCTTTAGTGTCATGCATTGTTTTGTCAGTGCAGAATAATACTCTTAGCATTCTGCTGAAAGCTGATCATCCTACACCCTAAAAACTAAAACTGACATTTACTTAAAATTTTTGAGGCAACACTTTTACACTTAAAAATCTGTTCAATATACTTGATCAATTGAATAACTAAAGCTTAAACATATTAAGTTGAAATGAGTAATTGTAGTTGTTACACAAACATGAAAAAATTGAGTAAAGAACACTGACATTCTTGGTCAATGTAACTGAAATATAGATGGTCGGTTAATTCAAAATTTTGTTCCATTTACTTAATATTGTAAACTGAATGTAATCAAAATTGTACTTAATATTAAATATGGTAAATGGCCTGTATTTGTATAGCCCTTTGCTTAGTCCCTATGGACTGAAAAGCGCTTTACACTACTTTCAGTCATCCTGAATGTGTGTGTGAATCATTCAGTCATTCACACACTGGTGATGGCAAGCTACATTGCAGCCACAGCCACCCTGGGGCGCACTGACAGAGGCTGCCGAACACTGGCGCCACCAGGCCCTCTGACCACCACCAGTAGGCAGTAGGTGACCGAGACTGTTTTGAGCCACTGGTAGTCTAAAAACCAAACAAACTAATATGTAGTTGTGGAATTATGTATGAAAATTACCACATGTTAAACATTTTTCCAAATGAAAGTTTAATTTTCATAAACATGGCAATAACTCGAAATAAACAAGCACTAAAAAGACAAGAGCCTTTCCCCTTTTAGCTCAAAGCCTTACATACTTGAAGGATAAATGGCAAACCAGGACAGCAAACACAAAAGCTCAGAGTATTTAAAAAACAAAATGAACAGAACAATGTAAAAGGCTCATGGTACTCAATTACTCTATATTATTGTGTTTTACTTAAACTTTTCAGTTGTAGTTGCTGACAATAAATAATATTGATTTGAATAATTAATGATTTTAGTATAGGATACTGATGAGTATAGATACCTATTTGTCAAATATTTTGATTCAATTTTAAACAAAAATATTAAGTTCATGCAAAGAAGGTATTCTGTGAACTGCATACTGAATTTTTTTGTCTGAGATAAATGTAAATGAATACCTTAATTTAACACAAACACATACGTTAACATTTTAGACATTTATTTCAACTTATCAAACTCAAATAATTACTAAAAGGATATTCATAGATTTTATCAGGCTCATCTAACTTATATTTATAGTGATATTTACTAAGCCTCTGAATTACTTTTTAGAGTGTAGGAGTAACAAAGAAAATAGATGTTGAAATGCTGCTACTGCAAAACAAATTTTAAAAATGCAATAATTACAATATAAACTGCGTAAATGACATGATATGATGTGAGCAGATTTTATTTTCTTTACATTTTAAATCTTTCAGATGATTGGTGAATATTACTTTCCCACAGAGCAGAGATGCTCTAAAACAGCGGTCTCCAACCTTTTTTGCGCCACGGACCGGCCTTTAAGGTGTCGCGGATAAATACAACAAAATAAAACTAGTACCGGTACCGAAAAAAAGAAGATTTATTCATAACACACGTGAAAAGACGCAGGAAAACCGAGTTAACGATAAAAACGATAACAAAATAACGCTGAAAACCGATAAAAACCCTGAAAACCATACATTTCACACCTGAGCCTCAACTCTCGCGGCCCAGTACCAAATGACTCATGGACCGGTACTGGTCCGTGGCCCGGGGGTTGGGGACCGCTGCTCTAAAAGAGCCTTTTTGGTGAACAAAGTGATTTATTTCTTTTTAAAAACAAACCTTTTACATGATTGCCTTATCTTTGGCAAATTAAATCCATACAAAAACGGGGTCAGCATCGGCTGACAAATGAAAAGATATATAGATAAAATGATATTGACTTCATGTGGTAACTGAGCAACAATAACGCTGGAATCAATAGACTGAAAGATGCATCCGACAAACAGGTTTGACACTGAGACGAGCTGAGGGGTGCAAGTAGTCACGGCTTTCTGCTTGTTTTCTCTGGATGTTTTTCGACAAATTGCCAAAATCTTCACATAAGAGACTGAAATAAGATTGAATGGTATGAAAATACTCACAAAGACAAAGAATATGTCAGATATAAAGCTGTGGAATGAAAGTGAACATGAAAGTCGAATTAGTAATTGGTGGTCACAATACACATTTTCAATATTATTTCCACAAAACTTCAAACTGAAGACGAATGAGAATGATAGTATTACACTCAGGAATGAATATATCCACACAAGCAGAATCATGAAAAACACTCTTTCTGTGTTCATAATGACATTATAGCGTAATGGATGACAGATTGAGATATATCTGTCATAAGACATGGCTGCTAAACTACAAAACTCAGCAGGTGCACTTGTGTACATAAAACACATCTGCAGAAAACACCACGGCACAGTCACTTCATGCCTGTCTGAAAACATCTGTGAGAGCAAAAGAGGATACAGTGATGTGCTGATGTTTATCTCATTCACACATAAATTACAAAGCAGTATATACATTGGCTCATGCAGCTGTATGTCCACACGTATGACCACAATAAGGACTGTGTTGGCCACACATATAGAGAGGTACCAGAACAATATTATTACAAAATACAAGTATTTTAACTCCCCAACATTTCCATAAGCAGACAACACAAATGACACAATCTCACTGGAGTTTTCCATTTTCTGCATATCATATATTAAGCAAGATAGATCTGTAATCTTATGTATGATCCTTTTAGAAATGAAAAAAAGAGTACCTGAGCAAATTTTATGATCTTTGCTTTAGGGTCTGTTTTACAAATACATGTTACCACATCATGACATATTCCTTTTCAGCAGCTGTTCCACCTGTGTTGAAATGTGCACATTAAAAATCAAAAACACCAAACAGTTTAAAACTTAAATGTATAGATTCATCAGCTTTCAATAACACATAACATTATACTGCTGCTTCCCTCCCAGCTAAAAGCCTCTGTTAACATTTATATCTGCGGCACACAGGAGAAGAAATGAAGTGGGTGGGGCTGAATTCGATAGTCATGGTTAGAGAGGTCATTATTTCCTTTGAAAACATCAAGGGCTGCTGCTCTTCTGACGTCACTTTGCTCTGCGCATGATGCAACCTTTGGGCAAACCTTGGACTTTTGGGCGGTGCTGTCAAGTTTGTTGGCTCTCTGTCATAGAGTATCACTTCCTGTTCCTGTTACAATACACAGTGGTGTTTTTTGTGTAGCCAATTTAATTAAAAACTAATAGATAGCCTGTAATTTCATGGTGTAATATTACGTGCTTCATCGAAAGCACATGCTCTGTTATTTTCACAGTATTCATTTACTGTGGCTTTAGGGATTTGCTAGCTTAGCATAGTTTGTAGCCAACTTGCTAGCAGTATGGCCTCCTCACCTGTCCCTCCTGCACCTTTCTGCTCATTTGTCTCAGATGTTTTGTTACTCCTCAGCCTCCTTTAGTATTAACAATATTTGTAATAAACATAGCCTGTTTGCGGCCCCTCAGGCCAGGATCACGGGCTTCACACTCTCGAAAACCCATAGCTAGCCAGACAGTGCAGATGAAGGTAGTGTAGCCAACGTAAAATTATAATTCACTACAGTAGTAATGACACCTGGTTACAGCAGTTGGATATCACCTAAATTAATATTGAATCGATGTGTAACTTTGCAAAACAATGTTGGATTCCAGCATTTTCTGCCCCCCCAATCGGAGCAGGAGCAACATGTTTAGTTGTATGTTCTCCTTAAATTGCTGGCTACCTGAGTGATGGTAAATGGTAAATGGCCTGTATTTATATAGCGCTTTACTAGTCCCTAAGGACCCCAAAGCGCTTTACATATCCAGTCATCCACCCATTCACACACAGGTGATGGCAAGCTACATCGTAGCCACAGCCGCCCTGGGGCGCACTGACAGAGGCGAGGCTGCCGGACACTGGCGCCACCGGGCCCTCCGACCACCACCAGTAGGCAACGGGTGAAGTGTCTTGCCCAAGGACACAACGACCGAGACTGTCCAAGCCGGGGCTCGAACCGGCAACCTTCCGATTACAAGGCGAACGCCCAACTCTTGAGCCACGATCGCCCCCGTGATGTCCAAACAATGACTGTCAGCAGCTAACCAGAGTTGGGACAAGGAAGCAGAGTTGACATCAAGTGGATGACATCAAGCTGTGTGCCAAAAGCCAAAAGTGAACGAGACATCGATTCACTGATCCACACCACCATGATATACAGCAATGACATCGGAATTCCATAGAGGACAATATTTTAAAACATCTATTTATACTCATATGTGTTTAATATAATATTTTGTTTGCAAGAATAATAACATTTGCTTTCACTGAAAAAATAGATAATCTCACTAGAAAAGAGGATATTACATGTTAAAAGTTGATTTAAAAAAAAAAATTTAAATGAAACAATAGATCATGTTAATGCAAATATATGAAGTCAGCAGGCTTTATTTTCTTCATGCCATGTCCACAAACAATAAGATAATTGCTGAATGTTATTCTACCACACAGGAAAGATATTGAACAAGGAGATGTATTTTCTGGTAAACAGAAGTCCTTTACATGATTACCTTTTCTAAATTTTCAAAATAAATTCTCATTTTAACAAACCCATTGTTTGCATACCCATAAATGTTTTGTTTGCAAGAATAGTGCCATTAACATTTCACCAAAGGAGTTAAGAGGAAATTTGAGTCTGTAAAGAGCTTTTGCTGTATGTATCAATAAATGAATAAAATATGTCTATGAGATCATTGCTAAATATCACTCTCCCACAGAGTAGAGGTTCTCTAAAACAGTCTCTTGCTAAAGAAAGTGATTTATTTTCTTTTAAAAAGTAGCCTTTTAAATGAGTGCCTTATCTTTGGCAAATTAAATCCATACAGGAACGGGGTGAGCATTGGTTGACAAATGAGGACATACATAGGTAAAATTATACGGACCTCGTCCGGTACCCGAGCTATTAAAAACCTAAAGTCAATAGAGTGAAAAATGCAGCCAACAAACAGGTTGGACACAGAGACAATCTGAGGAGTGCAAGTAGTCACGGCTTTCTGCTTGTTTTCTATTGATGTTTTTCGACAAACTGCCAAAATCTTAAAGTAAGAGACTGAAATGAGAGTGAATGGGATGAAAATACTCACAATGGCAAAGAATATTTCAGATATATAGCTCTGGGTTGAAACTGAACATGAAAGTCTTATCATTAATTGGTGGTCACAATAAACATTTTCAACAATATTTCTGCAAAACTTCAAACCAAAGATGAAAGAAAATGAGAGTATAAAACTAACAAGTGAAAAAATCCACACAAGCAGAATCAATAAAAACACTCTCTTTGTATTCATAATGACATTATAGCATAATGGATGGCAAATTGAGATATATCTGTCATATGCCATGGCTGCTAAACCCCAAAACTCAGCAGGTGCACTTATGTACATAAAACACATCTGCAGAAAACACCACGGCACGGTCACCTCATGGCTGTCTGAAAACATCTGTGAGAGCAGAAGAGGATACAGTGATGTGCTGCTGTTTATTTCATTCACACATAAACTGCAAAGCAGTATATACATTGGCTCATGTAGCCTTCTGTCCACTTGTATGACCACAATAACAACTGTGTTGGCAACACATATAGAGAGGTACCAGAACAACATTATGACAAAATACATATATTTTAAAGCTCCAATATTTGCATAAGCAGCCAGCACAAATGACACAACTTCAATCTCACTTGAATTTCCCATTTTCTGCTGAACATAAGATAGTGAACAAGATATATCTGTAAAAAATGATCAATAGTACTTTTAGATATTAGAGTACGAGATCCCAGTGGCTGAGCAAAGTTTCTATTATATCAATTAAATACTGATTTGAAAATAAATGTTGTGTCAGTATAACATATTCCTTGTCAGCAGATGTGATACCTGTGATAAAATGTGCACTCAAAGCAATCAAAGAACAATTTTATACTTTACAAAGTTCAAGATTCTAGGCTAGAGATTCATTTGAACTGAAGAATACGTGACATTGTACTCATTATACTCCCTCCAGCTGAATGAGGAAAAAGCTAACATTTATAGCTGCAGTGCAGAAAAGACTAAATGGAATGGGTGGGTCTTAACTTCAGGACCAAGGTCAGGGAGAATGGCATTCTTTCATTTGTCCAACATTTATGATGTTCTTTTAGTTTAAAAAAATTCTTATAAAATTCTAACATCAAAACATGGTTTTCATTAGTTACTACAAGTGTTCAAAACTGCAGAGAAGATAACTTAAATAACTTGTGTGAATGTTAAAGGAAATTCAAAATTTTCTCTACAATCCTATCTCATCAGCTGAACAGTCTACCACCACAACTACGTTTGGTTGAATGATTCTCTTTAAACAAGTCTTCTGTTGATTTTTTTTTTAAATCTTAAAACTTTCATTTACATTTAACCTTTTGTATTGTCTATATATACTATTTTGGTGCCTAATGCTTTGTTTATTTTAGCCTTTGTGTATAGTGCTGTGTGACTGCTTGTCTATGAAAAGGGCTTATTAAATAAACCGTACTTAACACTTAGGAGCTGTCTTGCATACTGGAAAGTACACCTCTCTTTCTCCTTTCTCCTGCTTTCGGCATATTCAAATTTGCTCTACACTCTATAGCCTGAACAGACTCTTTTTTTAAAACTCCTTCCATAGAAGTTAAAGGCCTGGCTTCTACTCAAAACATGGGGAAGCAGGGGTTGAGAAGTGTTGTGGTGTGATGAATGTGCAGCTGGCAGCTTGTGAGCTGCAGCCGTGGTAAATAAAATGGCTCAAAATAAGGATCTCTGGACCTGCCGTGTCTCTACCACACCACAGTGGTGTCGAAACCCAGGACGCGGCACAGTGTGTCCATGCCAGAGCCAGGAAAGGGGGAAGCTGGCTGAGATGGTGGCCGAACTGGTGGCCACCCAGCGCGAGCAGGCGGCGGAGGCGCGCCGTCATTGGGAAGAGCTGCGGGACCAGACCGAGCGTCACCTGGAGAGAATGGCGAACCTGACAATGCTGCTCCAAGCCTGATCAACAACGCTGCCGCCACCCCCACCGGTGTATCCTGACTGTGGGGAAGTGACGGAGGAGCCGCGTGGGGCAACACGGTAGCTGGAGGAGGGGGGACAGCTGGGTGAGGTGCTGCTCCAGTCGGGAACGGTGGAGGAGCTGCTCCAGCCAAAGGTAGATGAGGTGTGAGAGGGTCCTTGCCTGCTGGAGGTGGAGGAGCTGCTCCAGCAGGAGATGAAGGAGGTGCACAAGGGTCCGCTCGAGCCAGGAGTGGTGGAGGAACCATGTGGGGAGACGGAGGTCCCCGTCCAAGTGGAGCCTGCTCAATATGGGTCCGAGTTCGAAGCGCGAGCTGTTCTGGAGCGACGGCTGACGGCCCAGCCGCCCTTGAGCAGGGCCTGCAGGGTCGTACCTGCTCGCCAGGTGGCCGGCCTCCGGACCAGCATCACCGCCACCGCTGGAGGCATGGCCGGCCTCCAGACCAGCATTGCCGCCACCACCGGAGGTGTGGTCCTGTCGCTGGGTTGGAAGCTGGTTGGGTGGACGCACCTGCATGGCATCCGCAATCATGGCTGCTGTGTTTAAAAACAAGGGGAAGCAGGGGTTGAGAAGCGTTGTGGTGTGATGAATGTGCGGCTGGCAGTTTGGTAGCTGCAGCCACAGTAAATAAAATGGCTCAAAATAATGATCTCTGAACCCGCCGTGTCTCTATCACACCACAGTGTGTTTACTATGATGCTACCTTCAGAGGCGCAGACTGCCTGCCATCAGCAATACTGGATCCTCTTATCCATCCATCTGTCGTGATCCGGAGTTTGTGACTCCGTGTTTATGTTTTAGTAGTTATTATTCTGGGTTTTGTTTTCATGTTCCTAGAGCTGGGCGATAGAACGATAACGATATGTATTGCGAAATAACTTTTCCTCGATAGAAAAGTTAAACTATTGCGATAGGCCTCGTCTCTCTTGTCCTCTTAAAAAAAAAAGAAGAACAGCAGCCAATCCAAATTAAGTAGCGCAGAGCTGAACCAATCACAGCCGCAGCGTCACGTCACGTGACTTGTTACGTGCCGCACATGTGTATTTGTTTGGGAAGCAACCAGCCGCTGTGCCGCCCGGTAATGGAGGAAATGAGTGCGCCGACTAGAGAAAGATCAACCGAGCGTGACCGAAGGTTACCGAAGAGAAAACAGATGATGGTTCCAACGCCGGAGAGATTGTCGAATGGAAGAGCCACAGAAGTTCCGTAGTGTGAAGGTATTTCAGCTATTTCAAGTCTGACAAAAACAGAGTAGCGCGTGCCGAAAGCAAGTCTGGAAATACAATAAAGCGGTGCATGCTCAATCTCTGACTGGAAGTGCTAATTCGTCATTCGGCTTTTATCAGACTAAAGTAACTGTTTGAAAAGCTAAGCTATACAACAAGGAGAGAGTGAGAATTTCCTTTTAGTTCTCATTTTATTTGATATTGACAAAAGTTAGTCAATTTTGTCTGATCTTCTGTAAAACAAACTAAGATTTATTTTTAGAATTAATATTTTGTTTCTAAGTGGAATTGACAATTTAGTAGTCTGTTTTGTTTGTTCTATTTTGAAACTTAAATGCTTCAGCGGCTGCCTTTTGTGTAGTTTGCCATATTTGCCTTTATTTATCTGAAAAAGTCTCATGTTCCTTAACCCTTTAAGACCTACCATAGAACCAAGTCCGCCAGAGCTTATATCATATTTTTACATGCTGTGGAGCCATTTTTGGGAGCATTTCAAGTTGCTATACATCAATACAACCATTATAGCCCAGATTTTAATAATATGTATTCATTAAGTGCATAGTAATTACATAAATTGCAAAAAAGTGCAATAAACTACAAAAAAATTGAAAATCGTTTTTGATTTTTTAACATATATTTGTAGTTAGAGAAATTTAAGAGGCTTATCCCTCAAAACTGTAAATACAAAAAAGTTGCACAAAATAGTTTTATTTTTGAAATACACCAATTTCTATACACTGCAGGAAAAACGAAAATAAATATTATACTGCAAATTTGCAAAAAAGCAGCATATGCATCAAAATAAACTATTTCCAGCAGTGCAATATGAGTCCTAAGCATCCCAGAAACGACACAGAAAGTCATAAAGTCAAAGATAACTTTTAAAAAGACGAGTATAGGCCCTGAGGCCCTGATAGTAAAAAAGACTACATTTCCGCGAAAATGACGTCACTTCCGGTTTCGGGCAAGTAATGGCGGAAATGCAAAAGTTCGCGCTGATGTCTATTCCAACGTAGGAAGTGTTATGACCAGCTGATTGGATCGGTAAAGCGTGTTTCTGGAATATTATGTTTTTGTTCCTGCAAGCGCTTTTTATGCAGTTTTTACAAAGCTTTATGTGGAAGGAAACCGTGACCTAGGACAAGCTGATGGCATAAGATGTAAGTACAACTCCTCCGGTTTCATATGCAAAAAAAATTTTTGCGCTAGCTTACGTGGTTGCAGTGCTACCGGGATTTAAAAATAGTTACGCAAAACAGAGCATGCCCGCTCCGATCGGCTGTAAAGGGTTAAGTACATCTACCCTGTTGAACTTATTATGGGAAATAAATATTTAAATAAAAACAAGCTGCTGATTATTTCACATTTTACTTGTGAGCAACGGCACATTTAAATCTTACAAATATAGTTATTTGGCTTATATCGTGATAGATATCGTTATCGCCTGAAATGAAAAAAACATATCGTGATATGAAAAAATCTTATATCGCCCAGCTCTACATGTTCCTATGTGTTCCCCAGTCTGTGTGAAGTTTGTGTGTTGTGTCATTGCGTGTATGTCTTTCCTGTTTTATTTTGTAGGTCTGCTTCTTATGTGAGTGTTTTCAGTTTGCCTCCCGAGTCTCGTCATGTTTATCACTCCCAGCTGTGTCCCCCACCTGTGTGTGATCTCCCTGTGTTCTCTGAGTGTTTTTAAGTCTTGTCTTCTGTCTTAGTCGTTGCTGGTTCGTCTGTGTTGTTTCCCCTTGGTCTCCCTGCATCTCTCCATATGTATTTCCCCGGACCTCCCTGCAACTTCGTTTCTGGTTTGTTTTGTTAGTTTTACCCAGTTTAGGTTTTCCAGTTTCATGTTCACCCACCATTGCTGTTTGTACCCACTCCTGTAAATAAATACTCACCTGCACCAGAGCTGCCGCCTTTTGGGTCCTTTCTACAACTCCACACGTCTGCCACACCGGACGTGACACCATCCATCCATCTTCTTCCGCTTATCCGGGTCCGGGTTGGGCAGCAGCCCAAGCAGAGATGCCCAGACCTCCCTCTCCCCAGCCTCCTCCTCCAGCTTATCCGGGGGGAACACCAAGGCGTTCCCAGGCCAGCTGAGAGATATCTCTACAGCGTGTCCTGGGTCTGTCCCGGGGCCTCCTCCCGGTGGGACATGCCCGGAAAACCTCGCCTGTGAGGCGCCCAGGAGGCATCATTGTCAGATGCCTGAACCACCTCAACTGGCTCCTTTTGATGTGGCGGAGCAGCGACTCTACGCTGAACCCCTCCCAAATGGCCGAACTTCTCACCCTATCTCTAAGGGAGAGGCCAGCCACCCTTTGGTGGAAGCCCATTTCTGCCGTTTGTATTCGCAATCTTGTTCTTTCGGTCACTACCCACAACTTGTGACCATAGGTGAGGGTAGGGGCATAGATCGACCGGTAAATTGAGAGCTTTGCTTTTACACTCAGCTCTCTCTTCACCACAACAGACCGGTACAGCGTCTGCATCGCTGCAGCTGCCGCACCAATCATCTGTTGATCTCTCGCTCCCTTCTCCCATCACTCGTGAACAAGACCCTGAGATACTTTACCTCCTTCACTTGGGTCAGGGTCTCGTCCCTGACCCAGAGTGGGCACTCCACCCTTTTCCGGCTGAGGACCATGGCCTCAGATTTGGAGGTGCTGATTCTCATTCCCGCCGCTTCACACTCGGCTGCGAACCGTTCCAAGGCGAGCTGGAGGCCAACATTTGATGAAGCCAACTGGACCACATCATCTGCAAAAAGCAGAGATGAGATCCTAAGACCACTGAAGCGAAAGCCTTCTGCCACTTGGCTACGCCTAGAAATTCTGTCCATAAAAATTATGAACAGAATCGGTAATAAAGGGCAGCATTGGCAGGCCTGTCACCCACCAGGAACAAGTCCGACTTAATTCCGGCTATGCGGACCAAGCTCTTGCAACAGTCATGTAAGGACTGAATGGCCCGTAGCAATGGGCCAGACACCCCATACTCCCGGAAAACCCCCCACAGGACCCACCAAGGGAAACGGTCGAATGCCTTCTCCAAGTCCACAAAACAAATGTAGACTGGTTGGGCAAACTCCCATGCACCCTCAAGTATCCTCGAGAGAATAAAGAGCTGGTCCAGTGTTCCACGATCAGGACGAAAACCACATTATTCCTCCTGTATCCAAGGTTTGACTAACAGACGGACTCTCCTCCCCAGCACCCTGGCATAGACTTTCCCAGGGAGGCTAGGGAGTGTGATTCCCCTGTATTTGGGACACACCCTCCGGTCCCCTTTTTTAAAGATGGGGACCACCACCCCGGTCACCACCCACGCTGCATTCCGCTTGGCCTATCAGTAATGATAATAATAATGGATTGGATTTATATAGCGTTTTTCAAGGCACCCAAAGCGCTTTACAATGCCACTATTCATTCACTCACACATTCACACACTGGTGGAGGCAAGCTACAGTTGTAGCCACAGCTGCCCTGGGGCAGACTGACAGAAGCGAGGCTGCCATATCGCGCCATCGGCCCCTCTGGCCAACACCAGTAGATAAAGTGTCTTGCCCAAGGACACAACGACCAGGACAGAGAGCTTGGGGATTGACCCGGTGACCGTGGCAGTAGCTGCCTCCGGAGTCCCACAGGCTAACCAAGCCCGGTAGGACTCCTTCTTCAGCTTGGTGGCTCCCCTCACCTCTGGTGTCCACCATTTGGTTCGGGGATTACCACCACAACAGGCACCTACTACTACTCAATGTCCCCAGTCTCCCTCGGAATGCTGTTGAAGCTCTGCTGGAGGTGTGAGTTGAAGATCTCGAGGTCCGAGGCCTCTGCTAGACGTTCCCAGCACACCCTCACTGTACCTTTGGGCGTGCCAGGTCTGTCCAACGTCCTCCCTTACCACCTGATTCAACTCACCACCAGGTGGTGATCAGTTGACAGCTCAGCCCCTCTCTTTACCCGAGTGTCCAAAACATATGGCCTCAGGTCTGGTGATACGATTACAAAATCGATCATCGACCTGTGACCTCGAGTGTCCTGGTGCCACGTGCACTTATGGACACTCTTATGTTCGAACATGATGTTTGTTATGGCCAAACTGTGGTTTGCACAGAAGTCCAATAGCAAAACACCGCCCGGGTTCAGATTTGGGATTGGGATTCTCCCAATCACGCCCTTCCAGGTCTCACTGTTGTTGCTCACATGAGCATTGAAGTCCCCCAGTAGGACAACAGAGTCCCCAGGAGGACCACCCTCCAGTGCCCCACCCAGCGACTCCAAGAAGGCTGGGTACTCTGAACTGCAGCTCGGTGCATAAGCACAGATGACGGTCAGGACCCGTTCCCTGACCTGAAGGTGAAGGGAACAAACCCTCTCATCCACTGGGAGAAACCCCAACATACCAGCAGCAAGCAGAGGGGATACCCAGATACCCACCCCAGCCCAACGCCTCTCACCAGGTGCAACTCCGGACTGAGACAGAGTCCAGCCCCTCTCCAGGAGACTGCTTCCAGAGCCCAGGCCATGCTTTGAGGTGAGCCCGACTATAACTAGCCGGTACCTCACAACCTCACGCACTAGCTCAGGCTCCTTCTCCACCAGAGAGGTGACATTCCATGTCCCAGTTGCCAGTCTTGGTAGCCTGGGATCGGTCCGCCAGGACCTCCGCTCCTGGCCGCCGCCCGGCTCACGTTGCACCCGACCCCTACGGTGCCTCCTGCGGGTGGTGGGCCTGCAGGAAGATGGGCCCATGTCCCTTTTTTGGGCTGTGCCTGGCCAGGCCCCATGGACTAAGTCCCGGCCACCAGACGCTCGCCCTCGGGAACCCTCCCCGGCCTGGTTCCAGGGCAGAGCCCTGGTAACCCTATCCCGGGCAGGGTGAACTGTTCCCTCAATGGTCTTTTCATAGGGGTCGATCCTCTTATGCTGTGGTTTAAAACCAGGCTATGAGTTTCACTTATCTGACATTCTAATGTAGTGCAGTGGTACTGCTGGCCCCTTTACTTGCAGTTGCTTTTATTCTGGTGTATTCACAGTCCCTTAACCCATGTGCTCTTGGAGTGCCTTATTACCATTTCTTGTCCAGGTCAGCCCGGGTCTTTATAGGACTAGTGGGTTAGAGGACTAGACTCACACATCCAGTCTTTCCTGGCTATCCTCCAGTCTTGCCCCCTTCACAGTGGTCACTAGGAAAATACCTGGGACTTTCGGCTAGGCATTACTGCCTGACGTACCATTAGTTTAGGTGTGATCCATCTATATTTAGAACACACCCTCCAGTCTGTCTTCTTAAAGATCAGAATCACAGCTCCAATCTGCCAATCCAGAAGCACTACCCCAGATCTACATGGAATGCAGCAGAGGCGTGTCAACCAAGAAAGCCCAACAACATCCAGGACCTTAAGGAACTAAGGGGCGAATCTCATCAGGGGACTATACCAGATATTAATTAACTACCTCAGTGACCTAACCACTAGTGATAGGTGAGCTGCCACCCTCATCTCCAGACTCAGGTTCCGCAATGGAAGGTGTGGTAGTGGAATTATAGAGATCCTTGAAGTATTTCATCCAGCGCCTTGCGATATCCTCAACTAATGTCAACAGCACCTCAACTGCGAACTTCGTTATGGAAAAGTTGTGATTTGCAAAGAAGTCCAACAATAGGACACCACTAAAGTTTGGGTCAGGCAGGCCATTCCTCCTAATCACACCTCTCCAGTTTTACCTGTTGTTGCCAATGAGAGCTCTGAAGTCTCCAAGTAGGACAATTCATAATTCTCATGTGATGTCAGAGCTACAGGGAATTGCTCACCAGGAGGGCAAAACAATACTCTCCCCTGCTGCCCTACAGCCATGCCTTGAAAATCTTTGAGTTTAATTTAGTCAAAATGCTAGACAATTACTGGACTATCAGATATAATAATCAGTGCAAAACCAAGGAACGGCAAAGAATGGCAGTCACTCATGTTTACAGTAAATATTTTATCAGAGGTAAGATTCTGTTTAGTTCACCGAGTTATGATAAGTGTTGCAATTCTGATGATGCTAAAGCTAGCCTAAATGTTGTCAACGTATATTTAGAATCAGAATCAGAATACTTTATTAATCCCTAAGGAAATTATGTAAGAAAGCTATTTAAGCGACAGTAACAGTAGCTCTAGGAAGACAGCAGAGCTCAAACAGCCATGTAGCTATGTTCAGGCATCACCGGCAATCAGACAGAAAATGACTCAAGTAAATGCCTCAGCCATTAACATTTGAATTCAGCACTAGTCAAATCAAATATAAAAGACTTCTTATTTACTATGTGGTAAGGGAGATTAATTACTTTCTTCCCGATTGAACCTGAACCTTTTCTCTGGTTACATTTCTGTCATTTAACTTTGAAGTATTGTTGCATCCTGGTGCCTTACATCTCTCTTCATTAAGTCTTCTCCCAGCTCCCGACACACACAGACCTGCACATGTGTATGGATCATCATTTTTATCCACACACTATTGCTTACCCAATTGTGTCAAATATGTAAGACCTTGAACTGACTCCTGATCCCTAACTGTTCTTCAAACCTGTTTGAGGGATCTAATCTTACTCACTTTCTCTCTCATTACATTCATTCGTCTTATTGAGGAGAAGACTCAAACTGTACAATGACACTCTTTAATAAAAGCTCACGATTATCTCATGTAAATTGGTATAAATGTATGTTAGGTGATATGAATGCTGATATATGCCACTATTCAGTGCTCCTAAAATGAATGGAGTTTCTCTTATGAACTCTAAACCTTGTTCTAATATGCCTTATTTAAATGATCTAGCCACCTTGATCATCACCTTTCACCTGCCTAATAACTTGATGATCACTAATCAAGTTTGTTGTAGCAGAGAAACACTTGGGAGAGAAACACAAATCCTTTTGATGACAGTGTAATGAACAAAAATCTGTTTTAGTGCCTGAGGGAAACGTCATGCTTTTGAGGGTTAGGTTGTTGAATGAGCCTGATGGTTTATTCTAAACTACTAAACTTATAACTTTTAACTAAATTATTGAACCAACCATTTTATTCATACAAGTGTGTTTAATACATTGATTTGTGTGTCAGAATAATAACATTAGCCTTTCACTGAAAGCTGATTATCTCAGGAGAAAAGAGGAAATTACATGTTATAGGGTTACTTTAAAAAAAAAAAGCAATACAACTTTCAATGACATCAGCATTTTAGAAATTAAAATATATGACTTACCAGATTTTATTTTCTTCATGTCTACAAACCATACGCCCGTTGCCTAATGTTTCTTCACCAGACAGCAGAGAGGCTTCAAGACTGTCTTTTGCTGAACAAAGACATTTACTTTCTCTTAAACAGAAACCTTTTACATGATTGCCTTATCTTTGGCAAATTAAATCCATACATAAAAGGGGTGAGCATTGGTTGACAAATGAGCATATACATAGGTAAAATGATATTGACTTCATCTGGTACCTGACTTATTAAAAGCCTGAAGTTAATAGAGTGAAAAATACAGCCAACAAACAGGTTGGACACAGAGACGATCTGAGGGGTGCATGTCGTCATGGCTTTCTGCTTGTTTTCTGTGGATGTTTTTCGACAGACTGTCAAAATTTTCACATAAGAGACTGAAATGAGACTGAATGGTATGAAAATACTCATTATGACAAAGAATATGATAGATATAGAGCTTTGGACTGAAACTGAACATGAAAGTCTAATTATTAATTGGTGCTCACAATACACATTGTCAACAATATTTCCACAAAACTGCAAACTGAAGATGAAAGAAAATGAGAGTATAAAAATAAGAAATGAAAAAACCCACACAAGCAGAATGATCTTAAGCACTCTCTCTGTGTTCATAATGACATTATAACGTAATGGATGACAGATTGAAATATATCTGTCATAGGCCATGGCTGCTAAACTCCAAAACTCAGCAGGTGCACTTGTGTACAAACAACACATCTGCAGATAACACCATGGCAGGGTCACCTCATGACTGTCTGAATACATCTGTGAGAGCAAAAGAGGATACAGTGATGTGCTGGCATTTATTTCATTCACACATAAATTGCTGAGCAGTATATACATTGGCTCATGCAGCCTTCTGTCCACATGTATGACCACAATAAGAACTATGTTGGCCACACATATAGAGACATACCAAAACAATATTATGGTTAAATACAGGTATTTTAAATCCCCAACATTTCCATAAGCAGACAGCACAAATGACACAATCTCACTGGAGTTTTTCATTTTCTGCTTAATATGAGACAGTGAACAAAATCAATAATAATGTTATCAGTGGTTCTTTAAGATATAGATATGGGTATCAGATGCCCAAGAGAAGTCTATTATATTGTTTAAATGCTATTTTACAAATAATTGTTATGCCATTATGACACATTCATTCTCAACAGGTGTGACACCCGTGACAAAATGTTTACATAAGCAGTGAAATAATAAACATAAACTGTTTTATATAAGGTTCAAGATTTGAGCTGAGAAATTAATTTGAACTGAAGAACAAATGACATTATAACACAACATTTTAGTCATTACTCTCCCTCCCAGCTCAAAGAGACAAAAGCCTAACATTTATAGCAACGGCAAAGAGGAGAAGAAATGAAGTGGGTGGGTCAAGGTTGGAGGCAATGGCATACATTCCTTTGTTTTGTCTTTGTCTGTTTCTGACATTTGTTTTAAGTAAGCTGCTTTATAAAAAAATATAATATCAAAGCTTTTCAGAACTGTAGAGGAAGATAACATTTGTGTTGTTTTTAAGGGAAAGTCTAATGTCCCTACATGTTTCTCTAAATGTTTGTTATGTGTTTCAAAATGGAATTTGAATCTACAGACATTTAGGTCTGGAGTGGTGAAATATCATACATAAATGAATTTCATGTTCATAGAAAAAATTAAAAGCAACATTTCTGAAGTTCGAACACAGTGCAAAATGTAAATAAAAAGAGAATGCAATCATTTGCAAATCTCACAAACCCATATTTTACTCACAACATAGCCTTTTAGGAAAAACAATCATTTTTAATGTGATGGCCGCAATAAGTTGGGACAAGTCCATTTTTACCATCGTGTAGCATCCCTTTTTCTTTTAACAACAGTCTGTAAACATCTTGGCTGATGAGACTAACTGCTGGATTTTTGGGAGAGGAATGTTGTCCCATCCTTGTCTGATTTAAGATTGAAGCTGCTATACATCCCTGATCTTCCCCGATGATATGATGAAATGACATTTTTATTTTTCGGTTGCAGTTGCCCACAACCGAGATGACAGACCTTGCCGACCGTACATACAATACACAAACGTCACATTGGGGAGACAGGTCAGGCTAGGTAAGCTAGGGAAAAAAACATTGAAATGTGTAACACAAAAGGATAATCCAGAAATGCAAAGATATCACCACACCATAACACAATAAAACACAGACAAGCAACATGCGAGAATATTCTAGTGTGTACAGCTGGATCTGGGATCGCTGCAATCTTCGATTGCGCCTCCAGCTGATCCGCTGTCCACATCGGATGGGAAGTAAGCACGGGAGGAGGCGTTGGATTGGAGGGAGGGTGGGTTATAGTCAGAGCTGGACTGGGACAAAAAATCGGCCCGGGCATTTTGACTAGAGACTGGCGCACCAGGTATTATAGGAAAAACCATAAAGCCTTTGAATGAAAACAAAAATTGTTGTTCCAGTGATGGACACAGTCTTGTTGGTATATATGTATCAATCTAATAAACTTAAACCTACACCATCCTCCCTATTCTGGTATTCTAAACAGTATTTAGCCAAAACCCAAAGACTGCTTGGTCGAGTTAACCTCCTGAACTATCTACAACACATGGTGGAAACCTGAAATTAAGACAGAGAAGCCTATTCTCTGCACAGGTAAGAAAGAATAAAACTTAATTGACTTTTTGATGGCATTTTACACACAGTACTGGTACAGAATCTAGAAAATGTGGGCAAATACTGGCATCATATACTTAGCTACTTCTGAAGAAATTATGATGGGACCCTGAAAAACATTACTATGTACAATAATTGATTTCTATACATTTTACATCAGATGATGTAATGTTTGTTGTAAGAATCAGATAATTATTTATTAAAAGCGAGACATTTTAAATGAGAATAAGAAAGTATTTCTTTGTGCCTCCCTTTCCCTGGCCCCTGGCAAAACTTTGCTACACCCGCCCCTGCACTGTTACCAGCTGTCAGCTCGTATCCTGGTGTTATTTGTCTCTCAGAAACAGTTCATATCTTCCCTTCAACTCATTCATGTCACCTAAAAGGTAAACCTGTTTCTCCATCACCTGTTCAGCTCTGATGATTCAGTAAGGACATCTCCTGGTTTCCTCTTCATGTTTCCCTCTCACCACATATCCAAACCGATATCATGACCAGCAGCTTTTATAGCTGTGGCTCCAGCAAACATGAGCTGATACTAGAAATTTATATTAAATAAATTCTAACAACAGCTGATCAAGCTTAAAAGTGCTGCTGTTGTTTAGCGCGACATCCGCTGGTTTCTTCTTTCTGGCACGAAGTGGGCGATAAACAAACAAGAAAGAAAAGCCGATCAGCTGATCGTTAATCAGTTTCATGATTGAAATAACAACAGGTGAGAGAGGAGGATAGAATAAGAGAATAAGAAACAGCTGTGCAGCATAAAGACACAGAATAAGTCCAGCTTTGTGTCTTTTTCATTGTAGCTGAAGTACGGGACAAACTGTGTTCCTTTTCAGCTCAACATGAAACACGTAATATTTTCTCTGGATACGAGACGATTCCGTTTTTTTACAGGAAGGTTGGCAACTCTAATAACTAACCTTAAAGATAAAATAAAGTTCACTATCAGTAACATCATAGCACCCACCCAGCTGTATAGCAACTCCGTCGTGCTAGCTAGTACGCAGTACGAGTTATTGTAACTGACTGTAAAAAGTCAGCATAACGAAAATAAACTCCACCTAAACTTGGTTTATATCTGACCCAGATAGACTGCAGGTCATAAGTTCTCACCTGAAGTTCAGTTCCCCTGATACTCAGACCGGCGGCCACCTCGGGTCTCTCCTCCTCCTGCCTCACCTTTCTGTCATCTCGCCTCCAACACTTGCTAATGTTACTGAATCTGTGGAAGCTCCGCAATAGCCACCACCAAACAATTAAGTTATTTTTACACATCTCCCAGCTTCTGGCCAATCCACCACCTTTCAGTGTTTATACCGTTATGAAAAAAAGAAAAGAAAAAAACCATCGGCCCATAAAAACGAAAAATCACCATTGGCCCACTGGTCAAATGCCTGGTATGCCCAATGGCCAGTCCAGCTATGGTTATAGTGAGGGCGTATCAGTATCAGTGTGCGTGTGTGTGTGTGTATCCTGTGTTCAGCTGAGAGAAAGTGTCACCAGGCCCGGTTAAGCGAAGGTAAACAGTCTCCAGTGGACCCAGGCGGCCTTGAAGGAGTGACAAAGAGTTCTGACAACAATCCTGTTATCATGGAGAAGTTTGTTGGTCCAGTCAGCTTCGACCTTGGCAGCTTGCGCCAGTGGGATAGCCACATGAGTGAAGATGGTGAATGTTTGTGTTTAGTGCGAACAACTGCATCCAATTTTTACAGTTGGTCTAATGTCCATCACTGGTCACCAATTCTCTCAATTCCCGTTGTTCTTTTCCAAGATGTTATCCATATTGCAGAGCCATGAGCTTCTCCAAGATCTTATCCATATTGCATTCAAAACACAGTCTGAGAACTCACAGCCCTGCCAATCGTCTATCATGTCGGCCAGCCTTATGAGATTTTGAACAGCTGTAACCGCTACTTGTTCTTCGATAAGCCAGGTCTGAGCCAGCTCCAATCAGCCAGAACTCTGTTACCGTGGTTCAGAATTGGTAGATATTATTCAATGTCTTCCATTGAAAGTGTTGCCAGATGCACGACACAACCGACCATTGAGTAGTCAGTAGACAGTCGGGCTCTCCCAAGCCCAGGAAGGTGTCAATTCCGTTACGGGACCAGTTGATCAAATCCATAATTCTTTAGGTTTTAGAGAACAAGACTGAGAAACTCTTTGAGGGTTAGAGTTAGACGAGACTAGACAAAGACATTGAAGCAGAAGCAGGGAAGAGGAGGGAGGGAGAGGGTGAAAGATGCGTCCGCCTCCTCCAAGAGCCAAAGAGACATTTCATTGTTCTAAAATCTTTATAAAGCTTTATCATTAATAATGTTAAGTAAGGTGATCCAAACTGACTGGGCCTCTCTGGAGGAGCGCTGCCATTGTTTCCTGGTTAGCTGGATGAAGGCAAGTAACTGCCAGCTCTGGGATGCATTAATGACCAGTACATGACATGTAATGTCTGCACTGCGCTAGGTGGCCTCACTCTGTTGTCTCTTTGAGTTGCTGTTCAACTGGATGCCGCTGCAGTGGTGGTCCTAAATAAAGAAAACTGGGAGGAAGGTCTAACCCAAAGAACAAATTTTGAGACCAAAGGTACACATGTTGGGTAGTTTATCATAAGAGAATTTGCTCCAGTCCCGGGAACGTCAGCACTGCATGTTATCATGTTGTCACAATCTGCCATGGAAAATCGTGAGGAGAGAAGAGGAGGACCCAAATTCAGATGACCTGACAAAGAATGAATGACAAAAGACCACATAAATACACACAAGGGTGAAAAGGGAAGTGGAAATACACACGGAACACAGCTAATACAAATGAACATGACACCGCAGGACTCACGGGCAAGACACAGGAGCAGGGATAAACAGGGAGACAAATGGGGAGATGAGATGAAACACAAGAAGAGCAACATGGAAACACAAAAGGGAGACTGAGCACAGAAACACTATGTCAGCGGATTGGTCTGTGACCCCGCATTTTGAGTTTATTGTTATATTTGTGATTTCTTAGGTATATTGAAAGGTTCTTGTAGTTCTTGTAGTATTATCAGGTTGCCTTGAGTTTAGTTTAGGTTATTCTATGTCAGTGGTTAAACTTTTTTTTGCTAGGCCCCCCTTTGCACCTCCCCCAGCACAAACACATCCTCCAACCACACACAACCATATTTTGTTTTCAAACTCCACTGCAGTTTATTTTACACCTCAATCATTTAGTAAACAATTAAACAAATAAAAGTAAAATTCCTCGTCAAGTCGTCTTTCGGTTCAGGGTATGTTCATGTTTCTGGTTCATGTTTATACTTCATAGCTTCACTCGTGTTCCTGCTCCACATCATCTTCATAGTTGTCACAGTCAATTGTAGTTTTCTCCAGTTTAGGTCTTAGTTTAGTTTTGCCCTTGTTACTTCTCGTCTTTATTTTGTTTTGTGTGTAACAAAAGGCCGAGCACCCCGACACCTGTAAGATAGAGGGGCTAAGCTAAGACCGAGAAAATGCTTGTTTTACTCCCTTCATGCAGCTCAAATTTACTTGCTGTTCTGTACTCTAGGATGAAGAGAGGACCTGAACTGTCAGCTGATCACCACCTGGTAGTGATTAGGATAAATTGACAGAGAGGATGCTGGAAAGACCTGGTGGACCTAAACATAGTGAGGTTGCGCTGGGAACACCTGGCAGAAGCACCAGCCTGTGACATCTTTGACTCCCACCTGCAGCAGAACTTCAACAGTTTTCCAAGGAAAGCTGAGGACATTGACTCAGAGTGGACCATATTCTACACATGCAATGTTCAAGTAGCTGCACAAAATTGTGGCTGCAAGGTAGTTTCTGCCTGTAGTGGTGGTAATCTCCAAACCAGATAGTGTATACTGAATTGAGTCTGTTAGACTTCTGAGGCAGCAGAATGTTTCTGGCAAACCAAGCAGTGTCCAGTTCTAACAAAAGTTCTAAATCAAAAATGTAGGAGTGGAAGGGGTTTTGTGAGACCATGGAAGAAGACTTTTGGTCCAACTGGGCTCAATGTAATATTCCACACCTCCATTGTTGAGGCTGCAGCTTCCATCTGTGGCTGTAAGGTGGCTGCTGGTTGGTGTCTGTCGTGCTATAAACAGCTCATGCTATTGTGTCAGCTCGACACAATCTCACATTTCCTAATAAAAATGGCAAAGGAAGGAATTACCATCATTATCCCCTACCAGTATTAATTCACAGAACAGGTAACACCTTAAATGAAGCATATATGACAAGACATATTTTTTGACATACTTTTCTTTTGGGGACAATGCTATTGTCCAGTTCAGTACTTTCTGTGTGAGAGCCACTCGTGGAGATTAAAAAAGGAAGTGTTTGCTAAACAGTCGGCCCACTGTTTGTTTGCTGTCTGCAGGTTGGTCAAATCCTGTCCGGACAGCCAGAATTGAGTGACACAGTGGAGCGATTTGCCCTCATAGAGTGTGTTATTATCTTAGTATCTTAAATTAAAGTAAGTGGCACCCGACCAGCACTATTCTCTGTCTGAGTAGAGGACTGTTTTCTTCTCCTGAGTGAACTTAAATTTTGCAAAAATTGCACCCAGTAGGCCCTACATCTTATTCCATGGCCTCCCACACCTCAGTTTTTGCTTTAGCTGATTTTATAACTGCACTATGCTTGTCCTACCTGAACTAATCTAAACATATAGTGAAATTTAGTGCCCACTATCTCATTCAGGGATTACCATTATTACGGGCAGCAAGCACTTTGGAACTACAGTCACCTGTAGCTGCCGCATTATTGTAGGTGTGGAACTGGCACTAGGCAAAGAAAACCAATTCTTTGATTTTCTTGTTACAATAATAATAATAGTAATAATAATAACTGGGGTTTGTTTGTTTGTGTGTTTATGCATGAGTTAGTCTGCATTTGTGATTGTAGGCCTATTTGTTCCTGTGTTCTATGTGGAACTTCATGAAAAGGGGTTGGATATTCCATCTCTGTTGTTTGGCCATTGGAGTAACATTGCATCCAGTGAAAAGATCTTGTGTGCATTTGCTGTACGTTGGTATAAGTTCATGAGCATGATCTTTCTGCATATATATATGTACTTTATTTTAAATAAATTCATAAAAAGGCACAATTTTAGAGTATTTAATAAATTGTTTTCTTTAGTATCCAGGGAATATTACATGTCGCAAAGTAGCTTTTGCAAAATAATTTTAAAATAAAGAATTGCATTGGTGTGAATTCAAATATGTCTCTGACCCATAATATGAATGCTGAATGTTATTCTCCAACCTCATTTTGAACGAAGACATTTATTTTCTCTCAAAAAGAAACCTTTGATATGATTGCCTTATCTTTGGTAAATTAAATCCATACATAAATGGGGTGAGCATAGGTTGAAAAATGAGGACATACATAGGCAAAATTATACGAACTTCATCTGGTAACTTAGAAACTACAAACCTGAAGTCAATAAAGTAACAAATGCACCCAAAAAAAAGGTTGGACACAGAGATGATCTGAGGAGTGCAAGTAGTCACAGCTTTCTGCTTGTTTTCTTTCGATGTTTTTCGACAAACTCCCAAAATCTTCATGTAAGAGACTAAAATGAGACTGAAGGGTATGAAAACACTCAGAATTGCGAAGGATATATCAGAAATAAAACTTTGGATTGAAACTGGACATGAAAGTCTAATTATTAATTGGTGGTCACAATACACGCTGTGAATAATATTTCCACAAAACTTCAAACTGAAGATGAATGAAAATGAGAAAATAAAACTAAGAAATGAATACACCCACACAAGCAGAATCAACAAAAACACTCTCTCTGTGTTCATAATAACATTATAGCGTAATGGATGACAGATTGAGATATATCTGTCATAAGCCATGGCTGCTAAACTGCAAAGCTCAGCAGGTGCACTTGTGTACAAACAACACATCTGCAGAAAACACCACGGCACAGTCACCTCGTGGCTGTCTGAAAACATCTGTGAGAGCAAAAGAGGATACAGTGATGTGCTGGCATTTATTTCATTCACACATAAATTGCTGAGCAGTATATACATTGGCTCATGCAGCCTTCTGTCCACACGTATGACCACAATAAGGACTGTGTTTGCCACACATATAGAGAGGTACCAGACGAGTATTATTATGAAATAAAGGTATTTCAACTCTCCAATATTTCCATAAGCAGACAGCACAAATGAAACAATCTCACTTGAGTTTCCCATTTTCTCTATAATATGTTACAGTGGATAAGATAGATCAGTAATAATGATATGTTATATTCATTAGAAAGAAATACCAGACATCAATATAGCTGAGCAAAGTTTCTATGATATCGTTCAAATGCTGTTTTACACACACGTTACCTGATTATGGCACATTCCTTCTCAGCAGCTGTTGCACCTGTTGTACAATGTCCACATTAGCAATCAAAAACAAACAGCAAGTAGTTTTATACTTTAAAAGATTTAAGATTCAATTACACAGATTCTTACATATTAAGAACTCATAACAATAAACTCAGCTGCTTCCCTCCAGGTTGAACAAGACAAAAATAAGCTTCTGCTAATATTTATAGCTGCAACACAGAGGAGGAGGAGGAGGAGGGACAAACGGTGGCATGCTTTTCTTTTGACAGATATTCCTGAGTTTTTGTTTGTTTTAAATAAGATACTGTCACGTCCGGTGTGGCAGACGTGTGGAGTTGTAGAAAGGACCCAAAAGGCGGCAGCTCTGGTGCAGGTGAGTATTTATTTACAGGAGTGGGTACAAACAGCAATGGTGGGTGAACATGAAACTGGAAAACCTAAACTGGGTAAAACTAACAAAACAAACCAGAAACGAAGATGCAGGGAGGTCCGGGGAAATACATACTGAGAGACACAGGGAGACCAAGGGGAAACAACACAGACGAACCAGCAACGACTAAGACAGAAGACAAGACTTAAAAACACTCAGAGAACACAGGGAGATCACACACAGGTGGGGGACACAGCTGGGAGTGATTAACGTGACGAGACTCGGGAGGCAAACTGAAAACACTCACATAAGACGCAGACCTTCAAAATAAAACAGGAAATGGTAAAAGGCCTGTATTTATATAGCGCTTTTACTAGTCCCTAAGGACCCCAAAGCGCTTTACATATCCAGTCATCCACCCATTCACACACACATTCGCACACTGGTGATGGCAAGCTACATTGTAACCACAGCCACCCTGGGGCGCACTGACAGAGGCGAGGCTGCCGGACACTGGCGCCACCGGGCCCTCTGACCACCACCAGTAGGCAACAGGTGAAGTGTCTTGCCCAAGGACACAACGACCGAGACTGTCCAAGCCAGGGCTCGAACCGGCAACCTTCCGATTACAAGGCGAACTCCTAACTCTTGAGCCACGATCGAAAGACATACACGCAATGACACAACACACAAACTTCACACAGACTGGGGAACACATAGGAACATGAAAACAAAACCCAGAATAATAATAACTACTAAAACATAAACACGGAGTCACAAACTCTGGATCATGACAGATACACTGTAAAATCATTACATCAACACATCAGTTATTACAAGTCTTTAGTATTGTAGAAGATAACTTTTTTCTTATTATTAAGGGAATTCAAATTTCTCCACAAATGTTTTGAAACAGCCTAAAACTTGCCTGACCTGAACCTGAACAGTGTTCGGTTACTGGATGAATGTGCAAACCACCATTTGTCCATAGGGTGCACATGGGACCAGGATGATTGATTTTGTAATTGTATCTTCAGTTCTGTATGTTCTGTACACTTGAGTGAAGATTGGCACTAAGCTATCAACTGATTGCCATCTGGTGGTGAGTTGGATCAGGTGGCGGGGGGGGGGGGGGGGAGGATGCTGGACAGACCAGGCACACTCAAGTGTATAGTAAGGGTGCACTGGGAATGTCTAGCAGAGGCCCAGTCAGCGAGATCCTAGACTCTCACTTCTGGCAGACTTTAATAGCATTTCTAGGGACGCGTCCCGCATGGTGTTATGTCCCGGCCTAGGAGTAACCGGGACCCAACATGAAGGTGCAACTCCGCGCTCCAACCACTCCTGAGAAAGGTCAGCAAAGGCGCTTGAAGGTGCTAGCAGCAATTTATTTACTTCGGACATGAGCTGTGCCCAAAATAACAAACAGAAAGATTTCTAATGTTCCTTAAGCTTTCCTTTTAAAACAAATGCGAACAAAAGACAATTTTCTAACCTACACTCCCTTGTCAAAAACATGAGAAAAAGGGTTCAACAAAAAAGGGCTTCTCACTCCTACTAAATCTGCTGCAGTGCTCAATATATACAGTGAATACACAATTACAAGCAATGTTTAAACAACTATTTACAAAGGTGCTCTTATCTCACACAAGATATCTCATTTACTGACAGCTCACACATTGCAAATTTTGACCCGATTTTTCTTCCTTTCAGCTGATTGGCCAATGTCATATCAATCACAAATGTAACAATCCAATCAGCGAACAGATGTGTTTGGCTGTTGAAGGAGTGCTAAATTTGTGATTGACATGACATTGATCAATCAGCTGAAAGGAAGAAAATTCGGGTCTAAATTTGTACTTGTAAGTTGAAATCCACACACAGCCAAGAATCTGAGCGCAGAGTTTTTTATTTTTTCTTTGTATCTGTAACCAGACCTTAACAAAAAAAAGTTGTAACTCGTGTAAATATTTTTTTTACAAACACAAATCTTTTTTACACACATGCAAATTCTCATCTGTAGATGCACATACCATTCATTCATTCTAAAACCTTTATCACCAAAGGTATCATTACACCTTTAATCATGAATAATAACATTCCTGATGAGTTCCACAATTTCATAAACATTAGTGCCCCCATTAGAGATGCAGACCTTTGAACTTGGTGAATAAACTGAGCACTTATAAAAAACTTAAAAACAACTGAAGGAACGGATGTCTCCTCTTTAGTATAGAAGATTGTCTGGACTGGTTGTGGAAGGAATTACCTTCATTATCCCCTACACTGTTAAAATTGTTATTTCTCTTCTTCTTTCTGCTGTTTAGTTTTCTACAGTTTATTCTATTCACTGCAACTGAGAAATACTTACCTCTTTAACATTCATGGAGCCTTATTTCTTCAAAGGGACAGAAAAGGTGTTAGAGAGAAGTAAAACAAGTAAGTAAGGTAAGTTAGGAGGGAGCAGGAAGGAGAGCTGGAAGGGGAGCGCCCGATCTGGCTTCCCACACCTCCCCACCGGATCAGGCTGTATGCTCTTCCTCCCCACTGCCTCTCAGAAAAGGGAACAAGAGCAGAGGGGAGAAGAGCAGAACATTTTCTTTAGCTGATTTTATAACTGCATTATGCTTGTCCTACTAGACCTAGTCTAAATATATAGTGAAATGTAGTGCCCACTATCTCATTCAGGGATTACCATTACTACAGGCAGCAACCACTTTGGAATTACAGCATTATTGCAGGTGAATGCGGCACCTGCACGAGGAGGCAGTGCCACTTACTTTAATTTAAAATACCAAGATAGCAACAGACTCTGTGATACAGTGGAATGGATGTACTGACTCGAGGGCAAATCCGCTCCACTGTGTCACCCAATTCTGGAACTGGCACTAGGCAAAGAAACCCGGTTCCTTGATTTTCTTATAACAAAAATAACTGGGGTTCTTTTTGTGTGTGTGTTCATGCATGAGTTAGTCTGCATTTGTGATTGTAGGCCTATGTGTTCCTGTGTTCTATGTGGAACTTCATGAAAAGGGATTGAATATCACAATTATGTTGTTTGGCCTTTGGAGTAACATTGCATCCAGGGAAAAGATCTTGTGTGCATTTGCTGTACGTTGGTATATGGTATCATGAGCATGATCTGTCTGCATATATATTCCCTCTCTCACTGTTCTGGGGTGACGATGTTAAGGAGAGTGTAAGAACCAAAATTTGGTTTCCTGCTTAAGAGCAATACAATACTATAGAGGGTTACATGAGCCTGTTAGTTTATTTTAAATAAATTCAAAAAAAGACACAATTTTGGACTTTTTAATAAATTGCTGTGTTTAGAATTTAGAAAAATTACATGTTGCCAAGTAGTTCTTTGCAAAGAACTTAAAAAAATTAATTGCATGGTTATTTTGTGAATATAAGTAAATCTGCTGAACAAAGACATTTATTTTCTCTTTAAGAGAAACCTTTGATATGATTGCCTTATCTTTGGTAAATTAAATCCATACATAAATGGGGTGAGCATTGGTTGAAAAATGAGGACATACATAGGCAAAATTATATGAACTTCATCTAATACCTGAGAAACTACAGACCTGAAGTCAATAAAGTAAAATATATACCCGACAAACAGGTTTGACACAGAGATGATCTGAGGGGTGCAAGTAGTCACAGCCTTCTGCTTGTTTTCTTTCGATGTTTTTCGACAAACTCTCAAAATCTTCATGTAAGAGACTAAAATGAGACTGAAGGGTATGAAAACACTCACAGTTGCGAAGGATATATCAGAAATAAAGCTTTGGATTGAAACTGAACACGAAAGTCTAATTATTAATTGGTGGTCACAATACACGTTGTGAATAATATTTTCACAAAACTTCAAACTGAAGATGAATGAAAATGAGAAAATAAAACTAAGAAATGAATACACCCACACAAGCAGAATCAACAAAAACACTCTCTCTGTGTTCATAATGACATTATAGCGTAATGGATGACAGATTGAGATATATCTGTCATAGGCCATGGCTGCTAAACTACAAAGCTCAACAGAAGCACTTGTGTACAAACAACACATCTGCAGAAAACACCACGGCACAGTCACCTCGTGGCTGTCTGAAAACATCTGTGAGAGCAAAAGAGGATACAGTGATGTGCTGGCATTTATTTCATTCACACATAAATTACAAAGAAGTATATACATTGGCTCATGCAGCCTTCTGTCCACACGTATGACCAAAATAAGGAGTGTGTTTGCCACACATATAGAGACATACCAGACCAGTATTATTACAAAATAAAGGTATTTTAACTCTCCAACATTTTCAAAAGCAGACAGCACAAATGACACAATCTCACTTGAGTTTTCCATTTTCTCCATAATATCCCACAGTGACAAAGATAGGTCAGCAATAATATATATTACATTTGCTAGACAGCAATACAACGACCAGGTATAAATTGCCAAGAAATGTTTCTACTATGATACCGTTCAAATGCTGTTTTACACACACATGTTACCTGATTATGTCACGTTCCTTCTCAACAGCTGTTGCACCTGTTGTACAATGTCCACATTAGCAATCAAAAACAAACAGCAAGTAGTTTTATACTTTAAACGATTTAAGATTCAATTACACAGATTCTTACATATTAAGAACTCATAACAATAAACTCAGCTGCTTCCCTCCAGGTTGAACAAGACAAAAATAAGCTTCTGCTAATATTTATAGCTGCAACACAGAGGAGGATGAGGTTGCTGAGGTTCAATTCTCGACCTCACCGATCCTTTAATAATGCAGCTGGAGAAGAAGAGTCAGATGAGGCTGAAGTATCCTTTCATCAAAGCTTTATTACCAATGCGCATTGAGAGATCACACTACATGCAGCCACAGCAGTGGATCTGAGCAGCAACTCCTCAGTCTGTTCATTATAAAGGCTCTGGGCGCTTCCTTAAGGGACTGCCCCTATAGTTATCTAGTAGTAACACAAGCATCTTGCAACCTTTAGCTTACATGCTCAGTCACAGGGGCTACAGGTGAGCCCACCCTCATGCTCGCTACAGTCAGCAAAACAAGTCATAAAAAGAATACATGTTGTTTCCTTATCAACCAAACCCAAGGACACACCCCCAAACATTCACATAGAAGGGTACACTCCCCAACTGTTCCTCTGTAGTTTCCTGCTTTTCTGTTCTTCTTTACAACCTACTCCTTATCTCTGCACATCATAAGGGAACTGAAACATGCCACCTGCTCAAATACTTTCTCACAATCCCCCTTTTGATCTCTGCTAAGAGATCACACTATTCAGCTGGTGTTTCCCTTCCAAGTCGTCTTGGTCCACTGCAAACAAAGGCCCTATGGTTGGGATACGAAGGCGGCTAATGCTATCTACCGCCTGACTACCGAGGATAGTGACGTCATCAGCGAGAGACCGGTGACCAGCATCGCGGAGCATGACGTCCGAGCGGCACTGAGGAGAGTGAACACAAGGAAAGCGGCGGGGCCAGACGGCATCACCGGCCGTCTGCTGCGCTGCTGTGCTGACCAGCTAGCAGGTGTTTTCACTTACATCTTCAACGAGTCCCTGGCGAAGTCTGTGGTCCCCACATGCTTCAAAAGATCCACCATCATCCCTGTGCCCAAGAACAGCAAACCCTCATCCCTGAACGATTACCGGCCAGTTGCACTGACCTCGGTAGTAATGAAGGTGTTTGAGAGGCTGCTGAAGAACATCATCTCCTCCTCCATCCCAGACAAGAAACAGGGTAACTATGTGCGAATGCTGTTTGTTGATTACAGTTCAGCGTTTAACACAATAGTGCCCTGCAGACTGTTCACAAAGCTCAGGGATCTGGGACTTAACAGCCGTCTGTGTGCATGGGTGTTGGACTTCCTCACTGGCAGAACTCAGGTGGTGAGGGTGGGCAGGTGCTTCTCCAACAGCATCACCATCAACACAGGAGCACCTCAGGTATGTGTCCTCTCGCCACTGCTCTACTCCCTCTATACTTCAGACTGTGTGGCCACCCATGGCTCCAACACCATTGTGAAGTTTGCTGACGACACAGTGGTGTTGGGTGCCATCTCCAACAACGATGAGGTGGCCTACATGGATGAAGTGAAGAATCTGGCATTGTGGTGCCAGGACAACCACCTCCAGCTGAACGTCTGCAAGACCAAGGAGCTGGTGGTGGACTTCAGAAGGGGTCAGCACAGAGACTACAAGCCCATTATCATCAATGGAGCTCCAGTGGAGAGGGTGCAGTCCTTCAAGTATCTTGGTGTCCACATCTCCTCAGACCTGACATGGGCTGCCCACATTCAGGTCCAGACCAAAAAGGCTAGGCAGCGCCTGTATCACCTACGACAACTGAGGAAGTTCAGGGTCTCTCCAAAGATCCTCAGGATTTTCTATACAGGCGCTGTGGAGAGCATCCTCACACAGAACATGACATTGTGGTTTGGGAACAGCTGTGTGAAGGACCAAAAAGCTCGCCAGAGAGTGATCCGTACAGCAGAACGCTGCTGCAGGATTGCTCTCCCCCCGCTTCAGGACACCTACACCAGGAGATGCCGGACTAGAGCAGCGCAGATACTGAAGGACCCGTCCCATCCTGGCAACAAACTGTTCCAACTTCTGCAATCTGGTAGAAGGTTCCGCATCATCCGGGCAAGGACAGAGAGACTCAAGAGGAGCTTCTATCCCCAAGCCCTCCGTGCCCTAAACACACACACCCGCCCTCTCACATCATCTATAATTGACTGAGACAGGACTCTCTTCCAGACACTCTAAACCAAGGCACAATGTACATTTCAATTCCTTTAATTTTAAATATGTTTATATTGTCGATCCTGTAAAATAGTCAGATGTCTATTCATATTAATGTACAGAATTCACCTGCTTGCTGCTACTACTGCACATTCACCCAGTGTATATACTATATATATATTTAATGTTCTTCCCCTACCCCCCCCCCCCCAAAATTTTTGCACATGTCGAGGAGCATGTAAGGCTACATTTCACTGTGTGTTATACTTGTATAACTATGCATGTGACAAATAAAGAACCTTGAACCTTGAACCTTGAACCACCAAAGTGGAACCCTTCTCCACTTGAATCCCTTCTAAATGACCCTTCTAGGAATGCATGTCTACTTTCTAAGGCGACTGAGGTCTTTCAACATTTGTCAGACAATGCTCAGGATTCTTTGCGAGTCTGTTGTGGCCGGTGCCACCCTTTATGCTATTTCATAGGGCACATCTGCACCAGGGCAAACATCCGCCTGCTATACAGATGAAAATAGAGCAACAGGACTGCTGAGTCTTTGATTTTATTTATTTTCTGCTGTGTTTCACTTGCATTTATTTGAAAAACTGAGTCTAAGCAAAAAATAATAATTTTATTTTATGTGCTGGAATGTGCAGAAAATAGGGTTAAATATTAAACAAATTTCCTCCAGTCAGAGAATGTTGCATATAATTTAATTTTTGCTTGATGCATAAAGTTAAAAGATTAAAACTAATAAAAATACATTTTAAAAAGAGACTTTTCCATTTGATTACATTTTGTATGATTGATTATGCAGAAAAAGTAGAATTGGGCTGAAAGATCTATCGCTTTATCACCTATTCAGGTTGTAAATTGTGTTTTTAAAAAGTAACTAAGTAACTAAGTAATTAATTACTTTTGAAAATAAGTAATCAGTAATGTAACAAGATTACTTTCAAGTAACTTGACCAACACTGGTGACAAGAGCCTGATAGTTAATTTTAAATAAATTCATTTAAAGACACATATTTAAAGTATTTAATACGTTTCTTTGTTTACAGTTCAGAGAATATTACATGTTGCAAAGTAGCTTTTGCCAAATTATTTTAAAAAGAAAGAGTTGCATGGGTCTTTTGGAATTTCAAATATATCTCTGAACCATAATATGATTGCTGAATGTTATAAGCATAGCATAGCATCTTTATTTATAAAGATTATTATTATTTATAATGCACACTAGGCACACTCAGGTGGAGCTGGTCTTCCGACCTGAGGGATCGGGAAGGTATGCATGGATGAAGAAGCTCAGAGAGGTACAGAGGGGCAGCATTGGACAAACATTTAAAAACAAATAAAAGCAGCTTAAAATGGATCCTAAAATGCACGGGCAGCCAATTAAGTGAATATAAAACTGGGGTGATATGCTCGCATCTACGAGTCCCAGTTAAAAGGCATGCAGTCAAACTGAAACTGAACTAGCTGCAGTCAAAAAACAGAAGATCGACTCACCCCAAAATAAAGAGAATCACAGTAATCCTGCTGAATGGTTACAAAAGCATGGATTACTGTTTCAAATTGCTGTCTCGCAAGAAAGTGCTTAATTTTGGCCAGCTGCCTGAGATGAAAGAAACTAGACCTTACAACCGACCTGAACTGGCTTTCAAGCTTAAGCTCAGGATCCACTTTAAAACCCAGATTAACAATCTCTGTTTTACAGAATGATTTCAGGGATTGCAAATCAACACACGGAACAGCAGTGGAGGCAGGTTTAAACACCATTACTTCAGTTTTAGAATTGTCAAAGCAAAGAAAGTTTAGCCTGTATCTAGCCCCGGTTTCTTAAGAAGTGGTTGCACAATTGCATCTTTGAAATTCTTTGGAACCACACCTGAGGCAAGGCTGCTATTTAAAATGGTTAAAATAGTTGGACCTATGGTAGAAAAAACTTCTTTCAGAAAACGGGGAGGGGTAGCATCATAAGGTGAGCCTACAGGCTTTAAATGATCCCCCACCTCCTGTAGCTGAGCAAGAGTAACCGACTCAAACTGTTGAAAGACAGCTGAGCAAATTGGAAGATCAGAGGGGTCAGATGTGGGCAAAATAATCCACGCCCTAGCCGAGGCTACCTTGTTCATAAAGAAGTGCAGAAACTTTTCACACATTTCATGTGAAGGCTCAAAACTAAGAGCAGAGGGAGGGCTTAAAATAGTCTCAGTTAACTTAAACAATATATGTGGTTTCTGATAATTCACCATAATAATGTTTGCAAAGTATTTCCGCTTTGCTTCTTTTATTGTAAGCTGATATAAGGCCCAGCGCTCTCTTAAATTTTGTGAAGGGACCTGTAAGTTATCTTTTTTTCCATCTCCGCTCAGCCCTACGACATTCACGCTTCGCAGAACGAGTTTCATCATTCAACCAGGGTTCAAACTTAGTCTTAGGATGCCTAATTTTTAGAGGGGCAACAATATCCAAGGCAGTCTGACAACTGGTATGAAACCGTAGTTCCTCTACGTATTGGAGTGTGTCAGGAATGGAGAACTGATTATAGTAGGTGGAGAACCGAGCTGCAGTGAAAGAATTTAACAAACGAGTTGTCTTAGCAAGGACATGCCTCCTGAATTCATTTCTAGATAAAGAAATGTCAAACAGAACCGGCATATGATCAGAGAAAAAAGGGTCAGAGACTTTCAGATTAAAAACAGGCAATCACTGCGCTAAAACCAGATCGAGATTGTGACCACAATGTTGCGTGGGTGCAGGCACACATCGAACTAAATTAAAAGAATCAGTAAGATTAAAAAATTCTTTAATCATGGGCTTTTCTGGACAGCACACATGAATATTAAAATCCCCGACAATAAGAAAGGAGTCATATTTTATCGTGACTTCAGTTAGAAATGCAGCAAATTCCTTTATTCTCCTACAGAGCAAAGATGCTCTAGGATAATCTCATTCTGAACAAAGATATTTATTTTCTCTCAAACAGAAACCTTTGATATGATTGCCTTATCTTTGGCAACTTAAATCCATACATAAATGGGGTGAGCATAGGTTGAAAAATGAGTAAATACATAGGCAAAATTATACGAACTTCATCTGGTACCTGAGATACTAAAAACTTGAAGTCAATAAAGTAACAAATACACCCGACAAACAGATTTGACACAGAGATGATCTGAGGGGTGCAAGTAGTCACAGCTTTCTGCTTGTTTTCTTTTGATGTTTTTCGACAAACTCTCAAAATCTTCATGTAAGTGACTGAAATGAGACTGAAGGGTATGAAAACACTCAATAAGAGAAAGGATATGTTAGAAATAAAGCTTTGGATTGGAACTGCACATGAAAGTCTAATTATTAATTGGTGGTCACAATACGCATTGTGAATAATATTTCCACAAAACTTCAAACTGAAGATGAATGAAAATGAGAAAATAAAACTAAGAAATGAATACAGCCACACCAGCAGAATCAACAAAAACACTCTCTCTGTGTTCATAATGACATTATAGCGTAATGGATGACAGATTGAGATATATCTGTCATAGGCCATGGCTGCTAAACTGCAAAATTCAGCAGGTGCACTTGTGTACAAACAACACATCTGCAGAAAACACCACGGCACAGTCACCTCGTGGCTGTCTGAAAACATCTGTGAGAGCAAAAGAGGATACAGTGATGTGCTGGCATTTATTTCGTTCACACATAAATTACAAAGTAGTATATACATTGGCTCATGCAGTCTTCTGTCTACACGTATGACCACAATAAGGACTGTGTTTGCCACACATATAGAGAGGTACCAGACCAGTATTATAATGAAATAAAGGTATTTCAACCCTCCAATATTTCCATAAGCAGCCAGCACAAATGAAACAATCTCACTTGAGTTTTCCATTTTCTCCATAATATGTTACAGTGGATAAGATAGATCAGTAATAATGATATATTATATTCATTAGAAAGAAATACCACACATCAATATAGCTGAGCAACGTTTCTACTATGATACCGTTCAAATGCTGTTTTACACACACATGTTACCTGATTATGGCACGTTCCTTCTCAGCAGCTGTTGCACCTGTTGTACAATGTCCACATTAGCAATCAAAAACAAACAGTTTAAGATTCAATTACACAGATTCTTAGATATTAAGAACTCATAACATTAAAATCAGCTGCTTCCCTCCAGGTTGAACAAGACAAAAATAAGCTTCTGCTAATATTTATAGCTGCAACGCAGAGGAGGAGGAGCAGGAGGGCCAAACGGTGGCATTCTTTTCTATTGACAGTCGTGTCTGACTTTTTTGTTTGTTTTAAATAAGATACACTGTAACATTATTACATCAACACATCAGATATTACAAGTCTTTAGTATTGTAGAGGAACAAGATACATTTTTCTTAGTCTTAAGAGAAATTAAAATTTCTCCATCAATGTTTTTAAATGCAAATAGAAATTGTACATGTCTACAAATTATGCACAGTTTTTTGTACACAACAAAGTTATATGGTACTATTTACCTAAAAATGCAGCCAAGGCCTCAGGCGTTTTTTATATAACCATTCAAAGCTACTTACAGAACAATCAGGTGTTCTGCATCAAATAGGAAGGCACACAAACGATTTGTGCCACTCCAAAATATAGTTTCTTTACATTGTAGGATGACAACAGAGGCCTAAACCCTGAAGGTCTGACAGCAGGAGGTGTATCATTCCTGTTTTCCGTGTGGAGACAGATTTTACACTGGAATCTGCCTTTGGTACCTTTTTTGGAGCAACTATGACATTCATCTTTTTTTTTTCACTCGCAAGCAGAGAGTGTTTGCTAGCAGTATCTGTAGAAAATGCTGTTTTTACCGTTTCTTCCCGCTGTTAACACCACTGTTTTATTCAGAAAAAACACATGGCATGTATTTTTTATCATAACTCTGTTTTTACGTGGCCTATCAACGCAGTTTAAAAACTGGTGTATAGCTCGAAGTCCACACTTTCGACCCAAGTTGAAATGGAGACTCTGGGTCGCTGCATCTTTTTGCTGTGTCGTCGTAAATTTGTCACCTGATTTTGACGCACTGGCGTGTCCGTCGACCCCAGAGGGTTAAGTAGTCCAAAACTTAACTTAAGCTTACACATTCAAATCCAGTTGTCATTTATGTTGTACTATGACCAAATGAACTCAACTATCAAATATACAAGCCAACAAAACCATATCATTTAAGTTGAGATCCTGACACCACCAAAGTTGAAGCATCCTGCATTTGAATCTGCCAAGAAATTCTATCCATAAAAACAATGAACATAAACAATAAAAATGTGGAGGCCTGGTGAAGTCCCACCAGGAACAAGTCACACATCTTGCGATCAGTGTTGTTGTGGCTAGTGCTAAGTGCATCAAATGGCTAGTAGCAATGGGACTGACACCTCATGTCCACCTCTGGTTTGTGTATTTCTGTGTCAACAGGCAACAGCTACCTTGAAACTACAAATGTGTGCAGCTGCCTGAACAATGGAGGTGAGAAACATAGTCAATTCAGATTTGATCTTCCCAGCCTCTTCCAGGAGGAAAAATGAGACTACCTTCCTTCCTTGCTAGTTTTGGGAATTGAAGATCTCACAGGTTGGGGCCTTTGCCAGACACTCATAGTGCACCCTCACTATACATCTGTGCCCCTCTGCACTCCAGTCATCTTTTGAACATCTTTGATTTTAGTTTAGTCAAAATGCTGGACAATTCCGGTGCTATCAAATACATTGATTTGTGCCAAGCCAGGTGTATAATTTTGTAGGATTTAATTGGAAAAAGAAAATCCAGAGATAAGGCGATTGTGGATTTGTACCTTGCCAAGGCCATTTTTTGCCCTAGTCGGGAAGAGCAAAACATGACTATCATCAAAGTACATTTTTGCTTAGAGTGGATATTTGATCAAAGTTTCAATTTACTTTGTCATTTTTGATTAAGGTGTTGCTGTGTGCTTCTGTTTTATGACATTGTCAAAAAAATTATGAGAACTGTTCAAATTGTAATAATGCAAAGGTGAGCCGAAATGTTGTCAACATGTATTCAAAAAACATTTTAACCGAAGGTATCAGTATTCCCCAGAGGTGGGACCAAGTCATTGTTTTGCAAGTCTCAAGTAAGTCTCAAGTCTTTATCCTCAAGTCTCAAGTCAAGTCTCAAGTAATGTCAGGCAAGTCAGAGTCGAGTCTCAAGTCACTGGTGTAAAAGTCCGAGTCAAGTCACAAGTCTGAAACTTTGAATTTCAAGTCCTTTCGAGTCTTTAAAAAAAAAACAACGAAAAAATAATGTTGCAGTTATGTGCTAAATGTAAATATTAGACCATGTAATTTTAAAATCTGTGTTTTTCTCAACACATGACAAAATAGTGAACTTAGAAAATATACACAAATTGTGAAATTGCACCTCTATAAAATGCAGCTCAATTAAACCTAGCTCCAAGAATAATTTTCACCGACAGTTCTGAGATAAGCTGCATGTTATTCTTGGATGCGGTTGTAGGACCAGCTTTAAAATCGCATGACAAAAATATACACATTAAAAAAAACTGTATCACCAACGTAGCCTGGACAACATTTGCTAGTTAGATGAAGTCAGCTATCTCATCTTAGCATATTTATATGCATATTTATAATTATACGCTTCTTGGAGTGAGTGCATACACTCATGAAGTTTAGTAACTTCAGGTCACTGCAACAAGCCCAGGTACAGTTTACCGACGGATGGGTACAGGACCTTGAACTGCACCGTGTAGAACGAAAGACCATCGTACGTATCATAAGTTTACCAGTCTCACAAATCGTCGTCATAAATACACATTCCTTAACCGTTTATTAATAGGACCTTTGAGCTCAACGGTAATTAATTAGTAGTGGAAATAATTTCTGGTAGCATCACAGAAATGTAGCAGTGACAATAATACTGTATGCTGTAATCGCACTGGGCAATTAGTGATACAAAAAACCTGTTTTATCCTGTGAATAAAAGTATATGTTTTTGTCAATGTACCATAATAACAGAAGCGAAACGCAATATTGTGTCAGGACAATTCACTATTTATGCACAATAAATAAAGAAGCATAGCGCGACAATTTCTGTTCAGCACCAGACTTGCTTGTAACCTATATCACTAATTATGTTATGAAAATGACGTATTAACTACTAAAAAACACTGACCTTCGTGTAAATGCTTGGAGCAGACTAACCTGTGAGCTGGAGTGTTCTGGGACGTTATATTTGATCTTTGAATGGCTGCAATCCAGGCCACCCGTCGCCTCTTTGTTACTTCGGAAACATGGCTCGAACAATTTCTCTTCAACGACGTAATCCGATAACAACCGATCTCTTTACCCGTCGGCTTCCCGTGGCTGTCATGCGACCGGCTATTGCAGTTAATAATACAACAGCTTCTTGACATTTTTGTGTTTCTTTTTATCGCTGTATAACTGATTTTAATTGAAAGCCTGCGTGCGCTAGTACCGCTTGCCACGAGTTCCCAGAATCCTTTGCGGTTCTACCCGTGAATGACGTCACATTTTCAATCTCTATATAATATGCATGTTAGATTTTATATTTGGGGTAAAATATCAAGTCTTTTCAAGTAAACCGGTTCAAGTCCAATTCAAGTCCCAAGTCATTGGTGTAAAAGTCCAAGTCAAGTCACAAGTCTTAGAACATTTTTTCAAGTCAAGTCTAAAGTCATAAAATTAATGACTCGAGTCTGACTCGAGTCCAAGTCATGTGACTCGAGTCCACACCTCT